>NW_028254259.1:0-386000 GCF_964263255.1 Lissotriton vulgaris | reverse complement strand
CTGAAGCATGACGTAATGGGGGGGAGTTATCTCTTTTGTCGAAAATCAGCCGTTTTTGCTCTAACATTAAATGCCTCCAAATGGTATTTAATTAACTTCCCGGGGTGAAGAAACCCTTTTTGAGAACTCAGAGTGAGTAAATTGGCCATTTTCATGCACTTTTAACCATTCCATAAATCTTGTGTTTTGGGCCCCTGGAAGCATGAAAATCACTTTAAACATGCTAATTTTAGCTCTAACACTGATGATCCACCTACAAATGTGAACTGACGTTCAAAAATAAAACATTTGAAAACGGACCATTTTCCACATTTCTGAAGCATGACGTAATGGGGGGGTGTTATCTCTTTTGTCGAAAATCAGCCGTTTTTGCTCTAACATTAAATGCCTCCAAATGGTATTTAATTAACTTCCCGGGGTGAAGAAACCCTTTTTGAGAACTCAGAGTGAGTAAATTGGCCATTTTCATGCACTTTTAACCATTCCATAAATCTTGTGTTTTGGGCCCCTGGAAGCATGAAAATCACTTTAAACATGCTAATTTTAGCTCTAACACTGATGATCCACCTACAAATGTGAACTGACGTTCAAAAATAAAACATTTGAAAACGGACCATTTTCCACATTTCTGAAGCATGACGTAATGGGGGGGTGTTATCTCTTTTGTCGAAAATCAGCCGTTTTTGCTCGAACATTAAATGCCTCCAAATGGTATTTAATTAACTTCCCGGGGTGAAGAAACCCTTTTTGAGAACTCAGAGTGAGTAAATTGGCCATTTTCATGCACTTTTAACCATTCCATAAATCTTGTGTTTTGGGCCCCTGGAAGCATGAAAATCCCTTTAAACATGCTAATTTTAGCTCTAACACTGATGATCCACCTACAAATGTGAACTGACGTTCAAAAATAAAACATTTGAAAACGGACCATTTTCCACATTTCTGAAGCATGACGTAATGGGGGGGAGTTATCTCTTTTGTCGAAAATCAGCCGTTTTTGCTCTAACATTAAATGCCTCCAAATGGTATTTAATTAACTTCCCGGGGTGAAGAAACCCTTTTTGAGAACTCAGAGTGAGTAAATTGGCCATTTTCATGCACTTTTAACCATTCCATAAATCTTGTGTTTTGGGCCCCTGGAAGCATGAAAATCACTTTAAACATGCTAATTTTAGCTCTAACACTGATGATCCACCTACAAATGTGAACTGACGTTCAAAAATAAAACATTTGAAAACGGACCATTTTCCACATTTCTGAAGCATGACGTAATGGGGGGGTGTTATCTCTTTTGTCGAAAATCAGCCGTTTTTGCTCGAACATTAAATGCCTCCAAATGGTATTTAATTAACTTCCCGGGGTGAAGAAACCCTTTTTGAGAACTCAGAGTGAGTAAATTGGCCATTTTCATGCACTTTTAACCATTCCATAAATCTTGTGTTTTGGGCCCCTGGAAGCATGAAAATCACTTTAAACATGCTAATTTTAGCTCTAACACTGATGATCCACCTACAAATGTGAACTGACGTTCAAAAATAAAACATTTGAAAACGGACCATTTTCCACATTTCTGAAGCATGACGTAATGGGGGGGTGTTATCTCTTTTGTCGAAAATCAGCCGTTTTTGCTCGAACATTAAATGCCTCCAAATGGTATTTATTTCACTTCCCGAGCCCCTGGAAGCATGAAAATCACTTTAAACATGCTAATTTTAGCTCTAACACTGATGATCCACCTACAAATGTGAACTGACGTTCAAAAATAAAACATTTGAAAACGGACCATTTTCCACATTTCTGAAGCATGACGTAATGGGGGGGTGTTATCTCTTTTGTCGAAAATCAGCCGTTTTTGCTCTAACATTAAATGCCTCCAAATGGCATTTAATTAACTTCCCGGGGTGAAGAAACCCTTTTTGAGAACTCAGAGTGAGTAAATTGGCCATTTTCATGCACTTTTAACCATTCCATAAATCTTGTGTTTTGGGCCCCTGGAAGCATGAAAATCACTTTAAACATGCTAATTTTAGCTCTAACACTGATGATCCACCTACAAATGTGAACTGACGTTCAAAAATAAAACATTTGAAAACGGGCCATTTTCCACATTTCTAAAGCATGACGTAATGGGGGGGTGTTAGCTCTTTCGTCGAAAATCAGCCGTTTTTGCTCGAACATTAAAATCCTCCAAATGGTATTTAATTAACTTCCCGGGGTGAAGAAACCCTTTTTGAGAACTCAGAGTGAGTAAATTGGTCATTTTCATGCACTTTTAACCATTCCATAAATCTTGTGTTTTGGCCCCTGGAAGCATGAAAATCACTTTAAACATGCTAATTTTAGCTCTAACACTGATGATCCACCTACAAATGTGAACTGACGTTCAAAAATAAAACATTTGAAAACGGACCATTTTCCACATTTCTGAAGCATGACGTAATGGGGGGGTGTTATCTCTTTTGTCGAAAATCAGCCGTTTTTGCTCGAACATTAAATGCCTCCAAATGGTATTTATTTCACTTCCCGAGCCCCTGGAAGCATGAAAATCACGTTAAACATGCTAATTTTAGCTCTAACACTGATGATCCACCTACAAATGTGAACTGACGTTCAAAAATAAAACATTTGAAAACGGACCATTTTCCACATTTCTAAAGCATGACGTAATGGGGGGGTGTTAGCTCTTTCGTCGAAAATCAGCCGTTTTTGCTCGAACATTAAAATCCTCCAAATGGTATTTAATTAACTTCCCGGGGTGAAGAAACCCTTTTTGAGAACTCAGAGTGAGTAAATTGGCCATTTTCATGCACTTTTAACCATTCCATAAATCTTGTGTTTTGGGCCCCTGGAAGCATGAAAATCACTTTAAACATGCTAATTTTAGCTCTAACACTGATGATCCACCTACAAATGTGAACTGACGTTCAAAAATAAAACATTTGAAAACGGACCATTTTCCACATTTCTGAAGCATGACGTAATGGGGGGGTGTTATCTCTTTTGTCGAAAATCAGCCGTTTTTGCTCGAACATTAAATGCCTCCAAATGGTATTTAATTAACTTCCCGGGGTGAAGAAACCCTTTTTGGGAACTCAGAGTGAGTAAATTGGCCATTTTCATGCACTTTTAACCATTCCATAAATCTTGTGTTTTGGGCCCCTGGAAGCATGAAAATCACTTTAAACATGCTAATTTTAGCTCTAACACTGATGATCCACCTACAAATGTGAACTGACGTTCAAAAATAAAACATTTGAAAACGGACCATTTTCCACATTTCTGAAGCATGACGTAATGGGGGGGTGTTATCTCTTTTGTCGAAAATCAGCCGTTTTTGCTCTAACATTAAATGCCTCCAAATGGCATTTAATTAACTTCCCGGGGTGAAGAAACCCTTTTTGAGAACTTAGAGTGAGTAAATTGGCCATTTTCATGCACTTTTAACCATTCCATAAATCTTGTGTTTTGGGCCCCTGGAAGCATGAAAATCACTTTAAACATGCTAATTTTAGCTCTAACACTGATGATCCACCTACAAATGTGAAGTGACGTTCAAAAATAAAACATTTGAAAACGGACCATTTTCCACATTTCTAAAGCATGACGTAATGGGGGGGTGTTAGCTCTTTCGTCGAAAATCAGCCGTTTTTGCTCGAACATTAAAATCCTCCAAATGGTATTTAATTAACTTCCCGGGGTGAAGAAACCCTTTTTGAGAACTCAGAGTGAGTAAATTGGCCATTTTCATGCACTTTTAACCATTCCATAAATCTTGTGTTTTGGGCCCCTGGAAGCATGAAAATCACTTTAAACATGCTAATTTTAGCTCTAACACTGATGATCCACCTACAAATGTGAACTGACGTTCAAAAATAAAACATTTGAAAACGGACCATTTTCCACATTTCTGAAGCATGACGTAATGGGGGGGGTGTTATCTCTTTTGTCGAAAATCAGCCGTTTTTGCTCGAACATTAAATGCCTCCAAATGGTATTTATTTCACTTCCCGAGCCCCTGGAAGCATGAAAATCACTTTAAACATGCTAATTTTAGCTCTAACACTGATGATCCACCTACAAATGTGAACTGACGTTCAAAAATAAAACATTTGAAAACGGACCATTTTCCACATTTCTGAAGCATGACGTAATGGGGGGGTGTTATCTCTTTTGTCGAAAATCAGCCGTTTTTGCTCTAACATTAAATGCCTCCAAATGGCATTTAATTAACTTCCCGGGGTGAAGAACCCCTTTTTGAGAACTCAGAGTGAGTAAATTGGCCATTTTCATGCACTTTTAACCATTCCATAAATCTTGTGTTTTGGGCCCCTGGAAGCATGAAAATCACTTTAAACATGCTAATTTTAGCTCTAACACTGATGATCCACCTACAAATGTGAACTGACGTTCAAAAATAAAACATTTGAAAACGGACCATTTTCCACATTTCTAAAGCATGACGTAATGGGGGGGTGTTAGCTCTTTCGTCGAAAATCAGCCGTTTTTGCTCGAACATTAAAATCCTCCAAATGGTATTTAATTAACTTCCCGGGGTGAAGAAACCCTTTTTGAGAACTCAGAGTGAGTAAATTGGCCATTTTCATGCACTTTTAACCATTCCATAAATCTTGTGTTTTGGGCCCCTGGAAGCATGAAAATCACTTTAAACATGCTAATTTTAGCTCTAACACTGATGATCCACCTACAAATGTGAACTGACGTTCAAAAATAAAACATTTGAAAACGGACCATTTTCCACATTTTTGAAGCATGACGTAATGGGGGGGTGTTATCTCTTTTGTCGAAAATCAGCCGTTTTTGCTCTAACATTAAATGCCTCCAAATGGCATTTAATTAACTTCCCGGGGTGAAGAAACCCTTTTTGAGAACTCAGAGTGAGTAAATTGGCCATTTTCATGCACTTTTAACCATTCCATAAATCTTGTGTTTTGGGCCCCTGGAAGCATGAAAATCACTTTAAACATGCTAATTTTAACCTAACACTGATGATCCACCTACAAATGTGAACTGACGTTCAAAAATAAAACATTTGAAAACGGACCATTTTCCACATTTCTAAAGCATGACGTAATGGGGGGGTGTTAGCTCTTTCGTCGAAAATCAGCCGCTTTTGCTCGAACATTAAAATCCTCCAAATGGTATTTAATTAACTTCCCGGGGTGAAGAAACCCTTTTTGAGAACTCAGAGTGAGTAAATTGGCCATTTTCATGCACTTTTAACCATTCCATAAATCTTGTGTTTTGGGCCCCTGGAAGCATGAAAATCACTTTAAACATGCTAATTTTAGCTCTAACACTGATGATCCACCTACAAATGTGAACTGACGTTCAAAAATAAAACATTTGAAAACGGACCATTTTCCACATTTCTGAAGCATGACGTAATGGGGGGGTGTTATCTCTTTTGTCGAAAATCAGCCGTTTTTGCTCGAACATTAAATGCCTCCAAATGGTATTTATTTCACTTCCCGAGCCCCTGGAAGCATGAAAATCACTTTAAACATGCTAATTTTAGCTCTAACACTGATGATCCACCTACAAATGTGAACTGACGTTCAAAAATAAAACATTTGAAAACGGACCATTTTCCACATTTCTGAAGCATGACGTAATGGGGGGGAGTTATCTCTTTTGTCGAAAATCAGCCGTTTTTGCTCTAACATTAAATGCCTCCAAATGGTATTTAATTAACTTCCCGGGGTGAAGAAACTCTTTTTGAGAACTCAGAGTGAGTAAATTGGCCATTTTCATGCACTTTTAACCATTCCATAAATCTTGTGTTTTGGGCCCCTGGAAGCATGAAAATCACTTTAAACATGCTAATTTTAGCTCTAACACTGATGATCCACCTACAAATGTGAACTGACGTTCAAAAATAAAACATTTGAAAACGGACCATTTTCCACATTTCTGAAGCATGACGTAATGGGGGGGTGTTATCTCTTTTGTCGAAAATCAGCCGTTTTTGCTCGAACATTAAATGCCTCCAAATGGTATTTAATTAACTTCCCGGGGTGAAGAAACCCTTTTTGAGAACTCAGAGTGAGTAAATTGGCCATTTTCATGCACTTTTAACCATTCCATAAATCTTGTGTTTTGGGCCCCTGGAAGCATGAAAATCACTTTAAACATGCTAATTTTAGCTCTAACACTGATGATCCACCTACAAATGTGAACTGACGTTCAAAAATAAAACATTTGAAAACGGACCATTTTCCACATTTCTGAAGCATGACGTAATGGGGGGGTGTTATCTCTTTTGTCGAAAATCAGCCGTTTTTGCTCTAACATTAAATGCCTCCAAATGGCATTTAATTAACTTCCCGGGGTGAAGAAACCCTTTTTGAGAACTTAGAGTGAGTAAATTGGCCATTTTCATGCACTTTTAACCATTCCATAAATCTTGTATTTTGGGCCCCTGGAAGCATGAAAATCACGTTAAACATGCTAATTTTAGCTCTAACACTGATGATCCACCTACAAATGTGAACTGACGTTCAAAAATAAAACATTTGAAAACGGACCATTTTCCACATTTCTAAAGCATGACGTAATGGGGGGGTGTTAGCTCTTTCGTCGAAAATCAGCCGTTTTTGCTCGAACATTAAAATCCTCCAAATGGTATTTAATTAACTTCCCGGGGTGAAGAAACCCTTTTTGAGCACTCAGAGTGAGTAAATTGGCCATTTTCATGCACTTTTAACCATTCCATAAATCTTGTGTTTTGGGCCCCTGGAAGCATGAAAATCACTTTAAACATGCTAATTTTAGCTCTAACACTGATGATCCACCTACAAATGTGAACTGACGTTCAAAAATAAAACATTTGAAAACGGACCATTTTCCACATTTCTGAAGCATGACGTAATGGGGGGGTGTTATCTCTTTTGTCGAAAATCAGCCGTTTTTGCTCGAACATTAAATGCCTCCAAATGGTATTTAATTAACTTCCCGGGGTGAAGAAACCCTTTTTGGGAACTCAGAGTGAGTAAATTGGCCATTTTCATGCACTTTTAACCATTCCATAAATCTTGTGTTTTGGGCCCCTGGAAGCATGAAAATCACTTTAAACATGCTAATTTTAGCTCTAACACTGATGATCCACCTACAAATGTGAACTGACGTTCAAAAATAAAACATTTGAAAACGGACCATTTTCCACATTTCTGAAGCATGACGTAATGGGGGGGTGTTATCTCTTTTGTCGAAAATCAGCCGTTTTTGCTCTAACATTAAATGCCTCCAAATGGCATTTAATTAACTTCCCGGGGTGAAGAAACCCTTTTTGAGAACTTAGAGTGAGTAAATTGGCCATTTTCATGCACTTTTAACCATTCCATAAATCTTGTGTTTTGGGCCCCTGGAAGCATGAAAATCACTTTAAACATGCTAATTTTAGCTCTAACACTGATGATCCACCTACAAATGTGAAGTGACGTTCAAAAATAAAACATTTGAAAACGGACCATTTTCCACATTTCTAAAGCATGACGTAATGGGGGGGTGTTAGCTCTTTCGTCGAAAATCAGCCGTTTTTGCTCGAACATTAAAATCCTCCAAATGGTATTTAATTAACTTCCCGGGGTGAAGAAACCCTTTTTGAGAACTCAGAGTGAGTAAATTGGCCATTTTCATGCACTTTTAACCATTCCATAAATCTTGTGTTTTGGGCCCCTGGAAGCATGAAAATCACTTTAAACATGCTAATTTTAGCTCTAACACTGATGATCCACCTACAAATGTGAACTGACGTTCAAAAATAAAACATTTGAAAACGGACCATTTTCCACATTTCTGAAGCATGACGTAATGGGGGGGGTGTTATCTCTTTTGTCGAAAATCAGCCGTTTTTGCTCGAACATTAAATGCCTCCAAATGGTATTTATTTCACTTCCCGAGCCCCTGGAAGCATGAAAATCACTTTAAACATGCTAATTTTAGCTCTAACACTGATGATCCACCTACAAATGTGAACTGACGTTCAAAAATAAAACATTTGAAAACGGACCATTTTCCACATTTCTGAAGCATGACGTAATGGGGGGGTGTTATCTCTTTTGTCGAAAATCAGCCGTTTTTGCTCTAACATTAAATGCCTCCAAATGGCATTTAATTAACTTCCCGGGGTGAAGAACCCCTTTTTGAGAACTCAGAGTGAGTAAATTGGCCATTTTCATGCACTTTTAACCATTCCATAAATCTTGTGTTTTGGGCCCCTGGAAGCATGAAAATCACTTTAAACATGCTAATTTTAGCTCTAACACTGATGATCCACCTACAAATGTGAACTGACGTTCAAAAATAAAACATTTGAAAACGGACCATTTTCCACATTTCTAAAGCATGACGTAATGGGGGGGTGTTAGCTCTTTCGTCGAAAATCAGCCGTTTTTGCTCGAACATTAAAATCCTCCAAATGGTATTTAATTAACTTCCCGGGGTGAAGAAACCCTTTTTGAGAACTCAGAGTGAGTAAATTGGCCATTTTCATGCACTTTTAACCATTCCATAAATCTTGTGTTTTGGGCCCCTGGAAGCATGAAAATCACTTTAAACATGCTAATTTTAGCTCTAACACTGATGATCCACCTACAAATGTGAACTGACGTTCAAAAATAAAACATTTGAAAACGGACCATTTTCCACATTTTTGAAGCATGACGTAATGGGGGGGTGTTATCTCTTTTGTCGAAAATCAGCCGTTTTTGCTCTAACATTAAATGCCTCCAAATGGCATTTAATTAACTTCCCGGGGTGAAGAAACCCTTTTTGAGAACTCAGAGTGAGTAAATTGGCCATTTTCATGCACTTTTAACCATTCCATAAATCTTGTGTTTTGGGCCCCTGGAAGCATGAAAATCACTTTAAACATGCTAATTTTAACCTAACACTGATGATCCACCTACAAATGTGAACTGACGTTCAAAAATAAAACATTTGAAAACGGACCATTTTCCACATTTCTAAAGCATGACGTAATGGGGGGGTGTTAGCTCTTTCGTCGAAAATCAGCCGTTTTTGCTCGAACATTAAAATCCTCCAAATGGTATTTAATTAACTTCCCGGGGTGAAGAAACCCTTTTTGAGAACTCAGAGTGAGTAAATTGGCCATTTTCATGCACTTTTAACCATTCCATAAATCTTGTGTTTTGGGCCCCTGGAAGCATGAAAATCACTTTAAACATGCTAATTTTAGCTCTAACACTGATGATCCACCTACAAATGTGAACTGACGTTCAAAAATAAAACATTTGAAAACGGACCATTTTCCACATTTCTGAAGCATGACGTAATGGGGGGGTGTTATCTCTTTTGTCGAAAATCAGCCGTTTTTGCTCGAACATTAAATGCCTCCAAATGGTATTTATTTCACTTCCCGAGCCCCTGGAAGCATGAAAATCACTTTAAACATGCTAATTTTAGCTCTAACACTGATGATCCACCTACAAATGTGAACTGACGTTCAAAAATAAAACATTTGAAAACGGACCATTTTCCACATTTCTGAAGCATGACGTAATGGGGGGGTGTTATCTCTTTTGTCGAAAATCAGCCGTTTTTGCTCTAACATTAAATGCCTCCAAATGGCATTTAATTAACTTCCCGGGGTGAAGAAACCCTTTTTGAGAACTTAGAGTGAGTAAATTGGCCATTTTCATGCACTTTTAACCATTCCATAAATCTTGTGTTTTGGGCCCCTGGAAGCATGAAAATCACTTTAAACATGCTAATTTTAGCTCTAACACTGATGATCCACCTACAAATGTGAAGTGACGTTCAAAAATAAAACATTTGAAAACGGACCATTTTCCACATTTCTAAAGCATGACGTAATGGGGGGGTGTTAGCTCTTTCGTCGAAAATCAGCCGTTTTTGCTCGAACATTAAAATCCTCCAAATGGTATTTAATTAACTTCCCGGGGTGAAGAAACCCTTTTTGAGAACTCAGAGTGAGTAAATTGGCCATTTTCATGCACTTTTAACCATTCCATAAATCTTGTGTTTTGGGCCCCTGGAAGCATGAAAATCCCTTTAAACATGCTAATTTTAGCTCTAACACTGATGATCCACCTACAAATGTGAACTGACGTTCAAAAATAAAACATTTGAAAACATACCATTTTCCACATTTCTGAAGCATGACGTAATGGGGGGGAGTTATCTCTTTTGTCGAAAATCAGCCGTTTTTGCTCTAACATTAAATGCCTCCAAATGGTATTTAATTAACTTCCCGGGGTGAAGAAACCCTTTTTGAGAACTCAGAGTGAGTAAATTGGCCATTTTCATGCACTTTTAACCATTCCATAAATCTTGTGTTTTGGGCCCCTGGAAGCATGAAAATCACTTTAAACATGCTAATTTTAGCTCTAACACTGATGATCCACCTACAAATGTGAACTGACGTTCAAAAATAAAACATTTGAAAACGGACCATTTTCCACATTTCTGAAGCATGACGTAATGGGGGGGTGTTATCTCTTTTGTCGAAAATCAGCCGTTTTTGCTCTAACATTAAATGCCTCCAAATGGTATTTAATTAACTTCCCGGGGTGAAGAAACCCTTTTTGAGAACTCAGAGTGAGTAAATTGGCCATTTTCATGCACTTTTAACCATTCCATAAATCTTGTGTTTTGGGCCCCTGGAAGCATGAAAATCACTTTAAACATGCTAATTTTAGCTCTAACACTGATGATCCACCTACAAATGTGAACTGACGTTCAAAAATAAAACATTTGAAAACGGACCATTTTCCACATTTCTGAAGCATGACGTAATGGGGGGGTGTTATCTCTTTTGTCGAAAATCAGCCGTTTTTGCTCGAACATTAAATGCCTCCAAATGGTATTTAATTAACTTCCCGGGGTGAAGAAACCCTTTTTGAGAACTCAGAGTGAGTAAATTGGCCATTTTCATGCACTTTTAACCATTCCATAAATCTTGTGTTTTGGGCCCCTGGAAGCATGAAAATCCCTTTAAACATGCTAATTTTAGCTCTAACACTGATGATCCACCTACAAATGTGAACTGACGTTCAAAAATAAAACATTTGAAAACGGACCATTTTCCACATTTCTGAAGCATGACGTAATGGGGGGGAGTTATCTCTTTTGTCGAAAATCAGCCGTTTTTGCTCTAACATTAAATGCCTCCAAATGGTATTTAATTAACTTCCCGGGGTGAAGAAACCCTTTTTGAGAACTCAGAGTGAGTAAATTGGCCATTTTCATGCACTTTTAACCATTCCATAAATCTTGTGTTTTGGGCCCCTGGAAGCATGAAAATCACTTTAAACATGCTAATTTTAGCTCTAACACTGATGATCCACCTACAAATGTGAACTGACGTTCAAAAATAAAACATTTGAAAACGGACCATTTTCCACATTTCTGAAGCATGACGTAATGGGGGGGTGTTATCTCTTTTGTCGAAAATCAGCCGTTTTTGCTCGAACATTAAATGCCTCCAAATGGTATTTAATTAACTTCCCGGGGTGAAGAAACCCTTTTTGAGAACTCAGAGTGAGTAAATTGGCCATTTTCATGCACTTTTAACCATTCCATAAATCTTGTGTTTTGGGCCCCTGGAAGCATGAAAATCACTTTAAACATGCTAATTTTAGCTCTAACACTGATGATCCACCTACAAATGTGAACTGACGTTCAAAAATAAAACATTTGAAAACGGACCATTTTCCACATTTCTGAAGCATGACGTAATGGGGGGGTGTTATCTCTTTTGTCGAAAATCAGCCGTTTTTGCTCGAACATTAAATGCCTCCAAATGGTATTTATTTCACTTCCCGAGCCCCTGGAAGCATGAAAATCACTTTAAACATGCTAATTTTAGCTCTAACACTGATGATCCACCTACAAATGTGAACTGACGTTCAAAAATAAAACATTTGAAAACGGACCATTTTCCACATTTCTGAAGCATGACGTAATGGGGGGGTGTTATCTCTTTTGTCGAAAATCAGCCGTTTTTGCTCTAACATTAAATGCCTCCAAATGGCATTTAATTAACTTCCCGGGGTGAAGAAACCCTTTTTGAGAACTCAGAGTGAGTAAATTGGCCATTTTCATGCACTTTTAACCATTCCATAAATCTTGTGTTTTGGGCCCCTGGAAGCATGAAAATCACTTTAAACATGCTAATTTTAGCTCTAACACTGATGATCCACCTACAAATGTGAACTGACGTTCAAAAATAAAACATTTGAAAACGGGCCATTTTCCACATTTCTAAAGCATGACGTAATGGGGGGGTGTTAGCTCTTTCGTCGAAAATCAGCCGTTTTTGCTCGAACATTAAAATCCTCCAAATGGTATTTAATTAACTTCCCGGGGTGAAGAAACCCTTTTTGAGAACTCAGAGTGAGTAAATTGGTCATTTTCATGCACTTTTAACCATTCCATAAATCTTGTGTTTTGGCCCCTGGAAGCATGAAAATCACTTTAAACATGCTAATTTTAGCTCTAACACTGATGATCCACCTACAAATGTGAACTGACGTTCAAAAATAAAACATTTGAAAACGGACCATTTTCCACATTTCTGAAGCATGACGTAATGGGGGGGTGTTATCTCTTTTGTCGAAAATCAGCCGTTTTTGCTCGAACATTAAATGCCTCCAAATGGTATTTATTTCACTTCCCGAGCCCCTGGAAGCATGAAAATCACGTTAAACATGCTAATTTTAGCTCTAACACTGATGATCCACCTACAAATGTGAACTGACGTTCAAAAATAAAACATTTGAAAACGGACCATTTTCCACATTTCTAAAGCATGACGTAATGGGGGGGTGTTAGCTCTTTCGTCGAAAATCAGCCGTTTTTGCTCGAACATTAAAATCCTCCAAATGGTATTTAATTAACTTCCCGGGGTGAAGAAACCCTTTTTGAGAACTCAGAGTGAGTAAATTGGCCATTTTCATGCACTTTTAACCATTCCATAAATCTTGTGTTTTGGGCCCCTGGAAGCATGAAAATCACTTTAAACATGCTAATTTTAGCTCTAACACTGATGATCCACCTACAAATGTGAACTGACGTTCAAAAATAAAACATTTGAAAACGGACCATTTTCCACATTTCTGAAGCATGACGTAATGGGGGGGTGTTATCTCTTTTGTCGAAAATCAGCCGTTTTTGCTCGAACATTAAATGCCTCCAAATGGTATTTAATTAACTTCCCGGGGTGAAGAAACCCTTTTTGGGAACTCAGAGTGAGTAAATTGGCCATTTTCATGCACTTTTAACCATTCCATAAATCTTGTGTTTTGGGCCCCTGGAAGCATGAAAATCACTTTAAACATGCTAATTTTAGCTCTAACACTGATGATCCACCTACAAATGTGAACTGACGTTCAAAAATAAAACATTTGAAAACGGACCATTTTCCACATTTCTGAAGCATGACGTAATGGGGGGGTGTTATCTCTTTTGTCGAAAATCAGCCGTTTTTGCTCTAACATTAAATGCCTCCAAATGGCATTTAATTAACTTCCCGGGGTGAAGAAACCCTTTTTGAGAACTTAGAGTGAGTAAATTGGCCATTTTCATGCACTTTTAACCATTCCATAAATCTTGTGTTTTGGGCCCCTGGAAGCATGAAAATCACTTTAAACATGCTAATTTTAGCTCTAACACTGATGATCCACCTACAAATGTGAAGTGACGTTCAAAAATAAAACATTTGAAAACGGACCATTTTCCACATTTCTAAAGCATGACGTAATGGGGGGGTGTTAGCTCTTTCGTCGAAAATCAGCCGTTTTTGCTCGAACATTAAAATCCTCCAAATGGTATTTAATTAACTTCCCGGGGTGAAGAAACCCTTTTTGAGAACTCAGAGTGAGTAAATTGGCCATTTTCATGCACTTTTAACCATTCCATAAATCTTGTGTTTTGGGCCCCTGGAAGCATGAAAATCACTTTAAACATGCTAATTTTAGCTCTAACACTGATGATCCACCTACAAATGTGAACTGACGTTCAAAAATAAAACATTTGAAAACGGACCATTTTCCACATTTCTGAAGCATGACGTAATGGGGGGGGTGTTATCTCTTTTGTCGAAAATCAGCCGTTTTTGCTCGAACATTAAATGCCTCCAAATGGTATTTATTTCACTTCCCGAGCCCCTGGAAGCATGAAAATCACTTTAAACATGCTAATTTTAGCTCTAACACTGATGATCCACCTACAAATGTGAACTGACGTTCAAAAATAAAACATTTGAAAACGGACCATTTTCCACATTTCTGAAGCATGACGTAATGGGGGGGTGTTATCTCTTTTGTCGAAAATCAGCCGTTTTTGCTCTAACATTAAATGCCTCCAAATGGCATTTAATTAACTTCCCGGGGTGAAGAACCCCTTTTTGAGAACTCAGAGTGAGTAAATTGGCCATTTTCATGCACTTTTAACCATTCCATAAATCTTGTGTTTTGGGCCCCTGGAAGCATGAAAATCACTTTAAACATGCTAATTTTAGCTCTAACACTGATGATCCACCTACAAATGTGAACTGACGTTCAAAAATAAAACATTTGAAAACGGACCATTTTCCACATTTCTAAAGCATGACGTAATGGGGGGGTGTTAGCTCTTTCGTCGAAAATCAGCCGTTTTTGCTCGAACATTAAAATCCTCCAAATGGTATTTAATTAACTTCCCGGGGTGAAGAAACCCTTTTTGAGAACTCAGAGTGAGTAAATTGGCCATTTTCATGCACTTTTAACCATTCCATAAATCTTGTGTTTTGGGCCCCTGGAAGCATGAAAATCACTTTAAACATGCTAATTTTAGCTCTAACACTGATGATCCACCTACAAATGTGAACTGACGTTCAAAAATAAAACATTTGAAAACGGACCATTTTCCACATTTTTGAAGCATGACGTAATGGGGGGGTGTTATCTCTTTTGTCGAAAATCAGCCGTTTTTGCTCTAACATTAAATGCCTCCAAATGGCATTTAATTAACTTCCCGGGGTGAAGAAACCCTTTTTGAGAACTCAGAGTGAGTAAATTGGCCATTTTCATGCACTTTTAACCATTCCATAAATCTTGTGTTTTGGGCCCCTGGAAGCATGAAAATCACTTTAAACATGCTAATTTTAACCTAACACTGATGATCCACCTACAAATGTGAACTGACGTTCAAAAATAAAACATTTGAAAACGGACCATTTTCCACATTTCTAAAGCATGACGTAATGGGGGGGTGTTAGCTCTTTCGTCGAAAATCAGCCGTTTTTGCTCGAACATTAAAATCCTCCAAATGGTATTTAATTAACTTCCCGGGGTGAAGAAACCCTTTTTGAGAACTCAGAGTGAGTAAATTGGCCATTTTCATGCACTTTTAACCATTCCATAAATCTTGTGTTTTGGGCCCCTGGAAGCATGAAAATCACTTTAAACATGCTAATTTTAGCTCTAACACTGATGATCCACCTACAAATGTGAACTGACGTTCAAAAATAAAACATTTGAAAACGGACCATTTTCCACATTTCTGAAGCATGACGTAATGGGGGGGTGTTATCTCTTTTGTCGAAAATCAGCCGTTTTTGCTCTAACATTAAATGCCTCCAAATGGTATTTAATTAACTTCCCGGGGTGAAGAAACCCTTTTTGAGAACTCAGAGTGAGTAAATTGGCCATTTTCATGCCACTTTTAACCATTCCATAAATCTTGTGTTTTGGGCCCCTGGAAGCATGAAAATCACTTTAAACATGCTAATTTTAGCTCTAACACTGATGATCCACCTACAAATGTGAACTGACGTTCAAAAATAAAACATTTGAAAACGGACCATTTTCCACATTTCTGAAGCATGACGTAATGGGGGGGTGTTATCTCTTTTGTCGAAAATCAGCCGTTTTTGCTCGAACATTAAATGCCTCCAAATGGTATTAATTAACTTCCCGGGGTGAAGAAACCCTTTTTGAGAACTCAGAGTGAGTAAATTGGCCATTTTCATGCACTTTTAACCATTCCATAAATCTTGTGTTTTGGGCCCCTGGAAGCATGAAAATCACTTTAACATGCTAATTTTAGCTCTAACACTGATGATCCACCTACAAATGTGAACTGACGTTCAAAATAAAACATTTGAAAACGGACCATTTTCCACATTTCTGAAGCATGACGTAATGGGGGGGTGTTATCTCTTTTGTCGAAAATCAGCCGTTTTTGCTCTAACATTAAATGCCTCCAAATGGCATTTAATTAACTTCCCGGGGTGAAGAAACCCTTTTTGAGAACTTAGAGTGAGTAAATTGGCCATTTTCATGCACTTTTAACCATTCCATAAATCTTGTGTTTTGGGCCCCTGGAAGCATGAAAATCACTTTAAACATGCTAATTTTAGCTCTAACACTGATGATCCACCTACAAATGTGAAGTGACGTTCAAAAATAAAACATTTGAAAACGGACCATTTTCCACATTTCTAAAGCATGACGTAATGGGGGGTGTTAGCTCTTTCGTCGAAAATCAGCCGTTTTTGCTCGAACATTAAAATCCTCCAAATGGTATTTAATTAACTTCCCGGGGTGAAGAAACCCTTTTTGAGAACTCAGAGTGAGTAAATTGGCCATTTTCATGCACTTTTAACCATTCCATAAATCTTGTGTTTTGGGCCCCTGGAAGCATGAAAATCACTTTAAACATGCTAATTTTAGCTCTAACACTGATGATCCACCTACAAATGTGAACTGACGTTCAAAATAAAACATTTGAAAACGGACCATTTTCCACATTTCTGAAGCATGACGTAATGGGGGGGTGTTATCTCTTTTGTCGAAAATCAGCCGTTTTTGCTCGAACATTAAATGCCTCCAAATGGTATTTATTTCACTTCCCGAGCCCCTGGAAGCATGAAAATCACTTTAAACATGCTAATTTTAGCTCTAACACTGATGATCCACCTACAAATGTGAACTGACGTTCAAAAATAAAACATTTGAAAACGGACCATTTTCCACATTTCTGAAGCATGACGTAATGGGGGGGTGTTATCTCTTTTGTCGAAAATCAGCCGTTTTTGCTCTAACATTAAATGCCTCCAAATGGCATTTAATTAACTTCCCGGGGTGAAGAAACCCTTTTTGAGAACTCAGAGTGAGTAAATTGGCCATTTTCATGCACTTTTAACCATTCCATAAATCTTGTGTTTTGGGCCCCTGGAAGCATGAAAATCACTTTAAACATGCTAATTTTAGCTCTAACACTGATGATCCACCTACAAATGTGAACTGACGTTCAAAAATAAAACATTTGAAAACGGACCATTTTCCACATTTCTAAAGCATGACGTAATGGGGGGGTGTTAGCTCTTTCGTCGAAAATCAGCCGTTTTTTGCTCGAACATTAAAATCCTCCAAATGGTATTTAATTAACTTCCCGGGGTGAAGAAACCCTTTTTGAGAACTCAGAGTGAGTAAATTGGCCATTTTCATGCACTTTTAACCATTCCATAAATCTTGTGTTTTGGGCCCTGGAAGCATGAAAATCACTTTAAACATGCTAATTTTAGCTCTAACACTGATGATCCACCTACAAATGTGAACTGACGTTCAAAAATAAAACATTTGAAAACGGACCATTTTCCACATTTCTGAAGCATGACGTAATGGGGGGGTGTTATCTCTTTTGTCGAAAATCAGCCGTTTTTGCTCGAACATTAAATGCCTCCAAATGGTATTTATTTCACTTCCCGAGCCCCTGGAAGCATGAAAATCACTTTAAACATGCTAATTTTAGCTCTAACACTGATGATCCACCTACAAATGTGAACTGACGTTCAAAAATAAAACATTTGAAAACGGACCATTTTCCACATTTCTGAAGCATGACGTAATGGGGGGGTGTTATCTCTTTTGTCGAAAATCAGCCGTTTTTGCTCTAACATTAAATGCCTCCAAATGGCATTTAATTAACTTCCCGGGGTGAAGAAACCCTTTTTGAGAACTCAGAGTGAGTAAATTGGCCATTTTCATGCACTTTTAACCATTCCATAAATCTTGTGTTTTGGGCCCCTGGAAGCATGAAAATCACTTTAAACATGCTAATTTTAGCTCTAACACTGATGATCCACCTACAAATGTGAACTGATGTTCAAAAATAAAACATTTGAAAACGGACCATTTTCCACATTTCTAAAGCATGACGTAATGGGGGGTGTTAGCTCTTTCGTCGAAAATCAGCCGTTTTTGCTCGAACATTAAAATCCTCCAAATGGTATTTAATTAACTTCCCGGGGTGAAGAAACCCTTTTTGAGAACTCAGAGTGAGTAAATTGGCCATTTTCATGCACTTTTAACCATTCCATAAATCTTGTGTTTTGGGCCCCTGGAAGCATGAAAATCACTTTAAACATGCTAATTTTAGCTCTAACACTGATGATCCACCTACAAATGTGAACTGACGTTCAAAAATAAAACATTTGAAAACGGACCATTTTCCACATTTCTGAAGCATGACGTAATGGGGGGGTGTTATCTCTTTTGTCGAAAATCAGCCGTTTTTGCTCTAACATTAAATGCCTCCAAATGGCATTTAATTAACTTCCCGGGGTGAATAAACCCTTTTTGAGAACTCAGAGTGAGTAAATTGGCCATTTTCATGCACTTTTAACCATTCCATAAATCTTGTGTTTTGGGCCCCTGGAAGCATGAAAATCACTTTAAACATGCTAATTTTAACCTAACACTGATGATCCACCTACAAATGTGAACTGACGTTCAAAAATAAAACATTTGAAAACGGACCATTTTCCACATTTCTAAAGCATGACGTAATGGGGGGGTGTTAGCTCTTTCGTCGAAAATCAGCCGTTTTTGCTCGAACATTAAAATCCTCCAAATGGTATTTAATTAACTTCCCGGGGTGAAGAAACCCTTTTTGAGAACTCAGAGTGAGTAAATTGGCCATTTTCATGCACTTTTAACCATTCCATAAATCTTGTGTTTTGGGCCCCTGGAAGCATGAAAATCACTTTAAACATGCTAATTTTAGCTCTAACACTGATGATCCACCTACAAATGTGAACTGACGTTCAAAAATAAAACATTTGAAAATGGACCATTTTCCACATTTCTGAAGCATGACGTAATGGGGGGGTGTTATCTCTTTTGTCGAAAATCAGCCGTTTTTGCTTGAACATTAAATGCCTCCAAATGGTATTTATTTCACTTCCCGAGCCCCTGGAAGCATGAAAATCACTTTAAACATGCTAATTTTAGCTCTAACACTGATGATCCACCTACAAATGTGAACTGACGTTCAAAAATAAAACATTTGAAAACGGACCATTTTCCACATTTCTGAAGCATGACGTAATGGGGGGGAGTTATCTCTTTTGTCGAAAATCAGCCGTTTTTGCTCTAACATTAAATGCCTCCAAATGGTATTTAATTAACTTCCCGGGGTGAAGAAACCCTTTTTGAGAACTCAGAGTGAGTAAATTGGCCATTTTCATGCACTTTTAACCATTCCATAAATCTTGTGTTTTGGGCCCCTGGAAGCATGAAAATCACTTTAAACATGCTAATTTTAGCTCTAACACTGATGATCCACCTACAAATGTGAACTGACGTTCAAAAATAAAACATTTGAAAACGGACCATTTTCCACATTTCTGAAGCATGACGTAATGGGGGGGTGTTATCTCTTTTGTCGAAAATCAGCCGTTTTTGCTCGAACATTAAATGCCTCCAAATGGTATTTAATTAACTTCCCGGGGTGAAGAAACCCTTTTTGAGAACTCAGAGTGAGTAAATTGGCCATTTTCATGCACTTTTAACCATTCCATAAATCTTGTGTTTTGGGCCCCTGGAAGCATGAAAATCACTTTAAACATGCTAATTTTAGCTCTAACACTGATGATCCACCTACAAATGTGAACTGACGTTCAAAAATAAAACATTTGAAAACGGACCATTTTCCACATTTCTGAAGCATGACGTAATGGGGGGGTGTTATCTCTTTTGTCGAAAATCAGCCGTTTTTGCTTGAACATTAAATGCCTCCAAATGGTATTTATTTCACTTCCCGAGCCCCTGGAAGCATGAAAATCACTTTAAACATGCTAATTTTAGCTCTAACACTGATGATCCACCTACAAATGTGAACTGACGTTCAAAAATAAAACATTTGAAAACGGACCATTTTCCACATTTCTGAAGCATGACGTAATGGGGGGGAGTTATCTCTTTTGTCGAAAATCAGCCGTTTTTGCTCTAACATTAAATGCCTCCAAATGGTATTTAATTAACTTCCCGGGGTGAAGAAACCCTTTTTGAGAACTCAGAGTGAGTAAATTGGCCATTTTCATGCACTTTTAACCATTCCATAAATCTTGTGTTTTGGGCCCCTGGAAGCATGAAAATCACTTTAAACATGCTAATTTTAGCTCTAACACTGATGATCCACCTACAAATGTGAACTGACGTTCAGAAATAAAACATTTGAAAACGGACCATTTTCCACATTTCTGAAGCATGAAGTAATGGGGGGGTGTTATCTCTTTTGTCGAAAATCAGCCGTTTTTGCTCGAACATTAAATGCCTCCAAATGGTATTTAATTAACTTCCCGGGGTGAAGAAACCCTTTTTGAGAACTCAGAGTGAGTAAATTGGCCATTTTCATGCACTTTTAACCATTCCATAAATCTTGTGTTTTGGGCCCCAAGAAGCATGAAAATCACTTTAAACATGCTAATTTTAGCTCTAACACTGATGATCCACCTACAAATGTGAACTGACGTTCAAAAATAAAACATTTGAAAACGGACCATTTTCCACATTTCTGAAGCATGACGTAATGGGGGGGTGTTATCTCTTTTGTCGAAAATCAGCCGTTTTTGCTCTAACATTAAATGCCTCCAAATGGTATTTAATTAACTTCCCGGGGTGAAGAAACCCTTTTTGAGAACTCAGAGTGAGTAAATTGGCCATTTTCATGCACTTTTAACCATTCCATAAATCTTGTGTTTTGGGCCCCTGGAAGCATGAAAATCACTTTAAACATGCTAATTTTAGCTCTAACACTGATGATCCACCTACAAATGTGAACTGACGTTCAAAAATAAAACATTCGAAAACGGACCATTTTCCACATTTCTGAAGCATGACGTAATGGGGGGGTGTTATCTCTTTTGTCGAAAATCAGCCGTTTTTGCTCGAACATTAAATGCCTCCAAATGGTATTTAATTAACTTCCCGGGGTGAAGAAACCCTTTTTGAGAACTCAGAGTGAGTAAATTGGCCATTTTCATGCACTTTTAACCATTCCATAAATCTTGTGTTTTGGGCCCCTGGAAGCATGAAAATCCCTTTAAACATGCTAATTTTAGCTCTAACACTGATGATCCACCTACAAATGTGAACTGACGTTCAAAAATAAAACATTTGAAAACGGACCATTTTCCACATTTCTGAAGCATGACGTAATGGGGGGGAGTTATCTCTTTTGTCGAAAATCAGCCGTTTTTGCTCTAACATTAAATGCCTCCAAATGGTATTTAATTAACTTCCCGGGGTGAAGAAACCCTTTTTGAGAACTCAGAGTGAGTAAATTGGCCATTTTCATGCACTTTTAACCATTCCATAAATCTTGTGTTTTGGGCCCCTGGAAGCATGAAAATCACTTTAAACATGCTAATTTTAGCTCTAACACTGATGATCCACCTACAAATGTGAACTGACGTTCAAAAATAAAACATTTGAAAACGGACCATTTTCCACATTTCTGAAGCATGACGTAATGGGGGGGTGTTATCTCTTTTGTCGAAAATCAGCCGTTTTTGCTCGAACATTAAATGCCTCCAAATGGTATTTAATTAACTTCCCGGGGTGAAGAAACCCTTTTTGAGAACTCAGAGTGAGTAAATTGGCCATTTTCATGCACTTTTAACCATTCCATAAATCTTGTGTTTTGGGCCCCTGGAAGCATGAAAATCACTTTAAACATGCTAATTTTAGCTCTAACACTGATGATCCACCTACAAATGTGAACTGACGTTCAAAAATAAAACATTTGAAAACGGACCATTTTCCACATTTCTGAAGCATGACGTAATGGGGGGGTGTTATCTCTTTTGTCGAAAATCAGCCGTTTTTGCTCTAACATTAAATGCCTCCAAATGGCATTTAATTAACTTCCCGGGGTGAAGAAACCCTTTTTGAGAACTTAGAGTGAGTAAATTGGCCATTTTCATGCACTTTTAACCATTCCATAAATCTTGTGTTTTGGGCCCCTGGAAGCATGAAAATCACTTTAAACATGCTAATTTTAGCTCTAACACTGATGATCCACCTACAAATGTGAAGTGACGTTCAAAAATAAAACATTTGAAAACGGACCATTTTCCACATTTCTAAAGCATGACGTAATGGGGGGGTGTTAGCTCTTTCGTCGAAAATCAGCCGTTTTTGCTCGAACATTAAAATCCTCCAAATGGTATTTAATTAACTTCCCGGGGTGAAGAAACCCTTTTTGAGAACTCAGAGTGAGTAAATTGGCCATTTTCATGCACTTTTAACCATTCCATAAATCTTGTGTTTTGGGCCCCTGGAAGCATGAAAATCACTTTAAACATGCTAATTTTAGCTCTAACACTGATGATCCACCTACAAATGTGAACTGACGTTCAAAAATAAAACATTTGAAAACAGACCATTTTCCACATTTCTGAAGCATGACGTAATGGGGGGGTGTTATCTCTTTTGTCGAAAATCAGCCGTTTTTGCTCGAACATTAAATGCCTCCAAATGGTATTTATTTCACTTCCCGAGCCCCTGGAAGCATGAAAATCACTTTAAACATGCTAATTTTAGCTCTAACACTGATGATCCACCTACAAATGTGAACTGACGTTCAAAAATAAAACATTTGAAAACGGACCATTTTCCACATTTCTGAAGCATGACGTAATGGGGGGGTGTTATCTCTTTTGTCGAAAATCAGCCGTTTTTGCTCTAACATTAAATGCCTCCAAATGGCATTTAATTAACTTCCCGGGGTGAAGAAACCCTTTTTGAGAACTCAGAGTGAGTAAATTGGCCATTTTCATGCACTTTTAACCATTCCATAAATCTTGTGTTTTGGGCCCCTGGAAGCATGAAAATCACTTTAAACATGCTAATTTTAGCTCTAACACTGATGATCCACCTACAAATGTGAACTGACGTTCAAAAATAAAACATTTGAAAACGGACCATTTTCCACATTTCTAAAGCATGACGTAATGGGGGGGTGTTAGCTCTTTCGTCGAAAATCAGCCGTTTTTGCTCGAACATTAAAATCCTCCAAATGGTATTTAATTAACTTCCCGGGGTGAAGAAACCCTTTTTGAGAACTCAGAGTGAGTAAATTGGCCATTTTCATGCACTTTTAACCATTCCATAAATCTTGTGTTTTGGGCCCCTGGAAGCATGAAAATCACTTTAAACATGCTAATTTTAGCTCTAACACTGATGATCCACCTACAAATGTGAACTGACGTTCAAAAATAAAACATTTGAAAACGGACCATTTTCCACATTTCTGAAGCATGACGTAATGGGGGGGTGTTATCTCTTTTGTCGAAAATCAGCCGTTTTTGCTCTAACATTAAATGCCTCCAAATGGCATTTAATTAACTTCCCGGGGTGAAGAAACCCTTTTTGAGAACTCAGAGTGAGTAAATTGGCCATTTTCATGCACTTTTAACCATTCCATAAATCTTGTGTTTTGGGCCCCTGGAAGCATGAAAATCACTTTAAACATGCTAATTTTAACCTAACACTGATGATCCACCTACAAATGTGAACTGACGTTCAAAAATAAAACATTTGAAAACGGACCATTTTCCACATTTCTAAAGCATGACGTAATGGGGGGGTGTTAGCTCTTTCGTCGAAAATCAGCCGTTTTTGCTCGAACATTAAAATCCTCCAAATGGTATTTAATTAACTTCCCGGGGTGAAGAAACCCTTTTTGAGAACTCAGAGTGAGTAAATTGGCCATTTTCATGCACTTTTAACCATTCCATAAATCTTGTGTTTTGGGCCCCTGGAAGCATGAAAATCACTTTAAACATGCTAATTTTAGCTCTAACACTGATGATCCACCTACAAATGTGAACTGACGTTCAAAAATAAAACATTTGAAAACGGACCATTTTCCACATTTCTGAAGCATGACGTAATGGGGGGGTGTTATCTCTTTTGTCGAAAATCAGCCGTTTTTGCTCGAACATTAAATGCCTCCAAATGGTATTTATTTCACTTCCCGAGCCCCTGGAAGCATGAAAATCACTTTAAACATGCTAATTTTAGCTCTAACACTGATGATCCACCTACAAATGTGAACTGACGTTCAAAAATAAAACATTTGAAAACGGACCATTTTCCACATTTCTGAAGCATGACGTAATGGGGGGGAGTTATCTCTTTTGTCGAAAATCAGCCGTTTTTGCTCTAACATTAAATGCCTCCAAATGGTATTTAATTAACTTCCCGGGGTGAAGAAACCCTTTTTGAGAACTCAGAGTGAGTAAATTGGCCATTTTCATGCACTTTTAACCATTCCATAAATCTTGTGTTTTGGGCCCCTGGAAGCATGAAAATCACTTTAAACATGCTAATTTTAGCTCTAACACTGATGATCCACCTACAAATGTGAACTGACGTTCAAAAATAAAACATTTGAAAACGGACCATTTTCCACATTTCTGAAGCATGACGTAATGGGGGGGTGTTATCTCTTTTGTCGAAAATCAGCCGTTTTTGCTCGAACATTAAATGCCTCCAAATGGTATTTAATTAACTTCCCGGGGTGAAGAAACCCTTTTTGAGAACTCAGAGTGAGTAAATTGGCCATTTTCATGCACTTTTAACCATTCCATAAATCTTGTGTTTTGGGCCCCTGGAAGCATGAAAATCACTTTAAACATGCTAATTTTAGCTCTAACACTGATGATCCACCTACAAATGTGAACTGACGTTCAAAAATAAAACATTTGAAAACGGACCATTTTCCACATTTCTGAAGCATGACGTAATGGGGGGGTGTTATCTCTTTTGTCGAAAATCAGCCGTTTTTGCTCTAACATTAAATGCCTCCAAATGGCATTTAATTAACTTCCCGGGGTGAAGAAACCCTTTTTGAGAACTTAGAGTGAGTAAATTGGCCATTTTCATGCACTTTTAACCATTCCATAAATCTTGTGTTTTGGGCCCCTGGAAGCATGAAAATCACTTTAAACATGCTAATTTTAGCTCTAAAACTGATGATCCACCTACAAATGTGAAGTGACGTTCAAAAATAAAACATTTGAAAACGGACCATTTTCCACATTTCTAAAGCATGACGTAATGGGGGGGTGTTAGCTCTTTCGTCGAAAATCAGCCGTTTTTGCTCGAACATTAAAATCCTCCAAATGGTATTTAATTAACTTCCCGGGGTGAAGAAACCCTTTTTGAGAACTCAGAGTGAGTAAATTGGCCATTTTCATGCACTTTTAACCATTCCATAAATCTTGTGTTTTGGGCCCCTGGAAGCATGAAAATCCCTTTAAACATGCTAATTTTAGCTCTAACACTGATGATCCACCTACAAATGTGAACTGACGTTCAAAAATAAAACATTTGAAAACGGACCATTTTCCACATTTCTGAAGCATGACGTAATGGGGGGGTGTTATCTCTTTTGTCGAAAATCAGCCGTTTTTGCTCGAACATTAAATGCCTCCAAATGGTATTTAATTAACTTCCCGGGGTGAAGAAACCCTTTTTGAGAACTCAGAGTGAGTAAATTGGCCATTTTCATGCACTTTTAACCATTCCATAAATCTTGTGTTTTGGGCCCCTGGAAGCATGAAAATCCCTTTAAACATGCTAATTTTAGCTCTAACACTGATGATCCACCTACAAATGTGAACTGACGTTCAAAAATAAAACATTTGAAAACGGACCATTTTCCACATTTCTGAAGCATGACGTAATGGGGGGGAGTTATCTCTTTTGTCGAAAATCAGCCGTTTTTGCTCTAACATTAAATGCCTCCAAATGGTATTTAATTAACTTCCCGGGGTGAAGAAACCCTTTTTGAGAACTCAGAGTGAGTAAATTGGCCATTTTCATGCACTTTTAACCATTCCATAAATCTTGTGTTTTGGGCCCCTGGAAGCATGAAAATCACTTTAAACATGCTAATTTTAGCTCTAACACTGATGATCCACCTACAAATGTGAACTGACGTTCAAAAATAAAACATTTGAAAACGGACCATTTTCCACATTTCTGAAGCATGACGTAATGGGGGGGTGTTATCTCTTTTGTCGAAAATCAGCCGTTTTTGCTCGAACATTAAATGCCTCCAAATGGTATTTAATTAACTTCCCGGGGTGAAGAAACCCTTTTTGAGAACTCAGAGTGAGTAAATTGGCCATTTTCATGCACTTTTAACCATTCCATAAATCTTGTGTTTTGGGCCCCTGGAAGCATGAAAATCACTTTAAACATGCTAATTTTAGCTCTAACACTGATGATCCACCTACAAATGTGAACTGACGTTCAAAAATAAAACATTTGAAAACGGACCATTTTCCACATTTCTGAAGCATGACGTAATGGGGGGGTGTTATCTCTTTTGTCGAAAATCAGCCGTTTTTGCTCTAACATTAAATGCCTCCAAATGGCATTTAATTAACTTCCCGGGGTGAAGAAACCCTTTTTGAGAACTTAGAGTGAGTAAATTGGCCATTTTCATGCACTTTTAACCATTCCATAAATCTTGTGTTTTGGGCCCCTGGAAGCATGAACATCACTTTAAACATGCTAATTTTAGCTCTAACACTGATGATCCACCTACAAATGTGAACTGACGTTCAAAAATAAAACATTTGAAAACGGACCATTTTCCACATTTCTAAAGCATGACGTAATGGGGGGGTGTTAGCTCTTTCGTCGAAAATCAGCCGTTTTTGCTCGAACATTAAAATCCTCCAAATGGTATTTAATTAACTTCCCGGGGTGAAGAAACCCTTTTTGAGAACTCAGAGTGAGTAAATTGGCCATTTTCATGCACTTTTAACCATTCCATAAATCTTGTGTTTTGGGCCCCTGGAAGCATGAAAATCACTTTAAACATGCTAATTTTAGCTCTAACACTGATGATCCACCTACAAATGTGAACTGACGTTCAAAAATAAAACATTTGAAAACGGACCATTTTCCACATTTCTGAAGCATGACGTAATGGGGGGGTGTTATCTCTTTTGTCGAAAATCAGCCGTTTTTGCTCGAACATTAAATGCCTCCAAATGGTATTTATTTCACTTCCCGAGCCCCTGGAAGCATGAAAATCACTTTAAACATGCTAATTTTAGCTCTAACACTGATGATCCACCTACAAATGTGAACTGACGTTCAAAAATAAAACATTTGAAAACGGACCATTTTCCACATTTCTGAAGCATGACGTAATGGGGGGGTGTTATCTCTTTTGTCGAAAATCAGCCGTTTTTGCTCTAACATTAAATGCCTCCAAATGGCATTTAATTAACTTCCCGGGGTGAAGAAACCCTTTTTGAGAACTCAGAGTGAGTAAATTGGCCATTTTCATGCACTTTTAACCATTCCATAAATCTTGTGTTTTGGGCCCCTGGAAGCATGAAAATCACTTTAAACATGCTAATTTTAGCTCTAACACTGATGATCCACCTACAAATGTGAACTGACGTTCAAAAATAAAACATTTGAAAACGGGCCATTTTCCACATTTCTAAAGCATGACGTAATGGGGGGGTGTTAGCTCTTTCGTCGAAAATCAGCCGTTTTTGCTCGAACATTAAAATCCTCCAAATGGTATTTAATTAACTTCCCGGGGTGAAGAAACCCTTTTTGAGAACTCAGAGTGAGTAAATTGGCCATTTTCATGCACTTTTAACCATTCCATAAATCTTGTGTTTTGGGCCCCTGGAAGCATGAAAATCACTTTAAACATGCTAATTTTAGCTCTAACACTGATGATCCACCTACAAATGTGAACTGACGTTCAAAAATAAAACATTTGAAAACGGACCATTTTCCACATTTCTGAAGCATGACGTAATGGGGGGGTGTTATCTCTTTTGTCGAAAATCAGCCGTTTTTGCTCGAACATTAAATGCCTCCAAATGGTATTTAATTAACTTCCCGGGGTGAAGAAACCCTTTTTGAGAACTCAGAGTGAGTAAATTGGCCATTTTCATGCACTTTTAACCATTCCATAAATCTTGTGTTTTGGGCCCCTGGAAGCATGAAAATCACTTTAAACATGCTAATTTTAGCTCTAACACTGATGATCCACCTACAAATGTGAACTGACGTTCAAAAATAAAACATTTGAAAACGGACCATTTTCCACATTTCTAAAGCATGACGTAATGGGGGGGTGTTAGCTCTTTCGTCGAAAATCAGCCGTTTTTGCTCGAACATTAAAATCCTCCAAATGGTATTTAATTAACTTCCCGGGGTGAAGAAACCCTTTTTGAGAACTCAGAGTGAGTAAATTGGCCATTTTCATGCACTTTTAACCATTCCATAAATCTTGTGTTTTGGGCCCCTGGAAGCATGAAAATCACTTTAAACATGCTAATTTTAGCTCTAACACTGATGATCCACCTACAAATGTGAACTGACGTTCAAAAATAAAACATTTGAAAACGGACCATTTTCCACATTTCTGAAGCATGACGTAATGGGGGGGTGTTATCTCTTTTGTCGAAAATCAGCCGTTTTTGCTCGAACATTAAATGCCTCCAAATGGTATTTATTTCACTTCCCGAGCCCCTGGAAGCATGAAAATCACTTTAAACATGCTAATTTTAGCTCTAACACTGATGATCCACCTACAAATGTGAACTGACGTTCAAAAATAAAACATTTGAAAACGGACCATTTTCCACATTTCTGAAGCATGACGTAATGGGGGGGTGTTATCTCTTTTGTCGAAAATCAGCCGTTTTTGCTCTAACATTAAATGCCTCCAAATGGCATTTAATTAACTTCCCGGGGTGAAGAAACCCTTTTTGAGAACTCAGAGTGAGTAAATTGGCCATTTTCATGCACTTTTAACCATTCCATAAATCTTGTGTTTTGGGCCCCTGGAAGCATGAAAATCACTTTAAACATGCTAATTTTAGCTCTAACACTGATGATCCACCTACAAATGTGAACTGACGTTCAAAAATAAAACATTTGAAAACGGGCCATTTTCCACATTTCTAAAGCATGACGTAATGGGGGGGTGTTAGCTCTTTCGTCGAAAATCAGCCGTTTTTGCTCGAACATTAAAATCCTCCAAATGGTATTTAATTAACTTCCCGGGGTGAAGAAACCCTTTTTGAGAACTCAGAGTGAGTAAATTGGCCATTTTCATGCACTTTTAACCATTCCATAAATCTTGTGTTTTGGGCCCCTGGAAGCATGAAAATCACTTTAAACATGCTAATTTTAGCTCTAACACTGATGATCCACCTACAAATGTGAACTGACGTTCAAAAATAAAACATTTGAAAACGGACCATTTTCCACATTTCTGAAGCATGACGTAATGGGGGGGTGTTATCTCTTTTGTCGAAAATCAGCCGTTTTTGCTCTAACATTAAATGCCTCCAAATGGTATTTAATTAACTTCCCGGGGTGAAGAAACCCTTTTTGAGAACTCAGAGTGAGTAAATTGGCCATTTTCATGCACTTTTAACCATTCCATAAATCTTGTGTTTTGGGCCCCTGGAAGCATGAAAATCACTTTAAACATGCTAATTTTAGCTCTAACACTGATGATCCACCTACAAATGTGAACTGACGTTCAAAAATAAAACATTTGAAAACGGACCATTTCCCACATTTCTGAAGCATGACGTAATGGGGGGGAGTTATCTCTTTTGTCGAAAATCAGCCGTTTTTGCTCTAACATTAAATGCCTCCAAATGGTATTTAATTAACTTCCCGGGGTGAAGAAATCCTTTTTGAGAACTCAGAGTGAGTAAATTGGCCATTTTCATGCACTTTTAACCATTCCATAAATCTTGTGTTTTGGGCCCCTGGAAGCATGAAAATCACTTTAAACATGCTAATTTTAGCTCTAACACTGATGATCCACCTACAAATGTGAACTGACGTTCAAAAATAAAACATTTGAAAACGGACCATTTTCCACATTTCTGAAGCATGACGTAATGGGGGGGTGTTATCTCTTTTGTCGAAAATCAGCCGTTTTTGCTCGAACATTAAATGCCTCCAAATGGTATTTAATTAACTTCCCGGGGTGAAGAAACCCTTTTTGAGAACTCAGAGTGAGTAAATTGGCCATTTTCATGCACTTTTAACCATTCCATAAATCTTGTGTTTTGGGCCCCTGGAAGCATGAAAATCACTTTAAACATGCTAATTTTAGCTCTAACACTGATGATCCACCTACAAATGTGAACTGACGTTCAAAAATAAAACATTTGAAAACGGACCATTTTCCACATTTCTGAAGCATGACGTAATGGGGGGGTGTTATCTCTTTTGTCGAAAATCAGCCGTTTTTGCTCTAACATTAAATGCCTCCAAATGGCATTTAATTAACTTCCCGGGGTGAAGAAACCCTTTTTGAGAACTTAGAGTGAGTAAATTGGCCATTTTCATGCACTTTTAACCATTCCATAAATCTTGTGTTTTGGGCCCCTGGAAGCATGAACATCACTTTAAACATGCTAATTTTAGCTCTAACACTGATGATCCACCTACAAATGTGAACTGACGTTCAAAAATAAAACATTTGAAAACGGACCATTTTCCACATTTCTAAAGCATGACGTAATGGGGGGGTGTTAGCTCTTTCGTCGAAAATCAGCCGTTTTTGCTCGAACATTAAAATCCTCCAAATGGTATTTAATTAACTTCCCGGGGTGAAGAAACCCTTTTTGAGAACTCAGAGTGAGTAAATTGGCCATTTTCATGCACTTTTAACCATTCCATAAATCTTGTGTTTTGGGCCCCTGGAAGCATGAAAATCACTTTAAACATGCTAATTTTAGCTCTAACACTGATGATCCACCTACAAATGTGAACTGACGTTCAAAAATAAAACATTTGAAAACGGACCATTTTCCACATTTCTGAAGCATGACGTAATGGGGGGGTGTTATCTCTTTTGTCGAAAATCAGCCGTTTTTGCTCGAACATTAAATGCCTCCAAATGGTATTTATTTCACTTCCCGAGCCCCTGGAAGCATGAAAATCACTTTAAACATGCTAATTTTAGCTCTAACACTGATGATCCACCTACAAATGTGAACTGACGTTCAAAAATAAAACATTTGAAAACGGACCATTTTCCACATTTCTGAAGCATGACGTAATGGGGGGGTGTTATCTCTTTTGTCGAAAATCAGCCGTTTTTGCTCTAACATTAAATGCCTCCAAATGGCATTTAATTAACTTCCCGGGGTGAAGAAACCCTTTTTGAGAACTCAGAGTGAGTAAATTGGCCATTTTCATGCACTTTTAACCATTCCATAAATCTTGTGTTTTGGGCTCCTGGAAGCATGAAAATCACTTTAAACATGCTAATTTTAGCTCTAACACTGATGATCCACCTACAAATGTGAACTGACGTTCAAAAATAAAACATTTGAAAACGGGCCATTTTCCACATTTCTAAAGCATGACGTAATGGGGGGGTGTTAGCTCTTTCGTCGAAAATCAGCCGTTTTTGCTCGAACATTAAAATCCTCCAAATGGTATTTAATTAACTTCCCGGGGTGAAGAAACCCTTTTTGAGAACTCAGAGTGAGTAAATTGGCCATTTTCATGCACTTTTAACCATTCCATAAATCTTGTGTTTTGGGCCCCTGGAAGCATGAAAATCACTTTAAACATGCTAATTTTAGCTCTAACACTGATGATCCACCTACAAATGTGAACTGACGTTCAAAAATAAAACATTTGAAAACGGACCATTTTCCACATTTCTGAAGCATGACGTAATGGGGGGGGTGTTATCTCTTTTGTCGAAAATCAGCCGTTTTTGCTCTAACATTAAATGCCTCCAAATGGCATTTAATTAACTTCCCGGGGTGAAGAAACCCTTTTTGAGAACTCAGAGTGAGTAAATTGGCCATTTTCATGCACTTTTAACCATTCCATAAATCTTGTGTTTTGGGCCCCTGGAAGCATGAAAATCACTTTAAACATGCTAATTTTAGCTCTAACACTGATGATCCACCTACAAATGTGAACTGACGTTCAAAAATAAAACATTTGAAAACGGACCATTTTCCACATTTCTGAAGCATGACGTAATGGGGGGTTGTTATCTCTTTTGTCGAAAATCAGCCGTTTTTGCTCGAACATTAAATGCCTCCAAATGGTATTTAATTAACTTCCCGGGGTGAAGAAACCCTTTTTGAGAACTCAGAGTGAGTAAATTGGCCATTTTCATGCACTTTTAACCATTCCATAAATCTTGTGTTTTGGGCCCCTGGAAGCATGAAAATCACTTTAAACATGCTAATTTTAGCTCTAACACTGATGATCCACCTACAAATGTGAACTGACGTTCAAAAATAAAACATTTGAAAACGGACCATTTTCCACATTTCTGAAGCATGACGTAATGGGGGGGTGTTATCTCTTTTGTCGAAAATCAGCCGTTTTTGCTCGAACATTAAATGCCTCCAAATGGTATTTAATTAACTTCCCGGGGTGAAGAAACCCTTTTTGAGAACTCAGAGTGAGTAAATTGGCCATTTTCATGCACTTTTAACCATTCCATAAATCTTGTGTTTTGGGCCCCTGGAAGCATGAAAATCACTTTAAACATGCTAATTTTAGCTCTAACACTGATGATCCACCTACAAATGTGAACTGACGTTCAAAAATAAAACATTTGAAAACGGACCATTTTCCACATTTCTGAAGCATGACGTAATGGGGGGGTGTTATCTCTTTTGTCGAAAATCAGCCGTTTCTGCTCTAACATTAAATGCCTCCAAATGGCATTTAATTAACTTCCCGGGGTGAAGAAACCCTTTTTGAGAACTTAGAGTGAGTAAATTGGCCATTTTCATGCACTTTTAACCATTCCATAAATCTTGTGTTTTGGGCCCCTGGAAGCATGAACATCACTTTAAACATGCTAATTTTAGCTCTAACACTGATGATCCACCTACAAATGTGAACTGACGTTCAAAAATAAAACATTTGAAAACGGACCATTTTCCACATTTCTAAAGCATGACGTAATGGGGGGGTGTTAGCTCTTTCGTCGAAAATCAGCCGTTTTTGCTCGAACATTAAAATCCTCCAAATGGTATTTAATTAACTTCCCGGGGTGAAGAAACCCTTTTTGAGAACTCAGAGTGAGTAAATTGGCCATTTTCATGCACTTTTAACCATTCCATAAATCTTGTGTTTTGGGCCCCTGGAAGCATGAAAATCACTTTAAACATGCTAATTTTAGCTCTAACACTGATGATCCACCTACAAATGTGAACTGACGTTCAAAAATAAAACATTTGAAAACGGACCATTTTCCACATTTCTGAAGCATGACGTAATGGGGGGGTGTTATCTCTTTTGTCGAAAATCAGCCGTTTTTGCTCGAACATTAAATGCCTCCAAATGGTATTTATTTCACTTCCCGAGCCCCTGGAAGCATGAAAATCACTTTAAACATGCTAATTTTAGCTCTAACACTGATGATCCACCTACAAATGTGAACTGACGTTCAAAAATAAAACATTTGAAAACGGACCATTTTCCACATTTCTGAAGCATGACGTAATGGGGGGGTGTTATCTCTTTTGTCGAAAATCAGCCGTTTTTGCTCTAACATTAAATGCCTCCAAATGGCATTTAATTAACTTCCCGGGGTGAAGAAACCCTTTTTGAGAACTCAGAGTGAGTAAATTGGCCATTTTCATGCACTTTTAACCATTCCATAAATCTTGTGTTTTGGGCCCCTGGAAGCATGAAAATCACTTTAAACATGCTAATTTTAGCTCTAACACTGATGATCCACCTACAAATGTGAACTGACGTTCAAAAATAAAACATTTGAAAACGGGCCATTTTCCACATTTCTAAAGCATGACGTAATGGGGGGGTGTTAGCTCTTTCGTCGAAAATCAGCCGTTTTTGCTCGAACATTAAAATCCTCCAAATGGTATTTAATTAACTTCCCGGGGTAAAGAAACCCTTTTTGAGAACTCAGAGTGAGTAAATTGGCCATTTTCATGCACTTTTAACCATTCCATAAATCTTGTGTTTTGGGCCCCTGGAAGCATGAAAATCACTTTAAACATGCTAATTTTAGCTCTAACACTGATGATCCACCTACAAATGTGAACTGACGTTCAAAAATAAAACATTTGAAAACGGACCATTTTCCACATTTCTGAAGCATGACGTAATGGGGGGGTTTTATCTCTTTTGTCGAAAATCAGCCGTTTTTGCTCTAACATTAAATGCCTCCAAATGGCATTTAATTAACTTCCCGGGGTGAAGAAACCCTTTTTGAGAACTCAGAGTGAGTAAATTGGCCATTTTCATGCACTTTTAACCATTCCATAAATCTTGTGTTTTGGGCCCCTGGAAGCATGAAAATCACTTTAAACATGCTAATTTTAACCTAACACTGATGATCCACCTACAAATGTGAACTGACGTTCAAAAATAAAACATTTGAAAACGGACCATTTTCCACATTTCTAAAGCATGACGTAATGGGGGGGTGTTAGCTCTTTCGTCGAAAATCAGCCGTTTTTGCTCGAACATTAAAATCCTCCAAATGGTATTTAATTAACTTCCCGGGGTGAAGAAACCCTTTTTGAGAACTCAGAGTGAGTAAATTGGCCATTTTCATGCACTTTTAACCATTCCATAAATCTTGTGTTTTGGGCCCCTGGAAGCATGAAAATCACTTTAAACATGCTAATTTTAGCTCTAACACTGATGATCCACCTACAAATGTGAACTGACGTTCAAAAATAAAACATTTGAAAACGGACCATTTTCCACATTTCTGAAGCATGACGTAATGGGGGGGTGTTATCTCTTTTGTCGAAAATCAGCCGTTTTTGCTCGAACATTAAATGCCTCCAAATGGTATTTATTTCACTTCCCGAGCCCCTGGAAGCATGAAAATCACTTTAAACATGCTAATTTTAGCTCTAACACTGATGATCCACCTACAAATGTGAACTGACGTTCAAAAATAAAACATTTGAAAACGGACCATTTTCCACATTTCTGAAGCATGACGTAATGGGGGGAGTTATCTCTTTTGTCGAAAATCAGCCGTTTTTGCTCTAACATTAAATGCCTCCAAATGGTATTTAATTAACTTCCCGGGGTGAAGAAACCCTTTTTGAGAACTCAGAGTGAGTAAATTGGCCATTTTCATGCACTTTTAACCATTCCATAAATCTTGTGTTTTGGGCCCCTGGAAGCATGAAAATCACTTTAAACATGCTAATTTTAGCTCTAACACTGATGATCCACCTACAAATGTGAACTGACGTTCAAAAATAAAACATTTGAAAACGGACCATTTTCCACATTTCTGAAGCATGACGTAATGGGGGGGTGTTATCTCTTTTGTCGAAAATCAGCCGTTTTTGCTCGAACATTAAATGCCTCCAAATGGTATTTAATTAACTTCCCGGGGTGAAGAAACCCTTTTTGAGAACTCAGAGTGAGTAAATTGGCCATTTTCATGCACTTTTAACCATTCCATAAATCTTGTGTTTTGGGCCCCTGGAAGCATGAAAATCACTTTAAACATGCTAATTTTAGCTCTAACACTGATGATCCACCTACAAATGTGAACTGACGTTCAAAAATAAAACATTTGAAAACGGACCATTTTCCACATTTCTGAAGCATGACGTAATGGGGGGGTGTTATCTCTTTTGTCGAAAATCAGCCGTTTTTGCTCTAACATTAAATGCCTCCAAATGGCATTTAATTAACTTCCCGGGGTGAAGAAACCCTTTTTGAGAACTCAGAGTGAGTAAATTGGCCATTTTCATGCACTTTTAACCATTCCATAAATCTTGTGTTTTGGGCCCCTGGAAGCATGAAAATCACTTTAAACATGCTAATTTTAGCTCTAACACTGATGATCCACCTACAAATGTGAACTGACGTTCAAAAATAAAACGTTTGAAAACGGACCATTTTCCACATTTCTGAAGCATGACGTAATGGGGGGTTGTTATCTCTTTTGTCGAAAATCAGCCGTTTTTGCTCGAACATTAAATGCCTCCAAATGGTATTTAATTAACTTCCCGGGGTGAAGAAACCCTTTTTGAGAACTCAGAGTGAGTAAATTGGCCATTTTCATGCACTTTTAACCATTCCATAAATCTTGTGTTTTGGGCCCCTGGAAGCATGAAAATCACTTTAAACATGCTAATTTTAGCTCTAACACTGATGATCCACCTACAAATGTGAACTGACGTTCAAAAATAAAACATTTGAAAACGGACCATTTTCCACATTTCTGAAGCATGACGTAATGGGGGGGTGTTATCTCTTTTGTCGAAAATCAGCCGTTTTTGCTCTAACATTAAATGCCTCCAAATGGCATTTAATTAACTTCCCGGGGTGAAGAAACCCTTTTTGAGAACTTAGAGTGAGTAAATTGGCCATTTTCATGCACTTTTAACCATTCCATAAATCTTGTGTTTTGGGCCCCTGGAAGCATGAACATCACTTTAAACATGCTAATTTTAGCTCTAACACTGATGATCCACCTACAAATGTGAACTGACGTTCAAAAATAAAACATTTGAAAACGGACCATTTTCCACATTTCTAAAGCATGACGTAATGGGGGGGTGTTAGCTCTTTCGTCGAAAATCAGCCGTTTTTGCTCGAACATTAAAATCCTCCAAATGGTATTTAATTAACTTCCCGGGGTGAAGAAACCCTTTTTGAGAACTCAGAGTGAGTAAATTGGCCATTTTCATGCACTTTTAACCATTCCATAAATCTTGTGTTTTGGGCCCCTGGAAGCATGAAAATCACTTTAAACATGCTAATTTTAGCTCTAACACTGATGATCCACCTACAAATGTGAACTGACGTTCAAAAATAAAACATTTGAAAACGGACCATTTTCCACATTTCTGAAGCATGACGTAATGGGGGGGTGTTATCTCTTTTGTCGAAAATCAGCCGTTTTTGCTCTAACATTAAATGCCTCCAAATGGCATTTAATTAACTTCCCGGGGTGAAGAAACCCTTTTTGAGAACTTAGAGTGAGTAAATTGGCCATTTTCATGCACTTTTAACCATTCCATAAATCTTGTGTTTTGGGCCCCTGGAAGCATGAACATCACTTTAAACATGCTAATTTTAGCTCTAACACTGATGATCCACCTACAAATGTGAACTGACGTTCAAAAATAAAACATTTGAAAACGGACCATTTTCCACATTTCTAAAGCATGACGTAATGGGGGGGTGTTAGCTCTTTCGTCGAAAATCAGCCGTTTTTGCTCGAACATTAAAATCCTCCAAATGGTATTTAATTAACTTCCCGGGGTGAAGAAACCCTTTTTGAGAACTCAGAGTGAGTAAATTGGCCATTTTCATGCACTTTTAACCATTCCATAAATCTTGTGTTTTGGGCCCCTGGAAGCATGAAAATCACTTTAAACATGCTAATTTTAGCTCTAACACTGATGATCCACCTACAAATGTGAACTGACGTTCAAAAATAAAACATTTGAAAACGGACCATTTTCCACATTTCTGAAGCATGACGTAATGGGGGGGTGTTATCTCTTTTGTCGAAAATCAGCCGTTTTTGCTCGAACATTAAATGCCTCCAAATGGTATTTATTTCACTTCCCGAGCCCCTGGAAGCATGAAAATCACTTTAAACATGCTAATTTTAGCTCTAACACTGATGATCCACCTACAAATGTGAACTGACGTTCAAAAATAAAACATTTGAAAACGGACCATTTTCCACATTTCTGAAGCATGACGTAATGGGGGGGTGTTATCTCTTTTGTCGAAAATCAGCCGTTTTTGCTCTAACATTAAATGCCTCCAAATGGCATTTAATTAACTTCCCGGGGTGAAGAAACCCTTTTTGAGAACTCAGAGTGAGTAAATTGGCCATTTTCATGCACTTTTAACCATTCCATAAATCTTGTGTTTTGGGCCCCTGGAAGCATGAAAATCACTTTAAACATGCTAATTTTAGCTCTAACACTGATGATCCACCTACAAATGTGAACTGACGTTCAAAAATAAAACATTTGAAAACGGGCCATTTTCCACATTTCTAAAGCATGACGTAATGGGGGGGTGTTAGCTCTTTCGTCGAAAATCAGCCGTTTTTGCTCGAACATTAAAATCCTCCAAATGGTATTTAATTAACTTCCCGGGGTGAAGAAACCCTTTTTGAGAACTCAGAGTGAGTAAATTGGCCATTTTCATGCACTTTTAACCATTCCATAAATCTTGTGTTTTGGGCCCCTGGAAGCATGAAAATCACTTTAAACATGCTAATTTTAGCTCTAACACTGATGATCCACCTACAAATGTGAACTGACGTTCAAAAATAAAACATTTGAAAACGGACCATTTTCCACATTTCTGAAGCATGACGTAATGGGGGGGGTGTTATCTCTTTTGTCGAAAATCAGCCGTTTTTGCTCTAACATTAAATGCCTCCAAATGGCATTTAATTAACTTCCCGGGGTGAAGAAACCCTTTTTGAGAACTCAGAGTGAGTAAATTGGCCATTTTCATGCACTTTTAACCATTCCATAAATCTTGTGTTTTGGGCCCCTGGAAGCATGAAAATCACTTTAAACATGCTAATTTTAACCTAACACTGATGATCCACCTACAAATGTGAACTGACGTTCAAAAATAAAACATTTGAAAACGGACCATTTTCCACATTTCTAAAGCATGACGTAATGGGGGGGTGTTAGCTCTTTCGTCGAAAATCAGCCGTTTTTGCTCGAACATTAAAATCCTCCAAATGGTATTTAATTAACTTCCCGGGGTGAAGAAACCCTTTTTGAGAACTCAGAGTGAGTAAATTGGCCATTTTCATGCACTTTTAACCATTCCATAAATCTTGTGTTTTGGGCCCCTGGAAGCATGAAAATCACTTTAAACATGCTAATTTTAGCTCTAACACTGATGATCCACCTACAAATGTGAACTGACGTTCAAAAATAAAACATTTGAAAACGGACCATTTTCCACATTTCTGAAGCATGACGTAATGGGGGGGTGTTATCTCTTTTGTCGAAAATCAGCCGTTTTTGCTCGAACATTAAATGCCTCCAAATGGTATTTATTTCACTTCCCGAGCCCCTGGAAGCATGAAAATCACTTTAAACATGCTAATTTTAGCTCTAACACTGATGATCCACCTACAAATGTGAACTGACGTTCAAAAATAAAACATTTGAAAACGGACCATTTTCCACATTTCTGAAGCATGACGTAATGGGGGGGAGTTATCTCTTTTGTCGAAAATCAGCCGTTTTTGCTCTAACATTAAATGCCTCCAAATGGTATTTAATTAACTTCCCGGGGTGAAGAAACCCTTTTTGAGAACTCAGAGTGAGTAAATTGGCCATTTTCATGCACTTTTAACCATTCCATAAATCTTGTGTTTTGGGCCCCTGGAAGCATGAAAATCACTTTAAACATGCTAATTTTAGCTCTAACACTGATGATCCACCTACAAATGTGAACTGACGTTCAAAAATAAAACATTTGAAAACGGACCATTTTCCACATTTCTGAAGCATGACGTAATGGGGGGGTGTTATCTCTTTTGTCGAAAATCAGCCGTTTTTGCTCGAACATTAAATGCCTCCAAATGGTATTTAATTAACTTCCCGGGGTGAAGAAACCCTTTTTGAGAACTCAGAGTGAGTAAATTGGCCATTTTCATGCACTTTTAACCATTCCATAAATCTTGTGTTTTGGGCCCCTGGAAGCATGAAAATCACTTTAAACATGCTAATTTTAGCTCTAACACTGATGATCCACCTACAAATGTGAACTGACGTTCAAAAATAAAACATTTGAAAACGGACCATTTTCCACATTTCTGAAGCATGACGTAATGGGGGGGTGTTATCTCTTTTGTCGAAAATCAGCCGTTTTTGCTCTAACATTAAATGCCTCCAAATGGCATTTAATTAACTTCCCGGGGTGAAGAAACCCTTTTTGAGAACTTAGAGTGAGTAAATTGGCCATTTTCATGCACTTTTAACCATTCCATAAATCTTGTGTTTTGGGCCCCTGGAAGCATGAAAATCACGTTAAACATGCTAATTTTAGCTCTAACACTGATGATCCACCTACAAATGTGAACTGACGTTCAAAAATAAAACATTTGAAAACGGACCATTTTCCACATTTCTAAAGCATGACGTAATGGGGGGGTGTTAGCTCTTTCGTCGAAAATCAGCCGTTTTTGCTCGAACATTAAAATCCTCCAAATGGTATTTAATTAACTTCCCGGGGTGAAGAAACCCTTTTTGAGAACTCAGAGTGAGTAAATTGGCCATTTTCATGCACTTTTAACCATTCCATAAATCTTGTGTTTTGGGCCCCTGGAAGCATGAAAATCACTTTAAACATGCTAATTTTAGCTCTAACACTGATGATCCACCTACAAATGTGAACTGACGTTCAAAAATAAAACATTTGAAAACGGACCATTTTCCACATTTCTGAAGCATGACGTAATGGGGGGGTGTTATCTCTTTTGTCGAAAATCAGCCGTTTTTGCTCGAACATTAAATGCCTCCAAATGGTATTTAATTAACTTCCCGGGGTGAAGAAACCCTTTTTGAGAACTCAGAGTGAGTAAATTGGCCATTTTCATGCACTTTTAACCATTCCATAAATCTTGTGTTTTGGGCCCCTGGAAGCATGAAAATCACTTTAAACATGCTAATTTTAGCTCTAACACTGATGATCCACCTACAAATGTGAACTGACGTTCAAAAATAAAACATTTGAAAACGGACCATTTTCCACATTTCTGAAGCATGACGTAATGGGGGGGTGTTATCTCTTTTGTAGAAAATCAGCCGTTTTTGCTCTAACATTAAATGCCTCCAAATGGCATTTAATTTACTTCCCGGGGTGAAGAAACCCTTTTTGAGAACTTAGAGTGAGTAAATTGGCCATTTTCATGCACTTTTAACCATTCCATAAATCTTGTGTTTTGGGCCCCTGGAAGCATGAAAATCACTTTAAACATGCTAATTTTAGCTCTAACACTGATGATCCACCTACAAATGTGAAGTGACGTTCAAAAATAAAACATTTGAAAACGGACCATTTTCCACATTTCTAAAGCATGACGTAATGGGGGGGTGTTAGCTCTTTCGTCGAAAATCAGCCGTTTTAGCTCGAACATTAAAATCCTCCAAATGGTATTTAATTAACTTCCCGGGGTGAAGAAACCCTTTTTGAGAACTCAGAGTGAGTAAATTGGCCATTTTCATGCACTTTTAACCATTCCATAAATCTTGTGTTTTGGGCCCCTGGAAGCATGAAAATCACTTTAAACATGCTAATTTTAGCTCTAACACTGATGATCCACCTACAAATGTGAACTGACGTTCAAAAATAAAACATTTGAAAACGGACCATTTTCCACATTTCTGAAGCATGACGTAATGGGGGGGTGTTATCTCTTTTGTCGAAAATCAGCCGTTTTTGCTCGAACATTAAATGCCTCCAAATGGTATTTAATTAACTTCCCGGGGTGAAGAAACCCTTTTTGAGAACTCAGAGTGAGTAAATTGGCCATTTTCATGCACTTTTAACCATTCCATAAATCTTGTGTTTTGGGCCCCTGGAAGCATGAAAATCCCTTTAAACATGCTAATTTTAGCTCTAACACTGATGATCCACCTACAAATGTGAACTGACGTTCAAAAATAAAACATTTGAAAACGGACCATTTTCCACATTTCTGAAGCATGACGTAATGGGGGGGAGTTATCTCTTTTGTCGAAAATCAGCCGTTTTTGCTCTAACATTAAATGCCTCCAAATGGTATTTAATTAACTTCCCGGGGTGAAGAAACCCTTTTTGAGAACTCAGAGTGAGTAAATTGGCCATTTTCATGCACTTTTAACCATTCCATAAATCTTGTGTTTTGGGCCCCTGGAAGCATGAAAATCACTTTAAACATGCTAATTTTAGCTCTAACACTGATGATCCACCTACAAATGTGAACTGACGTTCAAAAATAAAACATTTGAAAACGGACCATTTTCCACATTTCTGAAGCATGACGTAATGGGGGGGTGTTATCTCTTTTGTCGAAAATCAGCCGTTTTTGCTCTAACATTAAATGCCTCCAAATGGTATTTAATTAACTTCCCGGGGTGAAGAAACCCTTTTTGAGAACTCAGAGTGAGTAAATTGGCCATTTTCATGCACTTTTAACCATTCCATAAATCTTGTGTTTTGGGCCCCTGGAAGCATGAAAATCACTTTAAACATGCTAATTTTAGCTCTAACACTGATGATCCACCTACAAATGTGAACTGACGTTCAAAAATAAAACATTTGAAAACGGACCATTTTCCACATTTCTGAAGCATGACGTAATGGGGGGGTGTTATCTCTTTTGTCGAAAATCAGCCATTTTTGCTCGAACATTAAATGCCTCCAAATGGTATTTATTTCACTTCCCGAGCCCCTGGAAGCATGAAAATCACTTTAAACATGCTAATTTTAGCTCTAACACTGATGATCCACCTACAAATGTGAACTGACGTTCAAAAATAAAACATTTGAAAACGGACCATTTTCCACATTTCTGAAGCATGACGTAATGGGGGGGTGTTATCTCTTTTGTCGAAAATCAGCCGTTTTTGCTCTAACATTAAATGCCTCCAAATGGCATTTAATTAACTTCCCGGGGTGAAGAAACCCTTTTTGAGAACTCAGAGTGAGTAAATTGGCCATTTTCATGCACTTTTAACCATTCCATAAATCTTGTGTTTTGGGCCCCTGGAAGCATGAAAATCACTTTAAACATGCTAATTTTAGCTCTAACACTGATGATCCACCTACAAATGTGAACTGACGTTCAAAAATAAAACATTTGAAAACGGACCATTTTCCACATTTCTAAAGCATGACGTAATGGGGGGGTGTTAGCTCTTTCGTCGAAAATCAGCCGTTTTTGCTCGAACATTAAAATCCTCCAAATGGTATTTAATTAACTTCCCGGGGTGAAGAAACCCTTTTTGAGAACTCAGAGTGAGTAAATTGGCCATTTTCATGCACTTTTAACCATTCCATAAATCTTGTGTTTTGGGCCCCTGGAAGCATGAAAATCACTTTAAACATGCTAATTTTAGCTCTAACACTGATGATCCACCTACAAATGTGAACTGACGTTCAAAAATAAAACATTTGAAAACGGACCATTTTCCACATTTCTGAAGCATGACGTAATGGGGGGGTGTTATCTCTTTTGTCGAAAATCAGCCGTTTTTGCTCTAACATTAAATGCCTCCAAATGGCATTTAATTAACTTCCCGGGGTGAAGAAACCCTTTTTGAGAACTCAGAGTGAGTAAATTGGCCATTTTCATGCACTTTTAACCATTCCATAAATCTTGTGTTTTGGGCCCCTGGAAGCATGAAAATCACTTTAAACATGCTAATTTTAACCTAACACTGATGATCCACCTACAAATGTGAACTGACGTTCAAAAATAAAACATTTGAAAACGGACCATTTTCCACATTTCTAAAGCATGACGTAATGGGGGGGTGTTAGCTCTTTCGTCGAAAATCAGCCGTTTTTGCTCGAACATTAAAATCCTCCAAATGGTATTTAATTAACTTCCCGGGGTGAAGAAACCCTTTTTGAGAACTCAGAGTGAGTAAATTGGCCATTTTCATGCACTTTTAACCATTCCATAAATCTTGTGTTTTGGGCCCCTGGAAGCATGAAAATCACTTTAAACATGCTAATTTTAGCTCTAACACTGATGATCCACCTACAAATGTGAACTGACGTTCAAAAATAAAACATTTGAAAACGGACCATTTTCCACATTTCTGAAGCATGACGTAATGGGGGGGTGTTATCTCTTTTGTCGAAAATCAGCCGTTTTTGCTCGAACATTAAATGCCTCCAAATGGTATTTATTTCACTTCCCGAGCCCCTGGAAGCATGAAAATCACTTTAAACATGCTAATTTTAGCTCTAACACTGATGATCCACCTACAAATGTGAACTGACGTTCAAAAATAAAACATTTGAAAACTGACCATTTTCCACATTTCTGAAGCATGACGTAATGGGGGGGTGTTATCTCTTTTGTCGAAAATCAGCCATTTTTGCTCGAACATTAAATGCCTCCAAATGGTATTTAATTAACTTCCCGGGGTGAAGAAACCCTTTTTGAGAACTCAGAGTGAGTAAATTGGCCATTTTCATGCACTTTTAACCATTCCATAAATCTTGTGTTTTGGGCCCCTGGAAGCATGAAAATCACTTTAAACATGCTAATTTTAGCTCTAACACTGATGATCCACCTACAAATATGAACTGACGTTCAAAAATAAAACATTTGAAAACGGACCATTTTCCACATTTCTGAAGCATGACGTAATGGGGGGTGTTATCTCTTTTGTCGAAAATCAGCCGTTTTTGCTCGAACATTAAATGCCTCCAAATGGTATTTAATTAACTTCCCGGGGTGAAGAAACCATTTTTGAGAACTCAGAGTGAGTAAATTGGCCATTTTCATGCACTTTTAACCATTCCATAAATCTTGTGTTTTGGGCCCCTGGAAGCATGAAAATCACTTTAAACATGCTAATTTTAGCTCTAACACTGATGATCCACCTACAAATGTGAACTGACGTTCAAAAATAAAACATTTGAAAACGGACCATTTTCCACATTTCTGAAGCATGACATAATGGGGGGTGTTATCTCTTTTGTCGAAAATCAGCCGTTTTTGTTCGAACATTAAATGCCTCCAAATGGTATTTATTTCACTTCCCGAGCCCCTGGAAGCATGAAAATCACTTTAAACATGCTAATTTTAGCTCTAACACTGATGATCCACCTACAAATGTGAACTGACGTTCAAAAATAAAACATTTGAAAACGGACCATTTTCCACATTTCTGAAGCATGACGTAATGGGGGGGGTGTTATCTCTTTTGTTGAAAATCAGCCGTTTTTGCTCGAACATTAAATGCCTCCAAATGGTATTTAATTAACTTCCCGGGGTGAAGAAACCCTTTTTGAGAACTCAGAGTGAGTAAATTGGCCATTTTCATGCACTTTTAACCATTCCATAAATCTTGTGTTTTGGGCCCCTGGAAGCATGAAAATCACTTTAAACATGCTAATTTTAGCTCTAACACTGATGATCCACCTACAAATGTGAACTGACGTTCAAAAATAAAACATTTGAAAACAGACCATTTTCCACATTTCTGAAGCATGACGTAATGGGGGGGTGTTATCTCTTTTGTCGAAAATCAGCCGTTTTTGCTCTAACATTAAATGCCTCCAAATGGTATTTAATTAACTTCCCGGGGTGAAGAAACCCTTTTTGAGAACTCAGAGTGAGTAAATTGGCCATTTTCATGCACTTTTAACCATTCCATAAATCTTGTGTTTTGGGCCCCTGGAAGCATGAAAATCACTTTAAACATGCTAATTTTAGCTCTAACACTGATGATCCACCTACAAATGTGAACTGACGTTCAAAAATAAAACATTTGAAAACGGACCATTTTCCACATTTCTGAAGCATGACGTAATGGGGGGTGTTATCTCTTTTGTCGAAAATCAGCCGTTTTTGCTCGAACATTAAATGCCTCCAAATGGTATTTAATTAACTTCCCGGGGTGAAGAAACCATTTTTGAGAACTCAGAGTGAGTAAATTGGCCATTTTCATGCACTTTTAACCATTCCATAAATCTTGTGTTTTGGGCCCCTGGAAGCATGAAAATCACTTTAAACATGCTAATTTTAGCTCTAACACTGATGATCCACCTACAAATGTGAACTGACGTTCAAAAATAAAACATTTGAAAACGGACCATTTTCCACATTTCTGAAGCATGACGTAATGGGGGGTGTTATCTCTTTTGTCGAAAATCAGCCGTTTTTGTTCGAACATTAAATGCCTCCAAATGGTATTTATTTCACTTCCCGAGCCCCTGGAAGCATGAAAATCACTTTAAACATGCTAATTTTAGCTCTAACACTGATGATCCACCTACAAATGTGAACTGACGTTCAAAAATAAAACATTTGAAAACGGACCATTTTCCACATTTCTGAAGCATGACGTAATGGGGGGGGTGTTATCTCTTTTGTTGAAAATCAGCCGTTTTTGCTCGAACATTAAATGCCTCCAAATGGTATTTAATTAACTTCCCGGGGTGAAGAAACCCTTTTTGAGAACTCAGAGTGAGTAAATTGGCCATTTTCATGCACTTTTAACCATTCCATAAATCTTGTGTTTTGGGCCCCTGGAAGCATGAAAATCACTTTAAACATGCTAATTTTAGCTCTAACACTGATGATCCACCTACAAATGTGAACTGACGTTCAAAAATAAAACATTTGAAAACAGACCATTTTCCACATTTCTGAAGCATGACGTAATGGGGGGGTGTTATCTCTTTTGTCGAAAATCAGCCGTTTTTGCTCTAACATTAAATGCCTCCAAATGGTATTTAATTAACTTCCCGGGGTGAAGAAACCCTTTTTGAGAACTCAGAGTGAGTAAATTGGCCATTTTCATGCACTTTTAACCATTCCATAAATCTTGTGTTTTGGGCCCCTGGAAGCATGAAAATCACTTTAAACATGCTAATTTTAGCTCTAACACTGATGATCCACCTACAAATGTGAACTGACGTTCAAAAATAAAACATTTGAAAACGGACCATTTTCCACATTTCTGAAGCATGACGTAATGGGGGGGTGTTATCTCTTTTGTCGAAAATCAGCCGTTTTTGCTCGAACATTAAATGCCTCCAAATGGTATTTAATTAACTTCCCGGGGTGAAGAAACCCTTTTTGAGAACTCAGAGTGAGTAAATTGGCCATTTTCATGCACTTTTAACCATTCCATAAATCTTGTGTTTTGGGCCCCTGGAAGCATGAAAATCACTTTAAACATGCTAATTTTAGCTCTAACACTGATGATCCACCTACAAATGTGAACTGACGTTCAAAAATAAAACATTTGAAAACGGACCATTTTCCACATTTCTGAAGCATGACGTAATGGGGGGGTGTTATCTCTTTTGTCGAAAATCAGCCGTTTTTGCTCTAACATTAAATGCCTCCAAATGGTATTTAATTAACTTCCCGGGGTGAAGAAACCCTTTTTGAGAACTCAGAGTGAGTAAATTGGCCATTTTCATGCACTTTTAACCATTTCATAAATCTTGTGTTTTGGGCCCCTGGAAGCATGAAAATCACTTTAAACATGCTAATTTTAGCTCTAACACTGATGATCCACCTACAAATGTGAACTGACGTTCAAAAATAAAACATTTGAAAACGGACCATTTTCCACATTTCTGAAGCATGACGTAATGGGGGGGTGTTATCTCTTTTGTCGAAAATCAGCCGTTTTTGCTCGAACATTAAATGCCTCCAAATGGTATTTAATTAACTTTCCCTGGGTGAAGAAACCCTTTTTGAGAACTCAGAGTGAGTAAATTGGCCATTTTCATGCACTTTTAACCATTCCATAAATCTTGTGTTTTGGGCCCCTGGAAGCATGAAAATCACTTTAAACATGCTAATTTTAGCTCTAACACTGATGATCCACCTACAAATGTGAACTGACGTTCAAAAATAAAACATTTGAAAACGGACCATTTTCCACATTTCTGAAGCATGACGTAATGGGGGGTGTTATCTCTTTTGTCGAAAATCAGCCGTTTTTGTTCGAACATTAAATGCCTCCAAATGGTATTTATTTCACTTCCCGAGCCCCTGGAAGCATGAAAATCACTTTAAACATGCTAATTTTAGCTCTAACACTGATGATCCACCTACAAATGTGAACTGACGTTCAAAAATAAAACATTTGAAAACGGACCATTTTCCACATTTCTGAAGCATGACGTAATGGGGGGGGTGTTATCTCTTTTGTTGAAAATCAGCCGTTTTTGCTCGAACATTAAATGCCTCCAAATGGTATTTAATTAACTTCCCGGGGTGAAGAAACCCTTTTTGAGAACTCAGAGTGAGTAAATTGGCCATTTTCATGCACTTTTAACCATTCCATAAATCTTGTGTTTTGGGCCCCTGGAAGCATGAAAATCACTTTAAACATGCTAATTTTAGCTCTAACACTGATGATCCACCTACAAATGTGAACTGACGTTCAAAAATAAAACATTTGAAAACAGACCATTTTCCACATTTCTGAAGCATGACGTAATGGGGGGGTGTTATCTCTTTTGTCGAAAATCAGCCGTTTTTGCTCTAACATTAAATGCCTCCAAATGGTATTTAATTAACTTCCCAGGGTGAAGAAACCCTTTTTGAGAACTCAGAGTGAGTAAATTGGCCATTTTCATGCACTTTTAACCATTCCATAAATCTTGTGTTTTGGGCCCCTGGAAGCATGAAAATCACTTTAAACATGCTAATTTTAGCTCTAACACTGATGATCCACCTACAAATGTGAACTGACGTTCAAAAATAAAACATTTGAAAACGGACCATTTTCCACATTTCTGAAGCATGACGTAATGGGGGGGTGTTATCTCTTTTGTCGAAAATCAGCCGTTTTTGCTCGAACATTAAATGCCTCCAAATGGTATTTAATTAACTTCCCGGGGTGAAGAAACCCTTTTTGAGAACTCAGAGTGAGTAAATTGGCCATTTTCATGCACTTTTAACCATTCCATAAATCTTGTGTTTTGGGCCCCTGGAAGCATGAAAATCACTTTAAACATGCTAATTTTAGCTCTAACACTGATGATCCACCTACAAATGTGAACTGACGTTCAAAAATAAAACATTTGAAAACGGACCATTTTCCACATTTCTGAAGCATGACGTAATGGGGGGGTGTTATCTCTTTTGTCGAAAATCAGCCGTTTTTGCTCTAACATTAAATGCCTCCAAATGGTATTTAATTAACTTCCCGGGGTGAAGAAACCCTTTTTGAGAACTCAGAGTGAGTAAATTGGCCATTTTCATGCACTTTTAACCATTTCATAAATCTTGTGTTTTGGGCCCCTGGAAGCATGAAAATCACTTTAAACATGCTAATTTTAGCTCTAACACTGATGATCCACCTACAAATGTGAACTGACGTTCAAAAATAAAACATTTGAAAACGGACCATTTTCCACATTTCTGAAGCATGACGTAATGGGGGGGTGTTATCTCTTTTGTCGAAAATCAGCCGTTTTTGCTCGAACATTAAATGCCTCCAAATGGTATTTAATTAACTTCCTGGGGTGAAGAAACCCTTTTTGAGAACTCAGAGTGAGTAAATTGGCCATTTTCATGCACTTTTAACCATTCCATAAATCTTGTGTTTTGGGCCCCTGGAAGCATGAAAATCACTTTAAACATGCTAATTTTAGCTCTAACACTGATGATCCACCTACAAATGTGAACTGACGTTCAAAAATAAAACATTTGAAAACGGACCATTTTCCACATTTCTGAAGCATGACGTAATGGGGGGGTGTTATCTCTTTTGTCGAAAATCAGCTGTTTTTGCTCGAACATTAAATGCCTCCAAATGGTATTTAATTAACTTCCCGGGGTGAAGAAACCCTTTTTGAGAACTCAGAGTGAGTAAATTGGCCATTTTCATGCACTTTTAACCATTCCATAAATCTTGTGTTTTGGGCCCCTGGAAGCATGAAAATCACTTTAAACATGCTAATTTTAGCTCTAACACTGATGATCCACCTACAAATGTGAACTGACGTTCAAAAATAAAACATTTGAAAACGGACCATTTTCCACATTTCTGAAGCATGACGTAATGGGGGGGTGTTATCTCTTTTGTCGAAAATCAGCCGTTTTTGCTCGAACATTAAATGCCTCCAAATGGTATTTAATTAACTTCCCGGGGTGAAGAAACCCTTTTTGAGAACTCAGAGTGAGTAAATTGGCCATTTTCATGCACTTTTAACCATTCCATAAATCTTGTGTTTTGGGCCCCTGGAAGCATGAAAATCACTTTAAACATGCTAATTTTAGCTCTAACACTGATGATCCACCTACAAATGTGAACTGACGTTCAAAAATAAAACATTTGAAAACGGACCATTTTCCACATTTCTGAAGCATGACGTAATGGGGGGGTGTTATATCTTTTGTCGAAAATCAGCCGTTTTTGCTCGAACATTAAACGCCTCCAAATGGTATTTATTTCACTTCCCGAGCCCCTGGAAGCATGAAAATCACTTTAAACATGCTAATTTTAGCTCTAACACTGATGATCCACCTACAAATGTGAACTGACGTTCAAAAATAAAACATTTGAAAACGGACCATTTTCCACATTTCTGAAGCATGACGTAATGGGGGGGGTGTTATCTCTTTTGTCGAAAATCAGCCGTTTTTGCTCTAACATTAAATGCCTCCAAATGGCATTTAATTAACTTCCCGGGGTGAAGAAACCCTTTTTGAGAACTCAGAGTGAGTAAATTGGCCATTTTCATGCACTTTTAACCATTCCATAAATCTTGTGTTTTGGGCCCCTGGAAGCATGAAAATCACTTTAAACATGCTAATTTTAACCTAACACTGATGATCCACCTACAAATGTGAACTGACGTTCAAAAATAAAACATTTGAAAACGGACCATTTTTCACATTTCTAAAGCATGACGTAATGGGGGGGTGTTAGCTCTTTCGTCGAAAATCAGCCGTTTTTGCTCGAACATTAAAATCCTCCAAATGGTATTTAATTAACTTCCCGGGGTGAAGAAACCCTTTTTGAGAACTCAGAGTGAGTAAATTGGCCATTTTCATGCACTTTTAACCATTCCATAAATCTTGTGTTTTGGGCCCCTGGAAGCATGAAAATCACTTTAAACATGCTAATTTTAGCTCTAACACTGATGATCCACCTACAAATGTGAACTGACGTTCAAAAATAAAACATTTGAAAACGGACCATTTTCCACATTTCTGAAGCATGATGTAATGGGGGGGTGTTATCTCTTTTGTCGAAAATCAGCCGTTTTTGCTCGAACATTAAACGCCTCCAAATGGTATTTATTTCACTTCCCGAGCCCCTGGAAGCATGAAAATCACTTTAAACATGCTAATTTTAGCTCTAACACTGATGATCCACCTACTAATGTGAACTGACGTTCAAAAATAAAACATTTGAAAACGGACCATTTTCTACATTTCTGAAGCATGACGTAATGGGGGGGTGTTATCTCTTTTGTCGAAAATCAGCCGTTTTTGCTCGAACATTAAATGCCTCCAAATGGTATTTAATTAACTTCCCGGGGTGAAGAAACCCTTTTTGAGAACTCAGAGTGAGTAAATTGGCCATTTTCATGCACTTTTAACCATTCCATAAATCTTGTGTTTTGGGCCCCTGGAAGCATGAAAATCACTTTAAACATGCTAATTTTAGCTCTAACACTGATGATCCACCTACAAATGTGAACTGACGTTCAAAAATAAAACATTTGAAAACGGACCATTTTCCACATTTCTGAAGCATGACGTAATGGGGGGTGTTATCTCTTTTGTCGAAAATCAGCCGTTTTTGCTCGAACATTAAATGCCTCCAAATGGTATTTATTTCACTTCCCGAGCCCCTGGAAGCATGAAAATCACTTTAAACATGCTAATTTTAGCTCTAACACTGATGATCCACCTACAAATGTGAACTGACGTTCAAAAATAAAACATTTGAAAACGGACCATTTTCCACATTTCTGAAGCATGACGTAATGGGGGGGTGTTATCTCTTTTGTCGAAAATCAGCCGTTTTTGCTCGAACATTAAATGCCTCCAAATGGTATTTAATTAACTTCCCGGGGTGAAGAAACCCTTTTTGAGAACTCAGAGTGAGTAAATTGGCCATTTTCATGCACTTTTAACCATTCCATAAATCTTGTGTTTTGGGCCCCTGGAAGCATGAAAATCACTTTAAACATGCTAATTTTAGCTCTAACACTGATGATCCACCTACAAATGTGAACTGACGTTCAAAAATAAAACATTTGAAAACGGACCATTTTCCACATTTCTGAAGCATGACGTAATGGGGGGGTGTTATCTCTTTTGTCGAAAATCAGCCGTTTTTGCTCGAACATTCAATGCCTCCAAATGGTATTTAATTAACTTCCCGGGGAGAAGAAATCCTTTTTGAGAACTCAGAGTGAGTAAATTGGCCATTTTCATGCACTTTTAACCATTCCATAAATCTTGTGTTTTGGGCCCCTGGAAGCATGAAAATCACTTTAAACATTCTAATTTTAGCTCTAACACTGATGATCCACCTACAAATGTGAACTGACGTTCAAAAATAAAACATTTGAAAACGGACCATTTTCCACAAATCTGAAGCATGACGTAATGGGGGGGTGTTATCTCTTTTGTCGAAAATCAGCCGTTTTTGCTCGAACATTAAATGCCTCCAAATGGTATTTAATTAACTTCCCGGGGTGAAGAAACCCTTTTTGAGAACTCAGAGTGAGTAAATTGGCCATTTTTATGCACTTTTAACCATTCCATAAATCTTGTGTTTTGGGCCCCTGGAAGCATGAAAATCACTTTAAACATGCTAATTTTAGCTCTAACACTGATGATCCACCTACAAATGTGAACTGACGTTCAAAAATAAAACATTTGAAAACGGACCATTTTCCACATTTCTGAAGCATGACGTAATGGGGGGTGTTATCTCTTTTGTCGAAAATCAGCCGTTTTTGCTCGAACATTAAATGCCTCCAAATGGTATTTATTTCACTTCCCGAGCCCCTGGAAGCATGAAAATCACTTTAAACATGCTAATTTTAGCTCTAACACTGATGATCCACCTACAAATGTGAACTGACGTTCAAAAATAAAACATTTGAAAACGGACCATTTTCCACATTTCTGAAGCATGACGTAATGGGGGGGGTGTTATCTCTTTTGTCGAAAATCAGCCGTTTTTGCTCGAACATTAAACGCCTCCAAATGGTATTTATTTCACTTCCCGAGCCCCTGGAAGCATGAAAATCACTTTAAACATGCTAATTTTAGCTCTAACACTGATGATCCACCTACAAATGTGAACTGACGTTCAAAAATAAAACATTTGAAAACGGACCATTTTCCACATTTCTGAAGCATGACGTAATGGGGGGGTGTTATCTCTTTTGTCGAAAATCAGCCGTTTTTGCTCTAACATTAAATGCCTCCAAATGGCATTTAATTAACTTCCCGGGGTGAAGAAACCCTTTTTGAGAACTCAGAGTGAGTAAATTGGCCATTTTCATGCACTTTTAACCATTCCATAAATCTTGTGTTTTGGGCCCCTGGAAGCATGAAAATCACTTTAAACATGCTAATTTTAACCTAACACTGATGATCCACCTACAAATGTGAACTGACGTTCAAAAATAAAACATTTGAAAACGGACCATTTTCCACATTTCTAAAGCATGACGTAATGGGGGGGTGTTAGCTCTTTCGTCGAAAATCAGCCGTTTTTGCTCGAACATTAAAATCCTCCAAATGGTATTTAATTAACTTCCCGGGGTGAAGAAACCCTTTTTGAGAACTCAGAGTGAGTAAATTGGCCATTTTCATGCACTTTTAACCATTCCATAAATCTTGTGTTTTGGGCCCCTGGAAGCATGAAAATCACTTTAAACATGCTAATTTTAGCTCTAACACTGATGATCCACCTACAAATGTGAACTGACGTTCAAAAATAAAACATTTGAAAACGGACCATTTTCCACATTTCTGAAGCATGACGTAATGGGGGGTGTTATCTCTTTTGTCGAAAATCAGCCGTTTTTGCTCGAACATTAAATGCCTCCAAATGGTATTTATTTCACTTCCCGAGCCCCTGGAAGCATGAAAATCACTTTAAACATGCTAATTTTAGCTCTAACACTGATGATCCACCTACAAATGTGAACTGACGTTCAAAAATAAAACATTTGAAAACGGACCATTTTCCACATTTCTGAAGCATGACGTAATGGGGGGGTGTTATCTCTTTTGTCGAAAATCAGCCGTTTTTGCTCGAACATTAAATGCCTCCAAATGGTATTTAATTAACTTCCCGGGGTGAAGAAACCCTTTTTGAGAACTCAGAGTGAGTAAATTGGCCATTTTCATGCACTTTTAACCATTCCATAAATCTTGTGTTTTGGGCCCCTGGAAGCATGAAAATCACTTTAAACATGCTAATTTTAGCTCTAACACTGATGATCCACCTACAAATGTGAACTGACGTTCAAAAATAAAACATTTGAAAACGGACCATTTTCCACATTTCTGAAGCATGACGTAATGGGGGGGTGTTATCTCTTTTGTCGAAAATCAGCCGTTTTTGCTCGAACATTCAATGCCTCCAAATGGTATTTAATTAACTTCCCGGGGAGAAGAAATCCTTTTTGAGAACTCAGAGTGAGTAAATTGGCCATTTTCATGCACTTTTAACCATTCCATAAATCTTGTGTTTTGGGCCCCTGGAAGCATGAAAATCACTTTAAACATGCTAATTTTAGCTCTAACACTGATGATCCACCTACAAATGTGAACTGACGTTCAAAAATAAAACATTTGAAAACGGACCATTTTCCACATTTCTGAAGCATGACGTAATGGGGGGGTGTTATCTCTTTTGTCGAAAATCAGCCGTTTTTGCTCGAACATTAAATGCCTCCAAATGGTATTTAATTAACTTCCCGGGGTGAAGAAACCCTTTTTGAGAACTCAGAGTGAGTAAATTGGCCATTTTTATGCACTTTTAACCATTCCATAAATCTTGTGTTTTGGGCCCCTGGAAGCATGAAAATCACTTTAAACATGCTAATTTTAGCTCTAACACTGATGATCCACCTACAAATGTGAACTGACGTTCAAAAATAAAACATTTGAAAACGGACCATTTTCCACATTTCTGAAGCATGACGTAATGGGGGGTGTTATCTCTTTTGTCGAAAATCAGCCGTTTTTGCTCGAACATTAAATGCCTCCAAATGGTATTTATTTCACTTCCCGAGCCCCTGGAAGCATGAAAATCACTTTAAACATGCTAATTTTAGCTCTAACACTGATGATCCACCTACAAATGTGAACTGACGTTCAAAAATAAAACATTTGAAAACGGACCATTTTCCACATTTCTGAAGCATGACGTAATGGGGGGGGTGTTATCTCTTTTGTCGAAAATCAGCCGTTTTTGCTCGAACATTAAATGCCTCCAAATGGTATTTAATTAACTTCCCGGGGTGAAGAAACCCTTTTTGAGAACTCAGAGTGAGTAAATTGGCCATTTTCATGCACTTTTAACCATTCCATAAATCTTGTGTTTTGGGCCCCTGGAAGCATGAAAATCACTTTAAACATGCTAATTTTAGCTCTAACACTGATGATCCACCTACAAATGTGAACTGACGTTCAAAAATAAAACATTTGAAAACGGACCATTTTCCACATTTCTGAAGCATGACGTAATGGGGGGGTGTTATCTCTTTTGTCGAAAATCAGCCGTTTTTGCTCGAACATTAAACGCCTCCAAATGGTATTTATTTCACTTCCCGAGCCCCTGGAAGCATGAAAATCACTTTAAACATGCTAATTTTAGCTCTAACACTGATGATCCACCTACAAATGTGAACTGACGTTCAAAAATAAAACATTTGAAAACGGACCATTTTCCACATTTCTGAAGCATGACGTAATGGGGGGGTGTTATCTCTTTTGTCGAAAATCAGCCGTTTTTGCTCGAACATTCAATGCCTCCAAATGGTATTTAATTAACTTCCCGGGGAGAAGAAATCCTTTTTGAGAACTCAGAGTGAGTAAATTGGCCATTTTCATGCACTTTTAACCATTCCATAAATCTTGTGTTTTGGGCCCCTGGAAGCATGAAAATCACTTTAAACATGCTAATTTTAGCTCTAACACTGATGATCCACCTACAAATGTGAACTGACGTTCAAAAATAAAACATTTGAAAACGGACCATTTTCCACATTTCTGAAGCATGACGTAATGGGGGGGTGTTATCTCTTTTGTCGAAAATCAGCCGTTTTTGCTCGAACATTAAATGCCTCCAAATGGTATTTAATTAACTTCCCGGGGTGAAGAAACCCTTTTTGAGAACTCAGAGTGAGTAAATTGGCCATTTTTATGCACTTTTAACCATTCCATAAATCTTGTGTTTTGGGCCCCTGGAAGCATGAAAATCACTTTAAACATGCTAATTTTAGCTCTAACACTGATGATCCACCTACAAATGTGAACTGACGTTCAAAAATAAAACATTTGAAAACGGACCATTTTCCACATTTCTGAAGCATGACGTAATGGGGGGTGTTATCTCTTTTGTCGAAAATCAGCCGTTTTTGCTCGAACATTAAATGCCTCCAAATGGTATTTATTTCACTTCCCGAGCCCCTGGAAGCATGAAAATCACTTTAAACATGCTAATTTTAGCTCTAACACTGATGATCCACCTACAAATGTGAACTGACGTTCAAAAATAAAACATTTGAAAACGGACCATTTTCCACATTTCTGAAGCATGACGTAATGGGGGGGGTGTTATCTCTTTTGTCGAAAATCAGCCGTTTTTGCTCGAACATTAAATGCCTCCAAATGGTATTTAATTAACTTCCCGGGGTGAAGAAACCCTTTTTGAGAACTCAGAGTGAGTAAATTGGCCATTTTCATGCACTTTTAACCATTCCATAAATCTTGTGTTTTGGGCCCCTGGAAGCATGAAAATCACTTTAAACATGCTAATTTTAGCTCTAACACTGATGATCCACCTACAAATGTGAACTGACGTTCAAAAATAAAACATTTGAAAACGGACCATTTTCCACATTTCTGAAGCATGACGTAATGGGGGGGTGTTCTCTCTTTTGTCGAAAATCTGCCGTTTTTGCTCGAACATTAAATGCCTCCAAATGGTATTTAATTAACTTCCCGGGGTGAAGAAACCCTTTTTGAGAACTCAGAGTGAGTAAATTGGCCATTTTCATGCACTTTTAACCATTCCATAAATCTTGTGTTTTGGGCCCCTGGAAGCATGAAAATCACTTTAAACATGCTAATTTTAGCTCTAACACTGATGATCCACCTACAAATGTGAACTGACGTTCAAAAATAAAACATTTGAAAACGGACCATTTTCCACATTTCTGAAGCATGACGTAATGGGGGGGTGTTGTCTCTTTTGTCGAAAATCAGCCGTTTTTGCTCGAACATTAAACGCCTCCAAATGGTATTTATTTCACTTCCCGAGCCCCTGGAAGCATGAAAATCACTTTAAACATGCTAATTTTAGCTCTAACACTGATGATCCACCTACAAATGTGAACTGACGTTCAAAAATAAAACATTTGAAAACGGACCATTTTCCACATTTCTGAAGCATGACGTAATGGGGGGGTGTTATCTCTTTTGTCGAAAATCAGCCGTTTTTGCTCTAACATTAAATGCCTCCAAATGGCATTTAATTAACTTCCCGGGGTGAAGAAACCCTTTTTGAGAACTCAGAGTGAGTAAATTGGCCATTTTCATGCACTTTTAACCATTCCATAAATCTTGTGTTTTGGGCCCCTGGAAGCATGAAAATCACTTTAAACATGCTAATTTTAACCTAACACTGATGATCCACCTACAAATGTGAACTGACGTTCAAAAATAAAACATTTGAAAACGGACCATTTTCCACATTTCTAAAGCATGACGTAATGGGGGGGTGTTAGCTCTTTCGTCGAAAATCAGCCGTTTTTGCTCGAACATTAAAATCCTCCAAATGGTATTTAATTAACTTCCCGGGGTGAAGAAACCCTTTTTGAGAACTCAGAGTGAGTAAATTGGCCATTTTCATGCACTTTTAACCATTCCATAAATCTTGTGTTTTGGGCCCCTGGAAGCATGAAAATCACTTTAAACATGCTAATTTTAGCTCTAACACTGATGATCCACCTACAAATGTGAACTGACGTTCAAAAATAAAACATTTGAAAACGGACCATTTTCCACATTTCTGAAGCATGACGTAATGGGGGGGTGTTATCTCTTTTGTCGAAAATCAGCCGTTTTTGCTCGAACATTAAATGCCTCCAAATGGTATTTATTTCACTTCCCGAGCCCCTGGAAGCATGAAAATCACTTTAAACATGCTAATTTTAGCTCTAACACTGATGATCCACCTACAAATGTGAACTGACGTTCAAAAATAAAACATTTGAAAACGGACCATTTTCCACAATTCTGAAACATGACGTAATGGGGGGGTGTTATCTCTTTTGTCGAAAATCAGCCATTTTTGCTCGAACATTAAATGCCTCCAAATGGTATTTAATTAACTTCCCGGGGTGAAGAAACCCTTTTTGAGAACTCAGAGTGAGTAAATTGGCCATTTTCATGCACTTTTAACCATTCCATAAATCTTGTGTTTTGGGCCCCTGGAAGCATGAAAATCACTTTAAACATGCTAATTTTAGCTCTAACACTGATGATCCACCTACAAATGTGAACTGACGTTCAAAAATAAAACATTTGAAAACGGACCATTTTCCACATTTCTGAAGCATGACGTAATGGGGGGTGTTATCTCTTTTGTCGAAAATCAGCCGTTTTTGCTCGAACATTAAATGCCTCCAAATGGTATTTAATTAACTTCCCGGGGTGAAGAAACCATTTTTGAGAACTCAGAGTGAGTAAATTGGCCATTTTCATGCACTTTTAACCATTCCATAAATCTTGTGTTTTGGGCCCCTGGAAGCATGAAAATCACTTTAAACATGCTAATTTTAGCTCTAACACTGATGATCCACCTACAAATGTGAACTGACGTTCAAAAATAAAACATTTGAAAACGGACCATTTTCCACATTTCTGAAGCATGACGTAATGGGGGGTGTTATCTCTTTTGTCGAAAATCAGCCGTTTTTGTTCGAACATTAAATGCCTCCAAATGGTATTTATTTCACTTCCCGAGCCCCTGGAAGCATGAAAATCACTTTAAACATGCTAATTTTAGCTCTAACACTGATGATCCACCTACAAATGTGAACTGACGTTCAAAAATAAAACATTTGAAAACGGACCATTTTCCACATTTCTGAAGCATGACGTAATGGGGGGGGTGTTATCTCTTTTGTTGAAAATCAGCCGTTTTTGCTCGAACATTAAATGCCTCCAAATGGTATTTAATTAACTTCCCGGGGTGAAGAAACCCTTTTTGAGAACTCAGAGTGAGTAAATTGGCCATTTTCATGCACTTTTAACCATTCCATAAATCTTGTGTTTTGGGCCCCTGGAAGCATGAAAATCACTTTAAACATGCTAATTTTAGCTCTAACACTGATGATCCACCTACAAATGTGAACTGACGTTCAAAAATAAAACATTTGAAAACAGACCATTTTCCACATTTCTGAAGCATGACGTAATGGGGGGGTGTTATCTCTTTTGTCGAAAATCAGCCGTTTTTGCTCTAACATTAAATGCCTCCAAATGGTATTTAATTAACTTCCCGGGGTGAAGAAACCCTTTTTGAGAACTCAGAGTGAGTAAATTGGCCATTTTCATGCACTTTTAACCATTCCATAAATCTTGTGTTTTGGGCCCCTGGAAGCATGAAAATCACTTTAAACATGCTAATTTTAGCTCTAACACTGATGATCCACCTACAAATGTGAACTGACGTTCAAAAATAAAACATTTGAAAACGGACCATTTTCCACATTTCTGAAGCATGACGTAATGGGGGGTGTTATCTCTTTTGTCGAAAATCAGCCGTTTTTGCTCGAACATTAAATGCCTCCAAATGGTATTTAATTAACTTCCCGGGGTGAAGAAACCCTTTTTGAGAACTCAGAGTGAGTAAATTGGCCATTTTCATGCACTTTTAACCATTCCATAAATCTTGTGTTTTGGGCCCCTGGAAGCATGAAAATCACTTTAAACATGCTAATTTTAGCTCTAACACTGATGATCCACCTACAAATGTGAACTGACGTTCAAAAATAAAACATTTGAAAACGGACCATTTTCCACATTTCTGAAGCATGACGTAATGGGGGGGTGTTATCTCTTTTGTCGAAAATCAGCCGTTTTTGCTCGAACATTAAATGCCTCCAAATGGTATTTAATTAACTTCCCGGGGTGAAGAAACCCTTTTTGAGAACTCAGAGTGAGTAAATTGGCCATTTTCATGCACTTTTAACCATTTCATAAATCTTGTGTTTTGGGCCCCTGGAAGCATGAAAATCACTTTAAACATGCTAATTTTAGCTCTAACACTGATGATCCACCTACAAATGTGAACTGACGTTCAAAAATAAAACATTTGAAAACGGACCATTTTCCACATTTCTGAAGCATGACGTAATGGGGGGTGTTATCTCTTTTGTCGAAAATCAGCCGTTTTTGCTCGAACATTAAATGCCTCCAAATGGTATTTAATTAACTTCCTGGGGTGAAGAAACCCTTTTTGAGAACTCAGAGTGAGTAAATTGGCCATTTTCATGCACTTTTAACCATTCCATAAATCTTGTGTTTTGGGCCCCTGGAAGCATGAAAATCACTTTAAACATGCTAATTTTAGCTCTAACACTGATGATCCACCTACAAATGTGAACTGACGTTCAAAAATAAAACATTTGAAAACGGACCATTTTCCACATTTCTGAAGCATGACGTAATGGGGGGGTGTTATCTCTTTTGTCGAAAATCAGCCGTTTTTGCTCGAACATTCAATGCCTCCAAATGGTATTTAATTAACTTCCCGGGGAGAAGAAATCCTTTTTGAGAACTCAGAGTGAGTAAATTGGCCATTTTCATGCACTTTTAACCATTCCATAAATCTTGTGTTTTGGGCCCCTGGAAGCATGAAAATCACTTTAAACATGCTAATTTTAGCTCTAACACTGATGATCCACCTACAAATGTGAACTGACGTTCAAAAATAAAACATTTGAAAACGGACCATTTTCCACATTTCTGAAGCATGACGTAATGGGGGGGTGTTATCTCTTTTGTCGAAAATCAGCCGTTTTTGCTCGAACATTAAATGCCTCCAAATGGTATTTAATTAACTTCCCGGGGTGAAGAAACCCTTTTTGAGAACTCAGAGTGAGTAAATTGGCCATTTTTATGCACTTTTAACCATTCCATAAATCTTGTGTTTTGGGCCCCTGGAAGCATGAAAATCACTTTAAACATGCTAATTTTAGCTCTAACACTGATGATCCACCTACAAATGTGAACTGACGTTCAAAAATAAAACATTTGAAAACGGACCATTTTCCACATTTCTGAAGCATGACGTAATGGGGGGTGTTATCTCTTTTGTCGAAAATCAGCCGTTTTTGCTCGAACATTAAATGCCTCCAAATGGTATTTATTTCACTTCCCGAGCCCCTGGAAGCATGAAAATCACTTTAAACATGCTAATTTTAGCTCTAACACTGATGATCCACCTACAAATGTGAACTGACGTTCAAAAATAAAACATTTGAAAACGGACCATTTTCCACATTTCTGAAGCATGACGTAATGGGGGGGGTGTTATCTCTTTTGTCGAAAATCAGCCGTTTTTGCGCGAACATTAAATGCCTCCAAATGGTATTTAATTAACTTCCCGGGGTGAAGAAACCCTTTTTGAGAACTCAGAGTGAGTAAATTGGCCATTTTCATGCACTTTTAACCATTCCATAAATCTTGTGTTTTGGGCCCCTGGAAGCATGAAAATCACTTTAAACATGCTAATTTTAGCTCTAACACTGATGATCCACCTACAAATGTGAACTGACGTTCAAAAATAAAACATTTGAAAACGGACCATTTTCCACATTTCTGAAGCATGACGTAATGGGGGGGTGTTCTCTCTTTTGTCGAAAATCTGCCGTTTTTGCTCGAACATTAAATGCCTCCAAATGGTATTTAATTAACTTCCCAGGGTGAAGAAACCCTTTTTGAGAACTCAGAGTGAGTAAATTGGCCATTTTCATGCACTTTTAACCATTCCATAAATCTTGTGTTTTGGGCCCCTGGAAGCATGAAAATCACTTTAAACATGCTAATTTTAGCTCTAACACTGATGATCCACCTACAAATGTGAACTGACGTTCAAAAATAAAACATTTGAAAACGGACCATTTTCCACATTTCTGAAGCATGACGTAATGGGGGGGTGTTGTCTCTTTTGTCGAAAATCAGCCGTTTTTGCTCGAACATTAAACGCCTCCAAATGGTATTTATTTCACTTCCCGAGCCCCTGGAAGCATGAAAATCACTTTAAACATGCTAATTTTAGCTCTAACACTGATGATCCACCTACAAATGTGAACTGACGTTCAAAAATAAAACATTTGAAAACGGACCATTTTCCACATTTCTGAAGCATGACGTAATGGGGGGGTGTTATCTCTTTTGTCGAAAATCAGCCGTTTTTGCTCTAACATTAAATGCCTCCAAATGGCATTTAATTAACTTCCCGGGGTGAAGAAACCCTTTTTGAGAACTCAGAGTGAGTAAATTGGCCATTTTCATGCACTTTTAACCATTCCATAAATCTTGTGTTTTGGGCCCCTGGAAGCATGAAAATCACTTTAAACATGCTAATTTTAACCTAACACTGATGATCCACCTACAAATGTGAACTGACGTTCAAAAATAAAACATTTGAAAACGGACCATTTTCCACATTTCTAAAGCATGACGTAATGGGGGGGTGTTAGCTCTTTCGTCGAAAATCAGCCGTTTTTGCTCGAACATTAAAATCCTCCAAATGGTATTTAATTAACTTCCCGGGGTGAAGAAACCCTTTTTGAGAACTCAGAGTGAGTAAATTGGCCATTTTCATGCACTTTTAACCATTCCATAAATCTTGTGTTTTGGGCCCCTGGAAGCATGAAAATCACTTTAAACATGCTAATTTTAGCTCTAACACTGATGATCCACCTACAAATGTGAACTGACGTTCAAAAATAAAACATTTGAAAACGGACCATTTTCCACATTTCTGAAGCATGACGTAATGGGGGGGTGTTATCTCTTTTGTCGAAAATCAGCCGTTTTTGCTCGAACATTAAATGCCTCCAAATGGTATTTATTTCACTTCCCGAGCCCCTGGAAGCATGAAAATCACTTTAAACATGCTAATTTTAGCTCTAACACTGATGATCCACCTACAAATGTGAACTGACGTTCAAAAATAAAACATTTGAAAACGGACCATTTTCCACAATTCTGAAACATGACGTAATGGGGGGGTGTTATCTCTTTTGTCGAAAATCAGCCATTTTTGCTCGAACATTAAATGCCTCCAAATGGTATTTAATTAACTTCCCGGGGTGAAGAAACCCTTTTTGAGAACTCAGAGTGAGTAAATTGGCCATTTTCATGCACTTTTAACCATTCCATAAATCTTGTGTTTTGGGCCCCTGGAAGCATGAAAATCACTTTAAACATGCTAATTTTAGCTCTAACACTGATGATCCACCTACAAATGTGAACTGACGTTCAAAAATAAAACATTTGAAAACGGACCATTTTCCACATTTCTGAAGCATGACGTAATGGGGGGTGTTATCTCTTTTGTCGAAAATCAGCCGTTTTTGCTCGAACATTAAATGCCTCCAAATGGTATTTAATTAACTTCCCGGGGTGAAGAAACCATTTTTGAGAACTCAGAGTGAGTAAATTGGCCATTTTCATGCACTTTTAACCATTCCATAAATCTTGTGTTTTGGGCCCCTGGAAGCATGAAAATCACTTTAAACATGCTAATTTTAGCTCTAACACTGATGATCCACCTACAAATGTGAACTGACGTTCAAAAATAAAACATTTGAAAACGGACCATTTTCCACATTTCTGAAGCATGACGTAATGGGGGGTGTTATCTCTTTTGTCGAAAATCAGCCGTTTTTGTTCGAACATTAAATGCCTCCAAATGGTATTTATTTCACTTCCCGAGCCCCTGGAAGCATGAAAATCACTTTAAACATGCTAATTTTAGCTCTAACACTGATGATCCACCTACAAATGTGAACTGACGTTCAAAAATAAAACATTTGAAAACGGACCATTTTCCACATTTCTGAAGCATGACGTAATGGGGGGGGTGTTATCTCTTTTGTTGAAAATCAGCCGTTTTTGCTCGAACATTAAATGCCTCCAAATGGTATTTAATTAACTTCCCGGGGTGAAGAAACCCTTTTTGAGAACTCAGAGTGAGTAAATTGGCCATTTTCATGCACTTTTAACCATTCCATAAATCTTGTGTTTTGGGCCCCTGGAAGCATGAAAATCACTTTAAACATGCTAATTTTAGCTCTAACACTTATGATCCACCTACAAATGTGAACTGACGTTCAAAAATAAAACATTTGAAAACAGACCATTTTCCACATTTCTGAAGCATGACGTAATGGGGGGGTGTTATCTCTTTTGTCGAAAATCAGCCGTTTTTGCTCTAACATTAAATGCCTCCAAATGGTATTTAATTAACTTCCCGGGGTGAAGAAACCCTTTTTGAGAACTCAGAGTGAGTAAATTGGCCATTTTCATGCACTTTTAACCATTCCATAAATCTTGTGTTTTGGGCCCCTGGAAGCATGAAAATCACTTTAAACATGCTAATTTTAGCTCTAACACTGATGATCCACCTACAAATGTGAACTGACGTTCAAAAATAAAACATTTGAAAACGGACCATTTTCCACATTTCTGAAGCATGACGTAATGGGGGGTGTTATCTCTTTTGTCGAAAATCAGCCGTTTTTGCTCGAACATTAAATGCCTCCAAATGGTATTTAATTAACTTCCCGGGGTGAAGAAACCCTTTTTGAGAACTCAGAGTGAGTAAATTGGCCATTTTCATGCACTTTTAACCATTCCATAAATCTTGTGTTTTGGGCCCCTGGAAGCATGAAAATCACTTTAAACATGCTAATTTTAGCTCTAACACTGATGATCCACCTACAAATGTGAACTGACGTTCAAAAATAAAACATTTGAAAACGGACCATTTTCCACATTTCTGAAGCATGACGTAATGGGGGGGTGTTATCTCTTTTGTCGAAAATCAGCCGTTTTTGCTCGAACATTAAATGCCTCCAAATGGTATTTAATTAACTTCCCGGGGTGAAGAAACCCTTTTTGAGAACTCAGAGTGAGTAAATTGGCCATTTTCATGCACTTTTAACCATTTCATAAATCTTGTGTTTTGGGCCCCTGGAAGCATGAAAATCACTTTAAACATGCTAATTTTAGCTCTAACACTGATGATCCACCTACAAATGTGAACTGACGTTCAAAAATAAAACATTTGAAAACGGACCATTTTCCACATTTCTGAAGCATGACGTAATGGGGGGTGTTATCTCTTTTGTCGAAAATCAGCCGTTTTTGCTCGAACATTAAATGCCTCCAAATGGTATTTAATTAACTTCCTGGGGTGAAGAAACCCTTTTTGAGAACTCAGAGTGAGTAAATTGGCCATTTTCATGCACTTTTAACCATTCCATAAATCTTGTGTTTTGGGCCCCTGGAAGCATGAAAATCACTTTAAACATGCTAATTTTAGCTCTAACACTGATGATCCACCTACAAATGTGAACTGACGTTCAAAAATAAAACATTTGAAAACGGACCATTTTCCACATTTCTGAAGCATGACGTAATGGGGGGGTGTTATCTCTTTTGTCGAAAATCAGCTGTTTTTGCTCGAACATTAAATGCCTCCAAATGGTATTTAATTAACTTCCCGGGGTGAAGAAACCCTTTTTGAGAACTCAGAGTGAGTAAATTGGCCATTTTCATGCACTTTTAACCATTCCATAAATCTTGTGTTTTGGGCCCCTGGAAGCATGAAAATCACTTTAAACATGCTAATTTTAGCTCTAACACTGATGATCCACCTACAAATGTGAACTGACGTTCAAAAATAAAACATTTGAAAACGGACCATTTTCCACATTTCTGAAGCATGACGTAATGGGGGGGTGTTATCTCTTTTGTCGAAAATCAGCCGTTTTTGCTCGAACATTAAATGCCTCCAAATGGTATTTAATTAACTTCCCGGGGTGAAGAAACCCTTTTTGAGAACTCAGAGTGAGTAAATTGGCCATTTTCATGCACTTTTAACCATTCCATAAATCTTGTGTTTTGGGCCCCTGGAAGCATGAAAATCACTTTAAACATGCTAATTTTAGCTCTAACACTGATGATCCACCTACAAATGTGAACTGACGTTCAAAAATAAAACATTTGAAAACGGACCATTTTCCACATTTCTGAAGCATGACGTAATGGGGGGTGTTATCTCTTTTGTCGAAAATCAGCCGTTTTTGCTCGAACATTAAATGCCTCCAAATGGTATTTATTTCACTTCCCGAGCCCCTGGAAGCATGAAAATCACTTTAAACATGCTAATTTTAGCTCTAACACTGATGATCCACCTACAAATGTGAACTGACGTTCAAAAATAAAACATTTGAAAACGGACCATTTTCCACATTTCTGAAGCATGACGTAATGGGGGGGTGTTATCTCTTTTGTCGAAAATCAGCCGTTTTTGCTCTAACATTCAATGCCTCCAAATGGTATTTAATTAACTTCCCGGGGTGAAGAAACCCTTTTTGGGAACTCAGAGTGAGTAAATTGGCCATTTTCATGCACTTTTAACCATTCCATAAATCTTGTGTTTTGGGCCCCTGGAAGCATGAAAATCACTTTAAACATGCTAATTTTAGCTCTAACACTGATGATCCACCTACAAATGTGAACTGACGTTCAAAAATAAAACATTTGAAAACGGACCATTTTCCACATTTCTGAAGCATGACGTAATGGGGGGGTGTTCTCTCTTTTGTCGAAAATCAGCCGTTTTTGCTCGAACATTAAATGCCTCCAAATGGTATTTAATTAACTTCCCGGGGTGAAGAAACCCTTTTTGAGAACTCAGAGTGAGTAAATTGGCCATTTTCATGCACTTTTAACCATTCCATAAATCTTGTGTTTTGGGCCCCTGGAAGCATGAAAATCACTTTAAACATGCTAATTTTAGCTCTAACACTGATGATCCACCTACAAATGTGAACTGACGTTCAAAAATAAAGCATTTGAAAACGGACCATTTTCCACATTTCTGAAGCATGACGTAATGGGGGGGTGTTATCTCTTTTGTCGAAAATCAGCCGTTTTTGCTCGAACATTAAACGCCTCCAAATGGTATTTATTTCACTTCCCGAGCCCCTGGAAGCATGAAAATCACTTTAAACATGCTAATTTTAGCTCTAACACTGATGATCCACCTACTAATGTGAACTGACGTTCAAAAATAAAACATTTGAAAACGGACCATTTTCTACATTTCTGAAGCATGACGTAATGGGGGGGTGTTATCTCTTTTGTCGAAAATCAGCCGTTTTTGCTCGAACATTAAATGCCTCCAAATGGTATTTAATTAACTTCCCGGGGTGAAGAAACCCTTTTTGAGAACTCAGAGTGAGTAAATTGGCCATTTTCATGCACTTTTAACCATTCCATAAATCTTGTGTTTTGGGCCCCTGGAAGCATGAAAATCACTTTAAACATGCTAATTTTAGCTCTAACACTGATGATCCACCTACAAATGTGAACTGACGTTCAAAAATAAAACATTTGAAAACGGACCATTTTCCACATTTCTGAAGCATGACGTAATGGGGGGTGTTATCTCTTTTGTCGAAAATCAGCCGTTTTTGCTCGAACATTAAATGCCTCCAAATGGTATTTATTTCACTTCCCGAGCCCCTGGAAGCATGAAAATCACTTTAAACATGCTAATTTTAGCTCTAACACTGATGATCCACCTACAAATGTGAACTGACGTTCAAAAATAAAACATTTGAAAACGGACCATTTTCCACATTTCTGAAGCATGACGTAATGGGGGGGTGTTATCTCTTTTGTCGAAAATCAGCCGTTTTTGCTCGAACATTCAATGCCTCCAAATGGTATTTAATTAACTTCCCGGGGAGAAGAAACCCTTTTTGAGAACTCAGAGTGAGTAAATTGGCCATTTTCATGCACTTTTAACCATTCCATAAATCTTGTGTTTTGGGCCCCTGGAAGCATGAAAATCACTTTAAACATGCTAATTTTAGCTCTAACACTGATGATCCACCTACAAATGTGAACTGACGTTCAAAAATAAAACATTTGAAAACGGACCATTTTCCACATTTCTGAAGCATGACGTAATGGGGGGGTGTTATCTCTTTTGTCGAAAATCAGCCGTTTTTGCTCGAACATTAAATGCCTCCAAATGGTATTTAATTAACTTCCCGGGGTGAAGAAACCCTTTTTGAGAACTCAGAGTGAGTAAATTGGCCATTTTTATGCACTTTTAACCATTCCATAAATCTTGTGTTTTGGGCCCCTGGAAGCATGAAAATCACTTTAAACATGCTAATTTTAGCTCTAACACTGATGATCCACCTACAAATGTGAACTGACGTTCAAAAATAAAACATTTGAAAACGGACCATTTTCCACATTTCTGAAGCATGACGTAATGGGGGGTGTTATCTCTTTTGTCGAAAATCAGCCGTTTTTGCTCGAACATTAAATGCCTCCAAATGGTATTTATTTCACTTCCCGAGCCCCTGGAAGCATGAAAATCACTTTAAACATGCTAATTTTAGCTCTAACACTGATGATCCACCTACAAATGTGAACTGACGTTCAAAAATAAAACATTTGAAAACGGACCATTTTCCACATTTCTGAAGCATGACGTAATGGGGGGGTGTTATCTCTTTTGTCGAAAATCAGCCGTTTTTGCTCGAACATTAAATGAATCCAAATGGTATTTAATTAACTTCCCGGGGTGAAGAAACCCTTTTTGAGAACTCAGAGTGAGTAAATTGGCCATTTTCATGCACTTTTAACCATTCCATAAATCTTGTGTTTTGGGCCCCTGGAAGCATGAAAATCACTTTAAACATGCTAATTTTAGCTCTAACACTGATGATCCACCTACAAATGTGAACTGACGTTCAAAAATAAAACATTTGAAAACGGACCATTTTCCACATTTCTGAAGCATGACGTAATGGGGGGGTGTTATCTCTTTTGTCGAAAATCAGCCGTTTTTGCTCTAACATTCAATGCCTCCAAATGGTATTTAATTAACTTCCCGGGGTGAAGAAACCCTTTTTGAGAACTCAGAGTGAGTAAATTGGCCATTTTCATGCACTTTTAACCATTCCATAAATCTTGTGTTTTGGGCCCCTGGAAGCATGAAAATCACTTTAAACATGCTAATTTTAGCTCTAACACTGATGATCCACCTACAAATGTGAACTGACGTTCAAAAATAAAACATTTGAAAACGGACCATTTTCCACATTTCTGAAGCATGACGTAATGGGGGGGTGTTCTCTCTTTTGTCGAAAATCAGCCGTTTTTGCTCGAACATTAAATGCCTCCAAATGGTATTTAATTAACTTCCCGGGGTGAAGAAACCCTTTTTGAGAACTCAGAGTGAGTAAATTGGCCATTTTCATGCACTTTTAACCATTCCATAAATCTTGTGTTTTGGGCCCCTGGAAGCATGAAAATCACTTTAAACATGCTAATTTTAGCTCTAACACTGATGATCCACCTACAAATGTGAACTGACGTTCAAAAATAAAACATTTGAAAACGGACCATTTTCCACATTTCTGAAGCATGACGTAATGGGGGGGTGTTATCTCTTTTGTCGAAAATCAGCCGTTTTTGCTCGAACATTAAACGCCTCCAAATGGTATTTATTTCACTTCCCGAGCCCCTGGAAGCATGAAAATCACTTTAAACATGCTAATTTTAGCTCTAACACTGATGATCCACCTACAAATGTGAACTGACGTTCAAAAATAAAACATTTGAAAACGGACCATTTTCCACATTTCTGAAGCATGACGTAATGGGGGGGTGTTATCTCTTTTGTCGAAAATCAGCCGTTTTTGCTCTAACATTAAATGCCTCCAAATGGCATTTAATTAACTTCCCGGGGTGAAGAAACCCTTTTTGAGAACTCAGAGTGAGTAAATTGGCCATTTTCATGCACTTTTAACCATTCCATAAATCTTGTGTTTTGGGCCCCTGGAAGCATGAAAATCACTTTAAACATGCTAATTTTAGCTCTAACACTGATGATCCACCTACAAATGTGAACTGACGTTCAAAAATAAAACATTTGAAAACGGACCATTTTCCACATTTCTGAAGCATGACGTAATGGGGGGGTGTTCTCTCTTTTGTCGAAAATCAGCCGTTTTTGCTCGAACATTAAATGCCTCCAAATGGTATTTAATTAACTTCCCGGGGTGAAGAAACCCTTTTTGAGAACTCAGAGTGAGTAAATTGGCCATTTTCATGCACTTTTAACCATTCCATAAATCTTGTGTTTTGGGCCCCTGGAAGCATGAAAATCACTTTAAACATGCTAATTTTAGCTCTAACACTGATGATCCACCTACAAATGTGAACTGACGTTCAAAAATAAAACATTTGAAAACGGACCATTTTCCACATTTCTGAAGCATGACGTAATGGGGGGGTGTTATCTCTTTTGTCGAAAATCAGCCGTTTTTGCTCGAACATTAAACGCCTCCAAATGGTATTTATTTCACTTCCCGAGCCCCTGGAAGCATGAAAATCACTTTAAACATGCTAATTTTAGCTCTAACACTGATGATCCACCTACTAATGTGAACTGACGTTCAAAAATAAAACATTTGAAAACGGACCATTTTCTACATTTCTGAAGCATGACGTAATGGGGGGGTGTTATCTCTTTTGTCGAAAATCAGCCGTTTTTGCTCGAACATTAAATGCCTCCAAATGGTATTTAATTAACTTCCCGGGGTGAAGAAACCCTTTTTGAGAACTCAGAGTGAGTAAATTGGCCATTTTCATGCACTTTTAACCATTCCATAAATCTTGTGTTTTGGGCCCCTGGAAGCATGAAAATCACTTTAAACATGCTAATTTTAGCTCTAACACTGATGATCCACCTACAAATGTGAACTGACGTTCAAAAATAAAACATTTGAAAACGGACCATTTTCCACATTTCTGAAGCATGACGTAATGGGGGGTGTTATCTCTTTTGTCGAAAATCAGCCGTTTTTGCTCGAACATTAAATGCCTCCAAATGGTATTTATTTCACTTCCCGAGCCCCTGGAAGCATGAAAATCACTTTAAACATGCTAATTTTAGCTCTAACACTGATGATCCACCTACAAATGTGAAGTGACGTTCAAAAATAAAACATTTGAAAACGGACCATTTTCCACATTTCTGAAGCATGACGTAATGGGGGGGTGTTATCTCTTTTGTCGAAAATCAGCCGTTTTTGCTCGAACATTCAATGCCTCCAAATGGTATTTAATTAACTTCCCGGGGAGAAGAAACCCTTTTTGAGAACTCAGAGTGAGTAAATTGGCCATTTTCATGCACTTTTAACCATTCCATAAATCTTGTGTTTTGGGCCCCTGGAAGCATGAAAATCACTTTAAACATGCTAATTTTAGCTCTAACACTGATGATCCACCTACAAATGTGAACTGACGTTCAAAAATAAAACATTTGAAAACGGACCATTTTCCACATTTCTGAAGCATGACGTAATGGGGGGGTGTTATCTCTTTTGTCGAAAATCAGCCGTTTTTGCTCGAACATTAAATGCCTCCAAATGGTATTTAATTAACTTCCCGGGGTGAAGAAACCCTTTTTGAGAACTCAGAGTGAGTAAATTGGCCATTTTTATGCACTTTTAACCATTCCATAAATCTTGTGTTTTGGGCCCCTGGAAGCATGAAAATCACTTTAAACATGCTAATTTTAGCTCTAACACTGATGATCCACCTACAAATGTGAACTGACGTTCAAAAATAAAACATTTGAAAACGGACCATTTTCCACATTTCTGAAGCATGACGTAATGGGGGGTGTTATCTCTTTTGTCGAAAATCAGCCGTTTTTGCTCGAACATTAAATGCCTCCAAATGGTATTTATTTCACTTCCCGAGCCCCTGGAAGCATGAAAATCACTTTAAACATGCTAATTTTAGCTCTAACACTGATGATCCACCTACAAATGTGAACTGACGTTCAAAAGTAAAACATTTGAAAACGGACCATTTTCCACATTTCTGAAGCATGACGTAATGGGGGGGTGTTCTCTCTTTTGTCGAAAATCAGCCGTTTTTGCTCGAACATTAAATGCCTCCAAATGGTATTTAATTAACTTCCCGGGGTGAAGAAACCCTTTTTGAGAACTCAGAGTGAGTAAATTGGCCATTTTCATGCACTTTTAACCATTCCATAAATCTTGTGTTTTGGGCCCCTGGAAGCATGAAAATCACTTTAAACATGCTAATTTTAGCTCTAACACTGATGATCCACCTACAAATGTGAACTGACGTTCAAAAATAAAACATTTGAAAACGGACCATTTTCCACATTTCTGAAGCATGACGTAATGGGGGGGTGTTATCTCTTTTGTCGAAAATCAGCCGTTTTTGCTCGAACATTAAACGCCTCCAAATGGTATTTATTTCACTTCCCGAGCCCCTGGAAGCATGAAAATCACTTTAAACATGCTAATTTTAGCTCTAACACTGATGATCCACCTACAAATGTGAACTGACGTTCAAAAATAAAACATTTGAAAACGGACCATTTTCCACATTTCTGAAGCATGACGTAATGGGGGGGTGTTATCTCTTTTGTCGAAAATCAGCCGTTTTTGCTCTAACATTAAATGCCTCCAAATGGCATTTAATTAACTTCCCGGGGTGAAGAAACCCTTTTTGAGAACTCAGAGTGAGTAAATTGGCCATTTTCATGCACTTTTAACCATTCCATAAATCTTGTGTTTTGGGCCCCTGGAAGCATGAAAATCACTTTAAACATGCTAATTTTAGCTCTAACACTGATGATCCACCTACAAATGTGAACTGACGTTCAAAAATAAAACATTTGAAAACGGACCATTTTCCACATTTCTGAAGCATGACGTAATGGGGGGGTGTTCTCTCTTTTGTCGAAAATCAGCCGTTTTTGCTCGAACATTAAATGCCTCCAAATGGTATTTAATTAACTTCCCGGGGTGAAGAAACCCTTTTTGAGAACTCAGAGTGAGTAAATTGGCCATTTTCATGCACTTTTAACCATTCCATAAATCTTGTGTTTTGGGCCCCTGGAAGCATGAAAATCACTTTAAACATGCTAATTTTAGCTCTAACACTGATGATCCACCTACAAATGTGAACTGACGTTCAAAAATAAAACATTTGAAAACGGACCATTTTCCACATTTCTGAAGCATGACGTAATGGGGGGGTGTTATCTCTTTTGTCGAAAATCAGCCGTTTTTGCTCGAACATTAAACGCCTCCAAATGGTATTTATTTCACTTCCCGAGCCCCTGGAAGCATGAAAATCACTTTAAACATGCTAATTTTAGCTCTAACACTGATGATCCACCTACTAATGTGAACTGACGTTCAAAAATAAAACATTTGAAAACGGACCATTTTCTACATTTCTGAAGCATGACGTAATGGGGGGGTGTTATCTCTTTTGTCGAAAATCAGCCGTTTTTGCTCGAACATTCAATGCCTCCAAATGGTATTTAATTAACTTCCCGGGGAGAAGAAACCCTTTTTGAGAACTCAGAGTGAGTAAATTGGCCATTTTCATGCACTTTTAACCATTCCATAAATCTTGTGTTTTGGGCCCCTGGAAGCATGAAAATCACTTTAAACATGCTAATTTTAGCTCTAACACTGATGATCCACTTACAAATGTGAAGTGACGTTCAAAAATAAAACATTTGAAAACGGACCATTTTCCACATTTCTGAAGCATGACGTAATGGGGGGGTGTTATCTCTTTTGTCGAAAATCAGCCGTTTTTGCTCGAACATTCAATGCCTCCAAATGGTATTTAATTAACTTCCCGGGGAGAAGAAACCCTTTTTGAGAACTCAGAGTGAGTAAATTGGCCATTTTCATGCACTTTTAACCATTCCATAAATCTTGTGTTTTGGGCCCCTGGAAGCATGAAAATCACTTTAAACATGCTAATTTTAGCTCTAACACTGATGATCCACCTACAAATGTGAACTGACGTTCAAAAATAAAACATTTGAAAACGGACCATTTTCCACATTTCTGAAGCATGACGTAATGGGGGGGTGTTATCTCTTTTGTCGAAAATCAGCCGTTTTTGCTCGAACATTAAATGCCTCCAAATGGTATTTAATTAACTTCCCGGGGTGAAGAAACCCTTTTTGAGAACTCAGAGTGAGTAAATTGGCCATTTTTATGCACTTTTAACCATTCCATAAATCTTGTGTTTTGGGCCCCTGGAAGCATGAAAATCACTTTAAACATGCTAATTTTAGCTCTAACACTGATGATCCACCTACAAATGTGAACTGACGTTCAAAAATAAAACATTTGAAAACGGACCATTTTCCACATTTCTGAAGCATGACGTAATGGGGGGGTGTTCTCTCTTTTGTCGAAAATCAGCCGTTTTTGCTCGAACATTAAATGCCTCCAAATGGTATTTAATTAACTTCCCGGGGTGAAGAAACCCTTTTTGAGAACTCAGAGTGAGTAAATTGGCCATTTTCATGCACTTTTAACCATTCCATAAATCTTGTGTTTTGGGCCCCTGGAAGCATGAAAATCACTTTAAACATGCTAATTTTAGCTCTAACACTGATGATCCACCTACAAATGTGAACTGACGTTCAAAAATAAAACATTTGAAAACGGACCATTTTCCACATTTCTGAAGCATGACGTAATGGGGGGGTGTTATCTCTTTTGTCGAAAATCAGCCGTTTTTGCTCGAACATTAAACGCCTCCAAATGGTATTTATTTCACTTCCCGAGCCCCTGGAAGCATGAAAATCACTTTAAACATGCTAATTTTAGCTCTAACACTGATGATCCACCTACTAATGTGAACTGACGTTCAAAAATAAAACATTTGAAAACGGACCATTTTCTACATTTCTGAAGCATGACGTAATGGGGGGGTGTTATCTCTTTTGTCGAAAATCAGCCGTTTTTGCTCGAACATTAAATGCCTCCAAATGGTATTTAATTAACTTCCCGGGGTGAAGAAACCCTTTTTGAGAACTCAGAGTGAGTAAATTGGCCATTTTCATGCACTTTTAACCATTCCATAAATCTTGTGTTTTGGGCCCCTGGAAGCATGAAAATCACTTTAAACATGCTAATTTTAGCTCTAACACTGATGATCCACCTACAAATGTGAACTGACGTTCAAAAATAAAACATTTGAAAACGGACCATTTTCCACATTTCTGAAGCATGACGTAATGGGGGGTGTTATCTCTTTTGTCGAAAATCAGCCGTTTTTGCTCGAACATTAAATGCCTCCAAATGGTATTTATTTCACTTCCCGAGCCCCTGGAAGCATGAAAATCACTTTAAACATGCTAATTTTAGCTCTAACACTGATGATCCACCTACAAATGTGAAGTGACGTTCAAAAATAAAACATTTGAAAACGGACCATTTTCCACATTTCTGAAGCATGACGTAATGGGGGGGTGTTATCTCTTTTGTCGAAAATCAGCCGTTTTTGCTCGAACATTCAATGCCTCCAAATGGTATTTAATTAACTTCCCGGGGAGAAGAAACCCTTTTTGAGAACTCAGAGTGAGTAAATTGGCCATTTTCATGCACTTTTAACCATTCCATAAATCTTGTGTTTTGGGCCCCTGGAAGCATGAAAATCACTTTAAACATGCTAATTTTAGCTCTAACACTGATGATCCACCTACAAATGTGAACTGACGTTCAAAAATAAAACATTTGAAAACGGACCATTTTCCACATTTCTGAAGCATGACGTAATGGGGGGGTGTTATCTCTTTTGTCGAAAATCAGCCGTTTTTGCTCGAACATTAAATGCCTCCAAATGGTATTTAATTAACTTCCCGGGGTGAAGAAACCCTTTTTGAGAACTCAGAGTGAGTAAATTGGCCATTTTTATGCACTTTTAACCATTCCATAAATCTTGTGTTTTGGGCCCCTGGAAGCATGAAAATCACTTTAAACATGCTAATTTTAGCTCTAACACTGATGATCCACCTACAAATGTGAACTGACGTTCAAAAATAAAACATTTGAAAACGGACCATTTTCCACATTTCTGAAGCATGACGTAATGGGGGGTGTTATCTCTTTTGTCGAAAATCAGCCGTTTTTGCTCGAACATTAAATGCCTCCAAATGGTATTTATTTCACTTCCCGAGCCCCTGGAAGCATGAAAATCACTTTAAACATGCTAATTTTAGCTCTAACACTGATGATCCACCTACAAATGTGAACTGACGTTCAAAAGTAAAACATTTGAAAACGGACCATTTTCCACATTTCTGAAGCATGACGTAATGGGGGGGTGTTCTCTCTTTTGTCGAAAATCAGCCGTTTTTGCTCGAACATTAAATGCCTCCAAATGGTATTTAATTAACTTCCCGGGGTGAAGAAACCCTTTTTGAGAACTCAGAGTGAGTAAATTGGCCATTTTCATGCACTTTTAACCATTCCATAAATCTTGTGTTTTGGGCCCCTGGAAGCATGAAAATCACTTTAAACATGCTAATTTTAGCTCTAACACTGATGATCCACCTACAAATGTGAACTGACGTTCAAAAATAAAACATTTGAAAACGGACCATTTTCCACATTTCTGAAGCATGACGTAATGGGGGGGTGTTATCTCTTTTGTCGAAAATCAGCCGTTTTTGCTCGAACATTAAACGCCTCCAAATGGTATTTATTTCACTTCCCGAGCCCCTGGAAGCATGAAAATCACTTTAAACATGCTAATTTTAGCTCTAACACTGATGATCCACCTACAAATGTGAACTGACGTTCAAAAATAAAACATTTGAAAACGGACCATTTTCCACATTTCTGAAGCATGACGTAATGGGGGGGTGTTATCTCTTTTGTCGAAAATCAGCCGTTTTTGCTCTAACATTAAATGCCTCCAAATGGCATTTAATTAACTTCCCGGGGTGAAGAAACCCTTTTTGAGAACTCAGAGTGAGTAAATTGGCCATTTTCATGCACTTTTAACCATTCCATAAATCTTGTGTTTTGGGCCCCTGGAAGCATGAAAATCACTTTAAACATGCTAATTTTAGCTCTAACACTGATGATCCACCTACAAATGTGAACTGACGTTCAAAAATAAAACATTTGAAAACGGACCATTTTCCACATTTCTGAAGCATGACGTAATGGGGGGGTGTTCTCTCTTTTGTCGAAAATCAGCCGTTTTTGCTCGAACATTAAATGCCTCCAAATGGTATTTAATTAACTTCCCGGGGTGAAGAAACCCTTTTTGAGAACTCAGAGTGAGTAAATTGGCCATTTTCATGCACTTTTAACCATTCCATAAATCTTGTGTTTTGGGCCCCTGGAAGCATGAAAATCACTTTAAACATGCTAATTTTAGCTCTAACACTGATGATCCACCTACAAATGTGAACTGACGTTCAAAAATAAAACATTTGAAAACGGACCATTTTCCACATTTCTGAAGCATGACGTAATGGGGGGGTGTTATCTCTTTTGTCGAAAATCAGCCGTTTTTGCTCGAACATTAAACGCCTCCAAATGGTATTTATTTCACTTCCCGAGCCCCTGGAAGCATGAAAATCACTTTAAACATGCTAATTTTAGCTCTAACACTGATGATCCACCTACTAATGTGAACTGACGTTCAAAAATAAAACATTTGAAAACGGACCATTTTCTACATTTCTGAAGCATGACGTAATGGGGGGGTGTTATCTCTTTTGTCGAAAATCAGCCGTTTTTGCTCGAACATTCAATGCCTCCAAATGGTATTTAATTAACTTCCCGGGGAGAAGAAACCCTTTTTGAGAACTCAGAGTGAGTAAATTGGCCATTTTCATGCACTTTTAACCATTCCATAAATCTTGTGTTTTGGGCCCCTGGAAGCATGAAAATCACTTTAAACATGCTAATTTTAGCTCTAACACTGATGATCCACTTACAAATGTGAAGTGACGTTCAAAAATAAAACATTTGAAAACGGACCATTTTCCACATTTCTGAAGCATGACGTAATGGGGGGGTGTTATCTCTTTTGTCGAAAATCAGCCGTTTTTGCTCGAACATTCAATGCCTCCAAATGGTATTTAATTAACTTCCCGGGGAGAAGAAACCCTTTTTGAGAACTCAGAGTGAGTAAATTGGCCATTTTCATGCACTTTTAACCATTCCATAAATCTTGTGTTTTGGGCCCCTGGAAGCATGAAAATCACTTTAAACATGCTAATTTTAGCTCTAACACTGATGATCCACCTACAAATGTGAACTGACGTTCAAAAATAAAACATTTGAAAACGGACCATTTTCCACATTTCTGAAGCATGACGTAATGGGGGGGTGTTATCTCTTTTGTCGAAAATCAGCCGTTTTTGCTCGAACATTAAATGCCTCCAAATGGTATTTAATTAACTTCCCGGGGTGAAGAAACCCTTTTTGAGAACTCAGAGTGAGTAAATTGGCCATTTTTATGCACTTTTAACCATTCCATAAATCTTGTGTTTTGGGCCCCTGGAAGCATGAAAATTACTTTAAACATGCTAATTTTAGCTCTAACACTGATGATCCACCTACAAATGTGAACTGACGTTCAAAAATAAAACATTTGAAAACGGACCATTTTCCACATTTCTGAAGCATGACGTAATGGGGGGTGTTATCTCTTTTGTCGAAAATCAGCCGTTTTTGCTCGAACATTAAATGCCTCCAAATGGTATTTATTTCACTTCCCGAGCCCCTGGAAGCATGAAAATCACTTTAAACATGCTAATTTTAGCTCTAACACTGATGATCCACCTACAAATGTGAACTGACGTTCAAAAATAAAACATTTGAAAACGGACCATTTTCCACATTTCTGAAGCATGACGTAATGGGGGGGTGTTCTCTCTTTTGTCGAAAATCAGCCGTTTTTGCTCGAACATTAAATGCCTCCAAATGGTATTTAATTAACTTCCCGGGGTGAAGAAACCCTTTTTGAGAACTCAGAGTGAGTAAATTGGCCATTTTCATGCACTTTTAACCATTCCATAAATCTTGTGTTTTGGGCCCCTGGAAGCATGAAAATCACTTTAAACATGCTAATTTTAGCTCTAACACTGATGATCCACCTACAAATGTGAACTGACGTTCAAAAATAAAACATTTGAAAACGGACCATTTTCCACATTTCTGAAGCATGACGTAATGGGGGGGTGTTATCTCTTTTGTCGAAAATCAGCCGTTTTTGCTCGAACATTAAACGCCTCCAAATGGTATTTATTTCACTTCCCGAGCCCCTGGAAGCATGAAAATCACTTTAAACATGCTAATTTTAGCTCTAACACTGATGATCCACCTACTAATGTGAACTGACGTTCAAAAATAAAACATTTGAAAACGGACCATTTTCTACATTTCTGAAGCATGACGTAATGGGGGGGGGTTATCTCTTTTGTCGAAAATCAGCCGTTTTTGCTCGAACATTAAATGCCTCCAAATGGTATTTAATTAACTTCCCGGGGTGAAGAAACCCTTTTTGAGAACTCAGAGTGAGTAAATTGGCCATTTTCATGCACTTTTAACCATTCCATAAATCTTGTGTTTTGGGCCCCTGGAAGCATGAAAATCACTTTAAACGTGCTAATTTTAGCTCTAACACTGATGATCCACCTACAAATGTGAACTGACGTTCAAAAATAAAACATTTGAAAACGGACCATTTTCCACATTTCTGAAGCATGACGTAATGGGGGGGTGTTCTCTCTTTTGTCGAAAATCAGCCGTTTTTGCTCGAACATTAAATGCCTCCAAATGGTATTTAATTAACTTCCCGGGGTGAAGAAACCCTTTTTGAGAACTCAGAGTGAGTAAATTGGCCATTTTCATGCACTTTTAACCATTCCATAAATCTTGTGTTTTGGGCCCCTGGAAGCATGAAAATCACTTTAAACATGCTAATTTTAGCTCTAACACTGATGATCCACCTACAAATGTGAACTGACGTTCAAAAATAAAACATTTGAAAACGGACCATTTTCCACATTTCTGAAGCATGACGTAATGGGGGGGTGTTATCTCTTTTGTCGAAAATCAGCCGTTTTTGCTTGAACATTAAACGCCTCCAAATGGTATTTATTTCACTTCCCGAGCCCCTGGAAGCATGAAAATCACTTTAAACATGCTAATTTTAGCTCTAACACTGATGATCCACCTACTAATGTGAACTGACGTTCAAAAATAAAACATTTGAAAACGGACCATTTTCTACATTTCTGAAGCATGACGTAATGGGGGGGTGTTATCTCTTTTGTCGAAAATCAGCCGTTTTTGCTCGAACATTAAATGCCTCCAAATGGTATTTAATTAACTTCCCGGGGTGAAGAAACCCTTTTTGAGAACTCAGAGTGAGTAAATTGGCCATTTTCATGCACTTTTAACCATTCCATAAATCTTGTGTTTTGGGCCCCTGGAAGCATGAAAATCACTTTAAACGTGCTAATTTTAGCTCTAACACTGATGATCCACCTACAAATGTGAACTGACGTTCAAAAATAAAACATTTGAAAACGGACCATTTTCCACATTTCTGAAGCATGACGTAATGGGGGGTGTTATCTCTTTTGTCGAAAATCAGCCGTTTTTGCTCGAACATTAAATGCCTCCAAATGGTATTTATTTCACTTCCCGAGCCCCTGGAAGCATGAAAATCACTTTAAACATGCTAATTTTAGCCCTAACACTGATGATCCACCTACAAATGTGAACTGACGTTCAAAAATAAAACATTTGAAAACGGACCATTTTCCACATTTCTGAAGCATGACGTAATGGGGGGGTGTTATCTCTTTTGTCGAAAATCAGCCGTTTTTGCTCGAACATTCAATGCCTCCAAATGGTATTTAATTAACTTCCCGGGGAGAAGAAACCCTTTTTGAGAACTCAGAGTGAGTAAATTGGCCATTTTCATGCACTTTTAACCATTCCATAAATCTTGTGTTTTGGGCCCCTGGAAGCATGAAAATCACTTTAAACATGCTAATTTTAGCTCTAACACTGATGATCCACCTACAAATGTGAACTGACGTTCAAAAATAAAACATTTGAAAACGGACCATTTTCCACATTTCTGAAGCATGACGTAATGGGGGGGTGTTATCTCTTTTGTCGAAAATCAGCCGTTTTTGCTCGAACATTAAATGCCTCCAAATGGTATTTAATTAACTTCCCGGGGTGAAGAAACCCTTTTTGAGAACTCAGAGTGAGTAAATTGGCCATTTTTATGCACTTTTAACCATTCCATAAATCTTGTGTTTTGGGCCCCTGGAAGCATGAAAATCACTTTAAACATGCTAATTTTAGCTCTAACACTGATGATCCACCTACAAATGTGAACTGACGTTCAAAAATAAAACATTTGAAAACGGACCATTTTCCACATTTCTGAAGCATGACGTAATGGGGGGTGTTATCTCTTTTGTCGAAAATCAGCCGTTTTTGCTCGAACATTAAATGCCTCCAAATGGTATTTATTTCACTTCCCGAGCCCCTGGGAGCATGAAAATCACTTTAAACATGCTAATTTTAGCTCTAACACTGATGATCCACCTACAAATGTGAACTGACGTTCAAAAATAAAACATTTGAAAACGGACCATTTTCCACATTTCTGAAGCATGACGTAATGGGGGGGTGTTATCTCTTTTGTCGAAAATCAGCCGTTTTTGCTCGAACATTAAATGAATCCAAATGGTATTTAATTAACTTCCCGGGGTGAAGAAACCCTTTTTGAGAACTCAGAGTGAGTAAATTGGCCATTTTCATGCACTTTTAACCATTCCATAAATCTTGTGTTTTGGGCCCCTGGAAGCATGAAAATCACTTTAAACATGCTAATTTTAGCTCTAACACTGATGATCCACCTACAAATGTGAACTGACGTTCAAAAATAAAACATTTGAAAACGGACCATTTTCCACATTTCTGAAGCATGACGTAATGGGGGGGTGTTATCTCTTTTGTCGAAAATCAGCCGTTTTTGCTCTAACATTCAATGCCTCCAAATGGTATTTAATTAACTTCCCGGGGTGAAGAAACCCTTTTTGAGAACTCAGAGTGAGTAAATTGGCCATTTTCATGCACTTTTAACCATTCCATAAATCTTGTGTTTTGGGCCCCTGGAAGCATGAAAATCACTTTAAACATGCTAATTTTAGCTCTAACACTGATGATCCACCTACAAATGTGAACTGACGTTCAAAAATAAAACATTTGAAAACGGACCATTTTCCACATTTCTGAAGCATGACGTAATGGGGGGGTGTTCTCTCTTTTGTCGAAAATCAGCCGTTTTTGCTCGAACATTAAATGCCTCCAAATGGTATTTAATTAACTTCCCGGGGTGAAGAAACCCTTTTTGAGAACTCAGAGTGAGTAAATTGGCCATTTTCATGCACTTTTAACCATTCCATAAATCTTGTGTTTTGGGCCCCTGGAAGCATGAAAATCACTTTAAACATGCTAATTTTAGCTCTAACACTGATGATCCACCTACAAATGTGAACTGACGTTCAAAAATAAAACATTTGAAAACGGACCATTTTCCACATTTCTGAAGCATGACGTAATGGGGGGGTGTTATCTCTTTTGTCGAAAATCAGCCGTTTTTGCTCGAACATTAAACGCCTCCAAATGGTATTTATTTCACTTCCCGAGCCCCTGGAAGCATGAAAATCACTTTAAACATGCTAATTTTAGCTCTAACACTGATGATCCACCTACAAATGTGAACTGACGTTCAAAAATAAAACATTTGAAAACGGACCATTTTCCACATTTCTGAAGCATGACGTAATGGGGGGTGTTATCTCTTTTGTCGAAAATCAGCCGTTTTTGCTCTAACATTAAATGCCTCCAAATGGCATTTAATTAACTTCCCGGGGTGAAGAAACCCTTTTTGAGAACTCAGAGTGAGTAAATTGGCCATTTTCATGCACTTTTAACCATTCCATAAATCTTGTGTTTTGGGCCCCTGGAAGCATGAAAATCACTTTAAACATGCTAATTTTAACCTAACACTGATGATCCACCTACAAATGTGAACTGACGTTCAAAAATAAAACATTTGAAAACGGACCATTTTCCACATTTCTAAAGCATGACGTAATGGGGGGGTGTTAGCTCTTTCGTCGAAAATCAGCCGTTTTTGCTCGAACATTAAAATCCTCCAAATGGTATTTAATTAACTTCCCGGGGTGAAGAAACCCTTTTTGAGAACTCAGAGTGAGTAAATTGGCCATTTTCATGCACTTTTAACCATTCCATAAATCTTGTGTTTTGGGCCCCTGGAAGCATGAAAATCACTTTAAACATGCTAATTTTAGCTCTAACACTGATGATCCACCTACAAATGTGAACTGACGTTCAAAAATAAAACATTTGAAAACGGACCATTTTCCACATTTCTGAAGCATGACGTAATGGGGGGGTGTTATCTCTTTTGTCGAAAATCAGCCGTTTTTGCTCGAACATTAAATGCCTCCAAATGGTATTTATTTCACTTCCCGAGCCCCTGGAAGCATGAAAATCACTTTAAACATGCTAATTTTAGCTCTAACACTGATGATCCACCTACAAATGTGAACTGACGTTCAAAAATAAAACATTTGAAAACGGACCATTTTCCACATTTCTGAAGCATGACGTAATGGGGGGGTGTTATCTCTTTTGTCGAAAATCAGCCATTTTTGCTCGAACATTAAATGCCTCCAAATGGTATTTAATTAACTTCCCGGGGTGAAGAAACCCTTTTTGAGAACTCAGAGTGAGTAAATTGGCCATTTTCATGCACTTTTAACCATTCCATAAATCTTGTGTTTTGGGCCCCTGGAAGCATGAAAATCACTTTAAACATGCTAATTTTAGCTCTAACACTGATGATCCACCTACAAATGTGAACTGACGTTCAAAAATAAAACATTTGAAAACGGACCATTTTCCACATTTCTGAAGCATGACGTAATGGGGGGTGTTATCTCTTTTGTCGAAAATCAGCCGTTTTTGCTCGAACATTAAATGCCTCCAAATGGTATTTAATTAACTTCCCGGGGTGAAGAAACCATTTTTGAGAACTCAGAGTGAGTAAATTGGCCATTTTCATGCACTTTTAACCATTCCATAAATCTTGTGTTTTGGGCCCCTGGAAGCATGAAAATCACTTTAAACATGCTAATTTTAGCTCTAACACTGATGATCCACCTACAAATGTGAACTGACGTTCAAAAATAAAACATTTGAAAACGGACCATTTTCCACATTTCTGAAGCATGACGTAATGGGGGGTGTTATCTCTTTTGTCGAAAATCAGCCGTTTTTGTTCGAACATTAAATGCCTCCAAATGGTATTTATTTCACTTCCCGAGCCCCTGGAAGCATGAAAATCACTTTAAACATGCTAATTTTAGCTCTAACACTGATGATCCACCTACAAATGTGAACTGATGTTCAAAAATAAAACATTTGAAAACGGACCATTTTCCACATTTCTGAAGCATGACGTAATGGGGGGGGTGTTATCTCTTTTGTTGAAAATCAGCCGTTTTTGCTCGAACATTAAATGCCTCCAAATGGTATTTAATTAACTTCCCGGGGTGAAGAAACCCTTTTTGAGAACTCAGAGTGAGTAAATTGGCCATTTTCATGCACTTTTAACCATTCCATAAATCTTGTGTTTTGGGCCCCTGGAAGCATGAAAATCACTTTAAACATGCTAATTTTAGCTCTAACACTGATGATCCACCTACAAATGTGAACTGACGTTCAAAAATAAAACATTTGAAAACAGACCATTTTCCACATTTCTGAAGCATGACGTAATGGGGGGGTGTTATCTCTTTTGTCGAAAATCAGCCGTTTTTGCTCTAACATTAAATGCCTCCAAATGGTATTTAATTAACTTCCCGGGGTGAAGAAACCCTTTTTGAGAACTCAGAGTGAGTAAATTGGCCATTTTCATGCACTTTTAACCATTCCATAAATCTTGTGTTTTGGGCCCCTGGAAGCATGAAAATCACTTTAAACATGCTAATTTTAGCTCTAACACTGATGATCCACCTACAAATGTGAACTGACGTTCAAAAATAAAACATTTGAAAACGGACCATTTTCCACATTTCTGAAGCATGACGTAATGGGGGGTGTTATCTCTTTTGTCGAAAATCAGCCGTTTTTGCTCGAACATTAAATGCCTCCAAATGGTATTTAATTAACTTCCCGGGGTGAAGAAACCCTTTTTGAGAACTCAGAGTGAGTAAATTGGCCATTTTCATGCACTTTTAACCATTCCATAAATCTTGTGTTTTGGGCCCCTGGAAGCATGAAAATCACTTTAAACATGCTAATTTTAGCTCTAACACTGATGATCCACCTACAAATGTGAACTGACGTTCAAAAATAAAACATTTGAAAACGGACCATTTTCCACATTTCTGAAGCATGACGTAATGGGGGGATGTTATCTCTTTTGTCGAAAATCAGCCGTTTTTGCTCTAACATAAATGCCTCCAAATGGTATTTAATTAACTTCCCGGGGTGAAGAAACCCTTTTTGAGAACTCAGAGTGAGTAAATTGGCCATTTTCATGCACTTTTAACCATTTCATAAATCTTGTGTTTTGGGCCCCTGGAAGCATGAAAATCACTTTAAACATGCTAATTTTAGCTCTAACACTGATGATCCACCTACAAATGTGAACTGACGTTCAAAAATAAAACATTTGAAAACGGACCATTTTCCACATTTCTGAAGCATGACGTAATGGGGGGGTGTTATCTCTTTTGTCGAAAATCAGCCGTTTTTGCTCGAACATTAAATGCCTCCAAATGGTATTTAATTAACTTCCTGGGGTGAAGAAACCCTTTTTGAGAACTCAGAGTGAGTAAATTGGCCATTTTCATGCACTTTTAACCATTCCATAAATCTTGTGTTTTGGGCCCCTGGAAGCATGAAAATCACTTTAAACATGCTAATTTTAGCTCTAACACTGATGATCCACCTACAAATGTGAACTGACGTTCAAAAATAAAACATTTGAAAACGGACCATTTTCCACATTTCTGAAGCATGACGTAATGGGGGGGTGTTATCTCTTTTGTCGAAAATCAGCTGTTTTTGCTCGAACATTAAATGCCTCCAAATGGTATTTAATTAACTTCCCGGGGTGAAGAAACCCTTTTTGAGAACTCAGAGTGAGTAAATTGGCCATTTTCATGCACTTTTAACCATTCCATAAATCTTGTGTTTTGGGCCCCTGGAAGCATGAAAATCACTTTAAACATGCTAATTTTAGCTCTAACACTGATGATCCACCTACAAATGTGAACTGACGTTCAAAAATAAAACATTTGAAAACGGACCATTTTCCACATTTCTGAAGCATGACGTAATGGGGGGTGTTATCTCTTTTGTCGAAAATCAGCCGTTTTTGCTCGAACATTAAATGCCTCCAAATGGTATTTATTTCACTTCCCGAGCCCCTGGAAGCATGAAAATCACTTTAAACATGCTAATTTTAGCTCTAACACTGATGATCCACCTACAAATGTGAACTGACGTTCAAAAATAAAACATTTGAAAACGGACCATTTTCCACATTTCTGAAGCATGACGTAATGGGGGGGTGTTATCTCTTTTGTCGAAAATCAGCCGTTTTTGCTCTAACATTCAATGCCTCCAAATGGTATTTAATTAACTTCCCGGGGTGAAGAAACCCTTTTTGAGAACTCAGAGTGAGTAAATTGGCCATTTTCATGCACTTTTAACCATTCCATAAATCTTGTGTTTTGGGCCCCTGGAAGCATGAAAATCACTTTAAACATGCTAATTTTAGCTCTAACACTGATGATCCACCTACAAATGTGAACTGACGTTCAAAAATAAAACATTTGAAAACGGACCATTTTCCACATTTCTGAAGCATGACGTAATGGGGGGGTGTTCTCTCTTTTGTCGAAAATCAGCCGTTTTTGCTCGAACATTAAATGCCTCCAAATGGTATTTAATTAACTTCCCGGGGTGAAGAAACCCTTTTTGAGAACTCAGAGTGAGTAAATTGGCCATTTTCATGCACTTTTAACCATTCCATAAATCTTGTGTTTTGGGCCCCTGGAAGCATGAAAATCACTTTAAACATGCTAATTTTAGCTCTAACACTGATGATCCACCTACAAATGTGAACTGACGTTCAAAAATAAAACATTTGAAAACGGACCATTTTCCACATTTCTGAAGCATGACGTAATGGGGGGGTGTTATCTCTTTTGTCGAAAATCAGCCGTTTTTGCTCGAACATTAAACGCCTCCAAATGGTATTTATTTCACTTCCCGAGCCCCTGGAAGCATGAAAATCACTTTAAACATGCTAATTTTAGCTCTAACACTGATGATCCACCTACTAATGTGAACTGACGTTCAAAAATAAAACATTTGAAAACGGACCATTTTCTACATTTCTGAAGCATGACGTAATGGGGGGGTGTTATCTCTTTTGTCGAAAATCAGCCGTTTTTGCTCGAACATTAAATGCCTCCAAATGGTATTTAATTAACTTCCCGGGGTGAAGAAACCCTTTTTGAGAACTCAGAGTGAGTAAATTGGCCATTTTCATGCACTTTTAACCATTCCATAAATCTTGTGTTTTGGGCCCCTGGAAGCATGAAAATCACTTTAAACATGCTAATTTTAGCTCTAACACTGATGATCCACCTACAAATGTGAACTGACGTTCAAAAATAAAACATTTGAAAACGGACCATTTTCCACATTTCTGAAGCATGACGTAATGGGGGGTTTTATCTCTTTTGTCGAAAATCAGCCGTTTTTGCTCGAACATTAAATGCCTCCAAATGGTATTTATTTCACTTCCCGAGCCCCTGGAAGCATGAAAATCACTTTAAACATGCTAATTTTAGCTCTAACACTGATGATCCACCTACAAATGTGAACTGACGTTCAAAAATAAAACATTTGAAAACGGACCATTTTCCACATTTCTGAAGCATGACGTAATGGGGGGGTGTTATCTCTTTTGTCGAAAATCAGCCGTTTTTGCTCGAACATTAAATGCCTCCAAATGGTATTTAATTAACTTCCCGGGGTGAAGAAACCCTTTTTGAGAACTCAGAGTGAGTAAATTGGCCATTTTCATGCACTTTTAACCATTCCATAAATCTTGTGTTTTGGGCCCCTGGAAGCATGAAAATCACTTTAAACATGCTAATTTTAGCTCTAACTCTGATGATCCACCTACAAATGTGAACTGACGTTCAAAAATAAAACATTTGAAAACGGACCATTTTCCACATTTCTGAAGCATGACGTAATGGGGGGGTGTTATCTCTTTTGTCGAAAATCAGCCGTTTTTGCTCGAACATTCAATGCCTCCAAATGGTATTTAATTAACTTCCCGGGGAGAAGAAACCCTTTTTGAGAACTCAGAGTGAGTAAATTGGCCATTTTCATGCACTTTTAACCATTCCATAAATCTTGTGTTTTGGGCCCCTGGAAGCATGAAAATCACTTTAAACATGCTAATTTTAGCTCTAACACTGATGATCCACCTACAAATGTGAACTGACGTTCAAAAATAAAACATTTGAAAACGGACCATTTTCCACATTTCTGAAGCATGACGTAATGGGGGGGTGTTATCTCTTTTGTCGAAAATCAGCCGTTTTTGCTCGAACATTAAATGCCTCCAAATGGTATTTAATTAACTTCCCGGGGTGAAGAAACCCTTTTTGAGAACTCAGAGTGAGTAAATTGGCCATTTTTATGCACTTTTAACCATTCCATAAATCTTGTGTTTTGGGCCCCTGGAAGCATGAAAATCACTTTAAACATGCTAATTTTAGCTCTAACACTGATGATCCACCTACAAATGTGAACTGACGTTCAAAAATAAAACATTTGAAAACGGACCATTTTCCACATTTCTGAAGCATGACGTAATGGGGGGTGTTATCTCTTTTGTCGAAAATCAGCCGTTTTTGCTCGAACATTAAATGCCTCCAAATGGTATTTATTTCACTTCCCGAGCCCCTGGAAGCATGAAAATCACTTTAAACATGCTAATTTTAGCTCTAACACTGATGATCCACCTACAAATGTGAACTGACGTTCAAAAATAAAACATTTGAAAACGGACCATTTTCCACATTTCTGAAGCATGACGTAATGGGGGGGGTGTTATCTCTTTTGTCGAAAATCAGCTGTTTTTGCTCGAACATTAAATGCCTCCAAATGGTATTTAATTAACTTCCCGGGGTGAAGAAACCCTTTTTGAGAACTCAGAGTGAGTAAATTGGCCATTTTCATGCACTTTTAACCATTCCATAAATCTTGTGTTTTGGGCCCCTGGAAGCATGAAAATCACTTTAAACATGCTAATTTTAGCTCTAACACTGATGATCCACCTACAAATGTGAACTGACGTTCAAAAATAAAACATTTGAAAACGGACCATTTTCCACATTTCTGAAGCATGACGTAATGGGGGGGTGTTATCTCTTTTGTCGAAAATCAGCCGTTTTTGCTCTAACATTCAATGCCTCCAAATGGTATTTAATTAACTTCCCGGGGTGAAGAAACCCTTTTTGAGAACTCAGAGTGAGTAAATTGGCCATTTTCATGCACTTTTAACCATTCCATAAATCTTGTGTTTTGGGCCCCTGGAAGCATGAAAATCACTTTAAACATGCTAATTTTAGCTCTAACACTGATGATCCACCTACAAATGTGAACTGACGTTCAAAAATAAAACATTTGAAAACGGACCATTTTCCACATTTCTGAAGCATGACGTAATGGGGGGGTGTTATCTCTTTTGTCGAAAATCAGCCGTTTTTGCTCGAACATTAAATGCCTCCAAATGGTATTTAATTAACTTCCCGGGGTGAAGAAACCCTTTTTGAGAACTCAGAGTGAGTAAATTGGCCATTTTAATGCACTTTTAACCATTCCATAAATCTTGTGTTTTGGGCCCCTGGAAGCATGAAAATCACTTTAAACATGCTAATTTTAGCTCTAACACTGATGATCCACCTACAAATGTGAACTGACGTTCAAAAATAAAACATTTGAAAACGGACCATTTTCCACATTTCTGAAGCATGACGTAATGGGGGGGTGTTATCTCTTTTGTCGAAAATCAGCCGTTTTTGCTCGAACATTCAATGCCTCCAAATGGTATTTAATTAACTTCCCGGGGAGAAGAAACCCTTTTTGAGAACTCAGAGTGAGTAAATTGGCCATTTTCATGCACTTTTAACCATTCCATAAATCTTGTGTTTTGGGCCCCTGGAAGCATGAAAATCACTTTAAACATGCTAATTTTAGCTCTAACACTGATGATCCACCTACAAATGTGAACTGACGTTCAAAAATAAAACATTTGAAAACGGACCATTTTCCACATTTCTAAAGCATGACGTAATGGGGGGGTGTTAGCTCTTTCGTCGAAAATCAGCCGTTTTTGCTCGAACATTAAAATCCTCCAAATGGTATTTAATTAACTTCCCGGGGTGAAGAAACCCTTTTTGAGAACTCAGAGTGAGTAAATTGGCCATTTTCATGCACTTTTAACCATTCCATAAATCTTGTGTTTTGGGCCCCTGGAAGCATGAAAATCACTTTAAACATGCTAATTTTAGCTCTAACACTGATGATCCACCTACAAATGTGAACTGACGTTCAAAAATAAAACATTTGAAAACGGACCATTTTCCACATTTCTGAAGCATGACGTAATGGGGGGGTGTTATCTCTTTTGTCGAAAATCAGCCGTTTTTGCTCGAACATTAAATGCCTCCAAATGGTATTTATTTCACTTCCCGAGCCCCTGGAAGCATGAAAATCACTTTAAACATGCTAATTTTAGCTCTAACACTGATGATCCACCTACAAATGTGAACTGACGTTCAAAAATAAAACATTTGAAAACGGACCATTTTCCACATTTCTGAAGCATGACGTAATGGGGGGGTGTTATCTCTTTTGTCGAAAATCAGCCATTTTTGCTCGAACATTAAATGCCTCCAAATGGTATTTAATTAACTTCCCGGGGTGAAGAAACCCTTTTTGAGAACTCAGAGTGAGTAAATTGGCCATTTTCATGCACTTTTAACCATTCCATAAATCTTGTGTTTTGGGCCCCTGGAAGCATGAAAATCACTTTAAACATGCTAATTTTAGCTCTAACACTGATGATCCACCTACAAATGTGAACTGACGTTCAAAAATAAAACATTTGAAAACGGACCATTTTCCACATTTCTGAAGCATGACGTAATGGGGGGTGTTATCTCTTTTGTCGAAAATCAGCCGTTTTTGCTCGAACATTAAATGCCTCCAAATGGTATTTAATTAACTTCCCGGGGTGAAGAAACCATTTTTGAGAACTCAGAGTGAGTAAATTGGCCATTTTCATGCACTTTTAACCATTCCATAAATCTTGTGTTTTGGGCCCCTGGAAGCATGAAAATCACTTTAAACATGCTAATTTTAGCTCTAACACTGATGATCCACCTACAAATGTGAACTGACGTTCAAAAATAAAACATTTGAAAACGGACCATTTTCCACATTTCTGAAGCATGACGTAATGGGGGGTGTTATCTCTTTTGTCGAAAATCAGCCGTTTTTGTTCGAACATTAAATGCCTCCAAATGGTATTTATTTCACTTCCCGAGCCCCTGGAAGCATGAAAATCACTTTAAACATGCTAATTTTAGCTCTAACACTGATGATCCACCTACAAATGTGAACTGATGTTCAAAAATAAAACATTTGAAAACGGACCATTTTCCACATTTCTGAAGCATGACGTAATGGGGGGGGGTGTTATCTCTTTTGTTGAAAATCAGCCGTTTTTGCTCGAACATTAAATGCCTCCAAATGGTATTTAATTAACTTCCCGGGGTGAAGAAACCCTTTTTGAGAACTCAGAGTGAGTAAATTGGCCATTTTCATGCACTTTTAACCATTCCATAAATCTTGTGTTTTGGGCCCCTGGAAGCATGAAAATCACTTTAAACATGCTAATTTTAGCTCTAACACTGATGATCCACCTACAAATGTGAACTGACGTTCAAAAATAAAACATTTGAAAACAGACCATTTTCCACATTTCTGAAGCATGACGTAATGGGGGGGTGTTATCTCTTTTGTCGAAAATCAGCCGTTTTTGCTCTAACATTAAATGCCTCCAAATGGTATTTAATTAACTTCCCGGGGTGAAGAAACCCTTTTTGAGAACTCAGAGTGAGTAAATTGGCCATTTTCATGCACTTTTAACCATTCCATAAATCTTGTGTTTTGGGCCCCTGGAAGCATGAAAATCACTTTAAACATGCTAATTTTAGCTCTAACACTGATGATCCACCTACAAATGTGAACTGACGTTCAAAAATAAAACATTTGAAAACGGACCATTTTCCACATTTCTGAAGCATGACGTAATGGGGGGTGTTATCTCTTTTGTCGAAAATCAGCCGTTTTTGCTCGAACATTAAATGCCTCCAAATGGTATTTAATTAACTTCCCGGGGTGAAGAAACCCTTTTTGAGAACTCAGAGTGAGTAAATTGGCCATTTTCATGCACTTTTAACCATTCCATAAATCTTGTGTTTTGGGCCCCTGGAAGCATGAAAATCACTTTAAACATGCTAATTTTAGCTCTAACACTGATGATCCACCTACAAATGTGAACTGACGTTCAAAAATAAAACATTTGAAAACGGACCATTTTCCACATTTCTGAAGCATGACGTAATGGGGGGATGTTATCTCTTTTGTCGAAAATCAGCCGTTTTTGCTCTAACATAAATGCCTCCAAATGGTATTTAATTAACTTCCCGGGGTGAAGAAACCCTTTTTGAGAACTCAGAGTGAGTAAATTGGCCATTTTCATGCACTTTTAACCATTTCATAAATCTTGTGTTTTGGGCCCCTGGAAGCATGAAAATCACTTTAAACATGCTAATTTTAGCTCTAACACTGATGATCCACCTACAAATGTGAACTGACGTTCAAAAATAAAACATTTGAAAACGGACCATTTTCCACATTTCTGAAGCATGACGTAATGGGGGGGTGTTATCTCTTTTGTCGAAAATCAGCCGTTTTTGCTCGAACATTAAATGCCTCCAAATGGTATTTAATTAACTTCCTGGGGTGAAGAAACCCTTTTTGAGAACTCAGAGTGAGTAAATTGGCCATTTTCATGCACTTTTAACCATTCCATAAATCTTGTGTTTTGGGCCCCTGGAAGCATGAAAATCACTTTAAACATGCTAATTTTAGCTCTAACACTGATGATCCACCTACAAATGTGAACTGACGTTCAAAAATAAAACATTTGAAAACGGACCATTTTCCACATTTCTGAAGCATGACGTAATGGGGGGGTGTTATCTCTTTTGTCGAAAATCAGCTGTTTTTGCTCGAACATTAAATGCCTCCAAATGGTATTTAATTAACTTCCCGGGGTGAAGAAACCCTTTTTGAGAACTCAGAGTGAGTAAATTGGCCATTTTCATGCACTTTTAACCATTCCATAAATCTTGTGTTTTGGGCCCCTGGAAGCATGAAAATCACTTTAAACATGCTAATTTTAGCTCTAACACTGATGATCCACCTACAAATGTGAACTGACGTTCAAAAATAAAACATTTGAAAACGGACCATTTTCCACATTTCTGAAGCATGACGTAATGGGGGGTGTTATCTCTTTTGTCGAAAATCAGCCGTTTTTGCTCGAACATTAAATGCCTCCAAATGGTATTTATTTCACTTCCCGAGCCCCTGGAAGCATGAAAATCACTTTAAACATGCTAATTTTAGCTCTAACACTGATGATCCACCTACAAATGTGAACTGACGTTCAAAAATAAAACATTTGAAAACGGACCATTTTCCACATTTCTGAAGCATGACGTAATGGGGGGGTGTTATCTCTTTTGTCGAAAATCAGCCGTTTTTGCTCGAACATTAAATGCCTCCAAATGGTATTTAATTAACTTCCCGGGGTGAAGAAACCCTTTTTGAGAACTCAGAGTGAGTAAATTGGCCATTTTCATGCACTTTTAACCATTCCATAAATCTTGTGTTTTGGGCCCCTGGAAGCATGAAAATCACTTTAAACATGCTAATTTTAGCTCTAACACTGATGATCCACCTACAAATGTGAACTGACGTTCAAAAATAAAACATTTGAAAACGGACCATTTTCCACATTTCTGAAGCATGACGTAATGGGGGGGTGTTATCTCTTTTGTCGAAAATCAGCCGTTTTTGCTCTAACATTCAATGCCTCCAAATGGTATTTAATTAACTTCCCGGGGTGAAGAAACCCTTTTTGAGAACTCAGAGTGAGTAAATTGGCCATTTTCATGCACTTTTAACCATTCCATAAATCTTGTGTTTTGGGCCCCTGGAAGCATGAAAATCACTTTAAACATGCTAATTTTAGCTCTAACACTGATGATCCACCTACAAATGTGAACTGACGTTCAAAAATAAAACATTTGAAAACGGACCATTTTCCACATTTCTGAAGCATGACGTAATGGGGGGGTGTTCTCTCTTTTGTCGAAAATCAGCCGTTTTTGCTCGAACATTAAATGCCTCCAAATGGTATTTAATTAACTTCCCGGGGTGAAGAAACCCTTTTTGAGAACTCAGAGTGAGTAAATTGGCCATTTTCATGCACTTTTAACCATTCCATAAATCTTGTGTTTTGGGCCCCTGGAAGCATGAAAATCACTTTAAACATGCTAATTTTAGCTCTAACACTGATGATCCACCTACAAATGTGAACTGACGTTCAAAAATAAAACATTTGAAAACGGACCATTTTCCACATTTCTGAAGCATGACGTAATGGGGGGGTGTTATCTCTTTTGTCGAAAATCAGCCGTTTTTGCTCGAACATTAAACGCCTCCAAATGGTATTTATTTCACTTCCCGAGCCCCTGGAAGCATGAAAATCACTTTAAACATGCTAATTTTAGCTCTAACACTGATGATCCACCTACTAATGTGAACTGACGTTCAAAAATAAAACATTTGAAAACGGACCATTTTCTACATTTCTGAAGCATGACGTAATGGGGGGGTGTTATCTCTTTTGTCGAAAATCAGCCGTTTTTGCTCGAACATTAAATGCCTCCAAATGGTATTTAATTAACTTCCCGGGGTGAAGAAACCCTTTTTGAGAACTCAGAGTGAGTAAATTGGCCATTTTCATGCACTTTTAACCATTCCATAAATCTTGTGTTTTGGGCCCCTGGAAGCATGAAAATCACTTTAAACATGCTAATTTTAGCTCTAACACTGATGATCCACCTACAAATGTGAACTGACGTTCAAAAATAAAACATTTGAAAACGGACCATTTTCCACATTTCTGAAGCATGACGTAATGGGGGGTTTTATCTCTTTTGTCGAAAATCAGCCGTTTTTGCTCGAACATTAAATGCCTCCAAATGGTATTTATTTCACTTCCCGAGCCCCTGGAAGCATGAAAATCACTTTAAACATGCTAATTTTAGCTCTAACACTGATGATCCACCTACAAATGTGAACTGACGTTCAAAAATAAAACATTTGAAAACGGACCATTTTCCACATTTCTGAAGCATGACGTAATGGGGGGGTGTTATCTCTTTTGTCGAAAATCAGCCGTTTTTGCTCGAACATTAAATGCCTCCAAATGGTATTTAATTAACTTCCCGGGGTGAAGAAACCCTTTTTGAGAACTCAGAGTGAGTAAATTGGCCATTTTCATGCACTTTTAACCATTCCATAAATCTTGTGTTTTGGGCCCCTGGAAGCATGAAAATCACTTTAAACATGCTAATTTTAGCTCTAACTCTGATGATCCACCTACAAATGTGAACTGACGTTCAAAAATAAAACATTTGAAAACGGACCATTTTCCACATTTCTGAAGCATGACGTAATGGGGGGGTGTTATCTCTTTTGTCGAAAATCAGCCGTTTTTGCTCGAACATTCAATGCCTCCAAATGGTATTTAATTAACTTCCCGGGGAGAAGAAACCCTTTTTGAGAACTCAGAGTGAGTAAATTGGCCATTTTCATGCACTTTTAACCATTCCATAAATCTTGTGTTTTGGGCCCCTGGAAGCATGAAAATCACTTTAAACATGCTAATTTTAGCTCTAACACTGATGATCCACCTACAAATGTGAACTGACGTTCAAAAATAAAACATTTGAAAACGGACCATTTTCCACATTTCTGAAGCATGACGTAATGGGGGGGTGTTATCTCTTTTGTCGAAAATCAGCCGTTTTTGCTCGAACATTAAATGCCTCCAAATGGTATTTAATTAACTTCCCGGGGTGAAGAAACCCTTTTTGAGAACTCAGAGTGAGTAAATTGGCCATTTTTATGCACTTTTAACCATTCCATAAATCTTGTGTTTTGGGCCCCTGGAAGCATGAAAATCACTTTAAACATGCTAATTTTAGCTCTAACACTGATGATCCACCTACAAATGTGAACTGACGTTCAAAAATAAAACATTTGAAAACGGACCATTTTCCACATTTCTGAAGCATGACGTAATGGGGGGTGTTATCTCTTTTGTCGAAAATCAGCCGTTTTTGCTCGAACATTAAATGCCTCCAAATGGTATTTATTTCACTTCCCGAGCCCCTGGAAGCATGAAAATCACTTTAAACATGCTAATTTTAGCTCTAACACTGATGATCCACCTACAAATGTGAACTGACGTTCAAAAATAAAACATTTGAAAACGGACCATTTTCCACATTTCTGAAGCATGACGTAATGGGGGGGGTGTTATCTCTTTTGTCGAAAATCAGCTGTTTTTGCTCGAACATTAAATGCCTCCAAATGGTATTTAATTAACTTCCCGGGGTGAAGAAACCCTTTTTGAGAACTCAGAGTGAGTAAATTGGCCATTTTCATGCACTTTTAACCATTCCATAAATCTTGTGTTTTGGGCCCCTGGAAGCATGAAAATCACTTTAAACATGCTAATTTTAGCTCTAACACTGATGATCCACCTACAAATGTGAACTGACGTTCAAAAATAAAACATTTGAAAACGGACCATTTTCCACATTTCTGAAGCATGACGTAATGGGGGGGTGTTATCTCTTTTGTCGAAAATCAGCCGTTTTTGCTCTAACATTCAATGCCTCCAAATGGTATTTAATTAACTTCCCGGGGTGAAGAAACCCTTTTTGAGAACTCAGAGTGAGTAAATTGGCCATTTTCATGCACTTTTAACCATTCCATAAATCTTGTGTTTTGGGCCCCTGGAAGCATGAAAATCACTTTAAACATGCTAATTTTAGCTCTAACACTGATGATCCACCTACAAATGTGAACTGACGTTCAAAAATAAAACATTTGAAAACGGACCATTTTCCACATTTCTGAAGCATGACGTAATGGGGGGGTGTTATCTCTTTTGTCGAAAATCAGCCGTTTTTGCTCGAACATTAAATGCCTCCAAATGGTATTTAATTAACTTCCCGGGGTGAAGAAACCCTTTTTGAGAACTCAGAGTGAGTAAATTGGCCATTTTAATGCACTTTTAACCATTCCATAAATCTTGTGTTTTGGGCCCCTGGAAGCATGAAAATCACTTTAAACATGCTAATTTTAGCTCTAACACTGATGATCCACCTACAAATGTGAACTGACGTTCAAAAATAAAACATTTGAAAACGGACCATTTTCCACATTTCTGAAGCATGACGTAATGGGGGGGTGTTATCTCTTTTGTCGAAAATCAGCCGTTTTTGCTCGAACATTCAATGCCTCCAAATGGTATTTAATTAACTTCCCGGGGAGAAGAAACCCTTTTTGAGAACTCAGAGTGAGTAAATTGGCCATTTTCATGCACTTTTAACCATTCCATAAATCTTGTGTTTTGGGCCCCTGGAAGCATGAAAATCACTTTAAACATGCTAATTTTAGCTCTAACACTGATGATCCACCTACAAATGTGAACTGACGTTCAAAAATAAAACATTTGAAAACGGACCATTTTCCACATTTCTGAAGCATGACGTAATGGGGGGGGTGTTATCTCTTTTGTCGAAAATCAGCCGTTTTTGCTCTAACATTAAATGCCTCCAAATGGTATTTAATTAACTTCCCGGGGTGAAGAAACCCTTTTTGAGAACTCAGAGTGAGTAAATTGGCCATTTTCATGCACTTTTAACCATTCCATAAATCTTGTGTTTTGGGCCCCTGGAAGCATGAAAATCACTTTAAACATGCTAATTTTAGCTCTAACACTGATGATCCACCTACAAATGTGAACTGACGTTCAAAAATAAAACATTTGAAAACGGACCATTTTCCACATTTCTGAAGCATGACGTAATGAGGGGGTGTTATCTCTTTTGTCGAAAATCAGCTGTTTTTGCTCGAACATTAAATGCCTCCAAATGGTATTTAATTAACTTCCCGGGGTGAAGAAACCCTTTTTGAGAACTCAGAGTGAGTAAATTGGCCATTTTCATGCACTTTTAACCATTCCATAAATCTTGTGTTTTGGGCCCCTGGAAGCATGAAAATCACTTTAAACATGCTAATTTTAGCTCTAACACTGATGATCCACCTACAAATGTGAACTGACGTTCAAAAATAAAACATTTGAAAACGGACCATATGGCCGAGATACCCGCCACCCCCTCTCAACACAATCCCCAAAAGGAGGGAAACCGGAAACAGTTCTTGAAGTTTTTGGAAGTGGGATGGAGTGACCATCCCGGCCGTATTTATTAAAACAAAATTAAAACATTAAACGTTTCATGTTATGTACAATTTCATTACCATATTGCGATGTTTGGCTAACCTTAACAGATTCTCTAATACAGAGGTTCTCCTAGCCGAACTAGCAACCTACAAAACATTTCTTGACATATTGAAATTGTACAACCTAACGTTTAAGGGCCAACGGCAAGGTCATAACCGGTGTCAAGATCCCTAACCAGACTTACCCCTCCCACTTGGGATGGGCGACAGCACGGAGGCGTACCTCAAGTGCAACTACTACCAATTTCCCTTGACTTGACGGGGGCACCTAAAAACTCGACGCCAGTTAAAGGTCGTTCGAATACTCGTGTGAGGTATCTAGAAGGTATCGTGGACCTTATCCCAACCCCACACAACTTACCGCATCTGCCGTCGCAGATGTCACTGGCCCCGGGAAATTCCCCAGGAGGGGGCTGTAACCCCTCCTACAAAGGAAGGGGCCTTGACCGCCTTTCCTTTACTTCCGGCGACCCATCCTTAGAAGGGACCGCCTCCCCATTGAGGGGCCAATGGCCACCTCTCCCGAGCGCTCCCATCCGTGTTGGGTGACGCCCACTCATAGGGATCTACTAATTAGTGCTCACCGATCATGACCTTACCGCCTACCAAAATAAATACGACAGTGCAAATTAACCTAAGAATACATTGGCCACTATGACCGAAAGAGCATGCATCAAAATTCAACACTAAACTGAATATCTCTAATGGCAAACATACTCAAAAACGACCATTCTTTATTAACTCAAAATCAACATGGCACTACAACCTGTAAACGAAAACAGAAACAAAATTAATCAACTTTATTATACACAACTGGCTGTCTTCAGGGGCTGGTGGGTGGGTCAAAATTGGCTCTTCGTTCTGTCCCGAGCTCACATGCAGCGAGGAGGTGCAGCTTCAGAGCACAAGAACAAGAGGATGTCTTCTGTTCTTGCGTCCCTTTTTATCCGTCTTCAGGGCGGGCGTATACCCGCCCCTGCCTGCCCTGAGGGCGTGGCTGGCTGCGTCGGTGTCTAGGCCAGCCCACTCTAGGGCGGGAACGAGCGCGCCCCCAGCTACGCCGCTTCGGGCATACCAGCTGAGACGCGCCTCCCGCCCAAAAATGGCTTCCCGGGGGGATCGAGGCACTCGGCCATACGTTCGGGGGGACCGAGTTGGTCGCCCCTTTCCATATGGCCGAGATACCCGCCACCCCCTCTCAACACAATCCCCAAAAGGAGGGAAACCGGAAACAGTTCTTGAAGTTTTTGGAAGTGGGATGGAGTGACCATCCCGGCCGTATTTATTAAAACAAAATTAAAACATTAAACGTTTCATGTTATGTACAATTTCATTACCATATTGCGATGTTTGGCTAACCTTAACAGATTCTCTAATACAGAGGTTCTCCTAGCCGAACTAGCAACCTACAAAACATTTCTTGACATATTGAAATTGTACAACCTAACGTTTAAGGGCCAACGGCAAGGTCATAACCGGTGTCAAGATCCCTAACCAGACTTACCCCTCCCACTTGGGATGGGCGACAGCACGGAGGCGTACCTCAAGTGCAACTACTACCAATTTCCCTTGACTTGACGGGGGCACCTAAAAACTCGACGCCAGTTAAAGGTCGTTCGAATACTCGTGTGAGGTATCTAGAAGGTATCGTGGACCTTATCCCAACCCCACACAACTTACCGCATCTGCCGTCGCAGATGTCACTGGCCCCGGGAAATTCCCCAGGAGGGGGCTGTAACCCCTCCTACAAAGGAAGGGGCCTTGACCGCCTTTCCTTTACTTCCGGCGACCCATCCTTAGAAGGGACCGCCTCCCCATTGAGGGGCCAATGGCCACCTCTCCCGAGCGCTCCCATCCGTGTTGGGTGACGCCCACTCATAGGGATCTACTAATTAGTGCTCACCGATCATGACCTTACCGCCACAGGCCCGGATAGTTGACCGGCTATCCGGGCCCCCCACAAAAGTCCTACCTAAAGGTCATGTTTCAACGTTTTTAACCATGCTAAGAAGTCTCCTATGAGTAACTCATTTCCCACCCGAGACAAATGCACACCATCCCTTAAATACATACTGTCCTCATTAATACAACCATGCGAGATAGAATGCAATGTCCTGGAACGGAACAACCTATTCACTTTGTTATTAAGTTTTCTAACAGAATGGTTCAAAGCATGAATCGAAAAAGCCCCCCGCCACACTTTTCGTGGGATCATATGAGACCACGCAATTATGCACCCCGGAACTTTCCTTGCCAACCAACTTACAGTGGAAAGCATTGCCTCTAGGAGAAGTCGTCTACCGGTGGTGACCAAATCATTGCCCCCTAAATGTACTATGACTATAGACGGCGGTGACCTCGTCCGCCCTAACAAACCCTCAAAGAATGCCTGAAACTGGTCAATACAGAGACCGCCCCTTCCGTAGAAGGACATTCTGTACCCGTATTCCCCAGCTACGTGAATCATGTCACCTGCTTCGAATACGTCTGCGGCACGCCTCACGTATGAGTGGCCCACGACCCACACCTCCTTTCTCACAGCCGGTGATGTCTGACCGCTGGCCTGGTGTTGGGTCGACTGCATAGTCCGCCCCGCCTCGAAGGCTTGCGTAACTGAAAACCAAACAAAGACAAGAAGCGTGAGTACATTATTACAGCTTCACAACATGTGCAACCGCACATACCTCTTATAACAATTGGAGGACCAACGCCCCACTCGTTTTACTTGTTCCACATTAAGACCCCTGGCTGTAGCTTCGGTGGCAGCCCCTATCCGAAAGGAATGGGTCCCAAACTCGCCCGGGTCCAAGCCCGCTGCGGTAATTGACATCGCCAGCACCCGCTGAAACTGAAATCTCGTCAGTGGGGTGGCGTCAGCGTGTCTCAACAATGTCCCTCCCCATGATGCCACCCTTCGTGCTAGGTAGTCTTCTAAACACTTTACCGGACACACGGAGGACCCTGGAATCCTGCGAATGACTACGCAGTCCCCTATCCCATCTTGATCGGTTTTGGACCTGACAAAGGATACAGTCATCGTCTCACCCCTGATCTGAACGTGTTCCCGGCACAGACCCCCCGCAACATCCTGCTTGTTCCTTGCCACCAGCTCACTTATCCTCATTGCCCCGTGAAATGCAAGCGTAAAAGCAGCTCGGAACAAACAGGCCTCGAACTGAGACGAGCATGTGGCGGGGAGTGTGGCCAGCAACTGGGACAACCTATCCAGACCTATCGGGCGCCTCTCGTCTACTCTGCGACCCTCAAGGCGTTGCCACCCACGCAGCGCTTTCTGTACTACAAAAGACGCTGTCGGGTCCTGGATATTATGAGCCCTGGCAACAAAGGAAATAGCAGCACGATGCCTCTGGGCTGTAGCCACCGACTTCCCAGCCCTACGCAAGGACATCAGAAAATGTACTACCCAATCCTCTTGCCCCCAAAGCCCCCCTCTCTCAGTCCCCAAAAAGGCTAAATAAGCCCGAAACGCCCCTTCGTATGCCTTCCTCGTCCTTGGTGCTAGACTCTCTCCCACGAGGTAACGAAGTTCGGGGCACCGAGAGACCAGAGAGCTTCGGGAAAGGGTGCCGGCTCTGGGTCCGCTGAGGGAAGGAAACCCGAGAAAGCCTGCATTTGAAAACGAGACAGTGCATCAGCAGCCTGATTCATCACCCCTGGGACATGTTTTGCTCTGAATACCACGTTCAGTTGCATACACAGTAAGACAATTTCTTTAAGCAGCCTTAAAATCATTTTACAACGTGCTGCCTGACTATTGATGCAGTCTACAACGGTCATATTGTCAGACCAAAATATGACGGAGTGATTTTTGAATCCATCGGGCCACGTTCTGAGGGCCACCAAAATGGGAAACAGTTCAAGGAAAGCAATATTACTCGTCAGCCCCTCTTCATGCCACCATGTTGGCCACCTTTGTGCCGACCATTTTGTGCCGAAGATGGCGCCGAAACCCATGCTTCCCGCTGAATCCGTCCATAGACCAAGCTCTTCAGAGGACAAGGCCGGTTTGTTCCAGACGACTCGACCATTGAAATCCGCCAAAAATGCTAACCAAATACGCATGTCTTGGCGGACCTCGGCCGATAATCTCGTGCGATGATGACCCTCTTTTAGGCCGACCATCGCCTGGGCAATTGAACGGGAAAAAGGGCGGGCCATCGGGATCACCCTTAGAGCAAAGTTCAACTTCCCCACCAATTGCTGCAATTGATGCAGCGTAACTTTAGAAGCATTTATACACACTTGCAGGGCTGCCCTGAATTTCGATACTTTGGGGGCTGGTAAACGAAAACAACCCTCACTAGAGTCCAACTCGATCCCCAGAAACTCGAGGCAAGTCGTGGGACCCACAGTCTTACCTGGTGCCAATGGCACGCCAAATCGATCCATTAATACACAAAATTCAGTCAAGGCCCGGGCACATTCGTCATCCCCAGCGGCCCCAAGGAACAGAAAGTCATCAAGGTAATGCATCACATTTCGAAAACCCGTTTCCTTCGTGTAAGCCCATTGTAAGAAACTACTGAATTTCTCAAAATATGCACAAGATATAGAGCACCCCATCGGCATACACCTATCCATGTAATATGAACCTTGAAACACGAATCCCAGAAGACGTTGGTCGTCCGGGTGTACCGGGAGCAAACGGAACGCTGACTCGATATCCGATTTCGCCATCAGCGTCCCGGGCCCCAGGCGATTCAAAATGGCTACGGCCTCATCGAATGATGCGTACCGCACCGAACATACCCCTGGATCAATTGCATCGTTCACAGAAAGGCCATGAGGAGCTGATAAATTGTGGATCAATCGAAACTCACCTGGGTCCTTTTTTGGGGACCACCCCTAAAGGAGAACAGACAAAATTCTGTACCGGGGGAACCCTAAACGGGCCGGCAACCCGACCTCGGATAACCTCTTTCCGGATTTTGTCCTGAACTACATTCGTATGCTGTAAGACAGAAAGTTGGTTCTTACACGTCCCGACACCCTGAAAGTCCCCCACCGGGATGCGGAAACCATATGAAAAAACCGTTTCGCAGCACCCCAGCAGAAGTACGATCTGGGTATTCGCTGAGCCAAGGAATCATCGCCAAGGTATCAATCGGGGTTGGTAAGGGCGCCCCTCGGACTACATTAGACCTGCTTGGCGCCTCCTCTACCCCCATTTTCACCCGTTTTGGCTCTGCACGAGGACTCAGGATGGGGGGCCCCGCAACCACTACATTCGTGCTTGAATTTACAGGATCCCGGGGGCCTAGTACATTTACCTTTGTTGAAATTGAAACAGAAACCCCTCTTCCCTGTGTTGCCAGCGGGTCTCGGATAATCGTCGGTACCCGTACCCGACCGAAAGGGCGTCCCCCCATATTGGCGGGAGAACTCACCCACAGTACTCCCCACCAACGGTATTTTCAACATCCCGGACTCTTTCATTTTATCCCATGTCAAAGAATCATAACAGTCCCAGGTTAAACTTTTGTTATGCTCCATTGCTTTCCTGAACAGGTTGTCATAACAGAACCATTGGTTACCTTGGTGCGATATCGAGTACCCCATAATTCGTGACTGATATACTGGAAACTCAGGGAGCAATTCAGGCCTACGTTCCCCCAAAATTGACGTAAAAATTCCCCATGCATTGCCCCAATTGCCAATATTCTCATTCACTTTAAAGGCGGCCATTTTTGCGCGCCAAACACTTGGATGCATCAGATCCTTCTGACTCTTAACAGTTTCAACTTCATAATGATCAACAAGCAAGGAGAAAATGTTTACGTATTCCCCAGCCCTAATCTTTTCCTTTATAGCCAAAGGAACATGTTGCCCCAATTTTTCTCTACGAGAGGGTGTTGACTCATCCCTCGCGATCGCAATGGCCGCTTACCTGCACCGGACGCTGCTTCCGTCCCTCGTGGCTTGTCTATCGCCGCATCCGGCGCGGGCACCTTGGCTGTATCACGTTTCTCGCGCAACTGCTTTATGAGTGCTTGCGCTTCGGCAGCCATGGCGCCCCCATTACTGTCCCCCAACCATGCTGCTAACTGTGCCGCCAACTCGGGAGGCATATCCTCGGCAGATGTCGGGGTGACTACGACGGGAATCGGATTCCCTTCCTTCGGTACCGGGGCCGGTACCGGAACTGGCGCCTCGAGCGGGGAACAGGGAACCGGGACGTCTCCCCCGACCGGCCCCCTTCTCGGCTTCTTTGGCCTCCCTCCGGCCGGTGGACGCCCCGATCCCTCCTCCCCGTCTCGCTCCGCCAACTGCCTCTTTATTTCGGACATGTCCTTCATAAGGGCCCGAACCATCTGGTCAGTTGACATTCTCTTCGCGCCTTTCTTGGGCATCTCTCAGACGAAGTATCTAGAAGACAAAAAGAAAAGATTAAAACGCTCAAAATTGGCTCTTCGTTCTGTCCCGAGCTCACGTGCAGCGAGGAGGTGCAGCTTCAGAGCACAAGAACAAGAGGATGTCTTCTGGTCTTGCGTCCCTTTTTATCCGTCTTCAGGGCGGGCGTATACCCGCCCCTGCCTGCCCTGAGGGCGTGGCTGGCTGCGTCGGTGTCTAGGCCAGCCCACTCTAGGGCGGGAACGAGCGCGCCCCCAGCTACGCCGTTCGGGCATACCAGCTGAGACGCGCCTCCCGCCCAAAAATGGCTTCCCGGGGGGATCGAGGCACTCGGCCATACGTTCGGGGGGACCGAGTTGGTCGCCCCTTTCCATTTTCCACATTTCTGAAGCATGACGTAATGGGGGGGTGTTATCTCTTTTGTCGAAAATCAGCCGTTTTTGCTCGAACATTAAATGCCTCCAAATGGTATTTAATTAACTTCCCGGGGTGAAGAAACCCTTTTTGAGAACTCAGAGTGAGTAAATTGGCCATTTCATGCACTTTTAACCATTCCATAAATCTTGTGTTTTGGGCCCCTGGAAGCATGAAAATCACTTTAAACATGCTAATTTTAGCTCTAACACTGATGATCCACCTACAAATGTGAACTGACGTTCAAAAATAAAACATTTGAAAACGGACCATTTTCCACATTTCTGAAGCATGACGTAATGGGGGGTGTTATCTCTTTTGTCGAAAATCAGCCGTTTTTGCTCGAACATTAAATGCCTCCAAATGGTATTTATTTCACTTCCCGAGCCCCTGGAAGCATGAAAATCACTTTAAACATGCTAATTTTAGCTCTAACACTGATGATCCACCTACAAATGTGAACTGACGTTCAAAAATAAAACATTTGAAAACGGACCATTTTCCACATTTCTGAAGCATGACGTAATGGGGGGGTGTTATCTCTTTTGTCGAAAATCAGCCGTTTTTGCTCGAACATTAAATGCCTCCAAATGGTATTTAATTAACTTCCCGGGGTGAAGAAACCCTTTTTGAGAACTCAGAGTGAGTAAATTGGCCATTTTCATGCACTTTTAACCATTCCATAAATCTTGTGTTTTGGGCCCCTGGAAGCATGAAAATCACTTTAAACATGCTAATTTTAGCTCTAACACTGATGATCCACCTACAAATGTGAACTGACGTTCAAAAATAAAACATTTGAAAACGGACCATTTTCCACATTTCTGAAGCATGACGTAATGGGGGGGTGTTATCTCTTTTGTCGAAAATCAGCCGTTTTTGCTCTAACATTCAATGCCTCCAAATGGTATTTAATTAACTTCCCGGGGTGAAGAAACCCTTTTTGAGAACTCAGAGTGAGTAAATTGGCCATTTTCATGCACTTTTAACCATTCCATAAATCTTGTGTTTTGGGCCCCTGGAAGCATGAAAATCACTTTAAACATGCTAATTTTAGCTCTAACACTGATGATCCACCTACAAATGTGAACTGACGTTCAAAAATAAAACATTTGAAAACGGACCATTTTCCACATTCTGAAGCATGACGTAATGGGGGGGTGTTATCTCTTTTGTCGAAAATCAGCCGTTTTTGCTCGAACATTAAATGCCTCCAAATGGTACTTAATTAACTTCCCGGGGTGAAGAAACCCTTTTTGAGAACTCAGAGTGAGTAAATTGGCCATTTTCATGCACTTTTAACCATTCCATAAATCTTGTGTTTTGGGCCCCTGGAAGCATGAAAATCACTTTAAACATGCTAATTTTAGCTCTAACACTGATGATCCACCTACAAATGTGAACTGACGTTCAAAAATAAAACATTTGAAAACGGACCATTTTCCACATTTCTGAAGCATGACGTAATGGGGGGGTGTTATCTCTTTTGTCGAAAATCAGCCGTTTTTGCTCGAACATTAAATGCCTCCAAATGGTATTTATTTCACTTCCCGAGCCCCTGGAAGCATGAAAATCACTTTAAACATGCTAATTTTAGCTCTAACACTGATGATCCACCTACAAATGTGAACTGACGTTCAAAAATAAAACATTTGAAAACGGACCATTTTCCACATTTCTGAAGCATGACGTAATGGGGGGGTGTTATCTCTTTTGTCGAAAATCAGCCGTTTTTGCTCGAACATTAAATGCCTCCAAATGGTATTTAATTAACTTCCCGGGGTGAAGAAACCCTTTTTGAGAACTCAGAGTGAGTAAATTGGCCATTTTCATGCACTTTTAACCATTCCATAAATCTTGTGTTTTGGGCCCCTGGAAGCATGAAAATCACTTTAAACATGCTAATTTTAGCTCTAACACTGATGATCCACCTACAAATGTGAACTGACGTTCAAAAATAAAACATTTGAAAACGGACCATTTTCCACATTTCTGAAGCATGACGTAATGGGGGGGTGTTATCTCTTTTGTCGAAAATCAGCCGTTTTTGCTCGAACATTAAATGCCTCCAAATGGTATTTAATTAACTTCCCGGGGTGAAGAAACCCTTTTTGAGAACTCAGAGTGAGTAAATTGGCCATTTTCATGCACTTTTAACCATTCCATAAATCTTGTGTTTTGGGCCCCTGGAAGCATGAAAATCACTTTAAACATGCTAATTTTAGCTCTAACACTGATGATCCACCTACAAATGTGAACTGACGTTCAAAAATAAAACATTTGAAAACGGACCATTTTCCACATTTCTGAAGCATGACGTAATGGGGGGTGTTATCTCTTTTGTCGAAAATCAGCCGTTTTTGCTCGAACATTAAATGCCTCCAAATGGTATTTATTTCACTTCCCGAGCCCCTGGAAGCATGAAAATCACTTTAAACATGCTAATTTTAGCTCTAACACTGATGATCCACCTACAAATGTGAACTGACGTTCAAAAATAAAACATTTGAAAACGGACCATTTTCCACATTTCTGAAGCATGACGTAATGGGGGGGTGTTATCTCTTTTGTCGAAAATCAGCCGTTTTTGCTCTAACATTCAATGCCTCCAAATGGTATTTAATTAACTTCCCGGGGTGAAGAAACCCTTTTTGAGAACTCAGAGTGAGTAAATTGGCCATTTTCATGCACTTTTAACCATTCCATAAATCTTGTGTTTTGGGCCCCTGGAAGCATGAAAATCACTTTAAACATGCTAATTTTAGCTCTAACACTGATGATCCACCTACAAATGTGAACTGACGTTCAAAAATAAAACATTTGAAAACGGACCATTTTCCACATTTCTGAAGCATGACGTAATGGGGGGGTGTTATCTCTTTTGTCGAAAATCAGCCGTTTTTGCTCGAACATTCAATGCCTCCAAATGGTATTTAATTAACTTCCCGGGGTGAAGAAACCCTTTTTGAGAACTCAGAGTGAGTAAATTGGCCATTTTCATGCACTTTTAACCATTCCATAAATCTTGTGTTTTGGGCCCCTGGAAGCATGAAAATCACTTTAAACATGCTAATTTTAGCTCTAACACTGATGATTCACCTACAAATGTGAACTGACGTTCAAAAATAAAACATTTGAAAACGGACCATTTTCCACATTTCTGAAGCATGACGTAATGGGGGGGTGTTATCTCTTTTGTCGAAAATCAGCCGTTTTTGCTCGAACATTAAATGCCTCCAAATGGTATTTAATTAACTTCCCGGGGTGAAGAAACCCTTTTTGAGAACTCAGAGTGAGTAAATTGGCCATTTTCATGCACTTTTAACCATTCCATAAATCTTGTGTTTTGGGCCCCTGGAAGCATGAAAATCACTTTAAACATGCTAATTTTAGCTCTAACACTGATGATCCACCTACAAATGTGAACTGACGTTCAAAAATAAAACATTTGAAAACGGACCATTTTCCACATTTCTGAAGCATGACGTAATGGGGGGGTGTTATCTCTTTTGTCGAAAATCAGCCGTTTTTGCTCGAACATTAAATGCCTCCAAATGGTATTTATTTCACTTCCCGAGCCCCTGGAAGCATGAAAATCACTTTAAACATGCTAATTTTAGCTCTAACACTGATGATCCACCTACAAATGTGAACTGACGTTCAAAAATAAAACATTTGAAAACGGACCATTTTCCACATTTCTGAAGCATGACGTAATGGGGGGGTGTTATCTCTTTTGTCGAAAATCAGCCGTTTTTGCTCGAACATTAAATGCCTCCAAATGGTATTTAATTAACTTCCCGGGGTGAAGAAACCCTTTTTGAGAACTCAGAGTGAGTAAATTGGCCATTTTCATGCACTTTTAACCATTCCATAAATCTTGTGTTTTGGGCCCCTGGAAGCATGAAAATCACTTTAAACATGCTAATTTTAGCTCTAACACTGATGATCCACCTACAAATGTGAACTGACGTTCAAAAATAAAACATTTGAAAACGGACCATTTTCCACATTTCTGAAGCATGACGTAATGGGGGGGTGTTATCTCTTTTGTCGAAAATCAGCCGTTTTTGCTCTAACATTCAATGCCTCCAAATGGTATTTAATTAACTTCCCGGGGTGAAGAAACCCTTTTTGAGAACTCAGAGTGAGTAAATTGGCCATTTTCATGCACTTTTAACCATTCCATAAATCTTGTGTTTTGGGCCCCTGGAAGCATGAAAATCACTTTAAACATGCTAATTTTAGCTCTAACACTGATGATCCACTTACAAATGTGAACTGACGTTCAAAAATAAAACATTTGAAAACGGACCATTTTCCACATTTCTGAAGCATGACGTAATGGGGGGGTGTTCTCTCTTTTGTCGAAAATCAGCCGTTTTTGCTCGAACATTAAATGCCTCCAAATGGTATTTAATTAACTTCCCGGGGTGAAGAAACCCTTTTTGAGAACTCAGAGTGAGTAAATTGGCCATTTTCATGCACTTTTAACCATTCCATAAATCTTGTGTTTTGGGCCCCTGGAAGCATGAAAATCACTTTAAACATGCTAATTTTAGCTCTAACACTGATGATCCACCTACAAATGTGAACTGACGTTCAAAAATAAAACATTTGAAAACGGACCATTTTCCACATTTCTGAAGCATGACGTAATGGGGGGGTGTTATCTCTTTTGTCGAAAATCAGCCGTTTTTGCTCGAACATTAAACGCCTCCAAATGGTATTTATTTCACTTCCCGAGCCCCTGGAAGCATGAAAATCACTTTAAACATGCTAATTTTAGCTCTAACACTGATGATCCACCTACTAATGTGAACTGACGTTCAAAAATAAAACATTTGAAAACGGACCATTTTCTACATTTCTGAAGCATGACGTAATGGGGGGGTGTTATCTCTTTTGTCGAAAATCAGCCGTTTTTGCTCGAACATTAAATGCCTCCAAATGGTATTTAATTAACTTCCCGGGGTGAAGAAACCCTTTTTGAGAACTCAGAGTGAGTAAATTGGCCATTTTCATGCACTTTTAACCATTCCATAAATCTTGTGTTTTGGGCCCCTGGAAGCATGAAAATCACTTTAAACATGCTAATTTTAGCTCTAACACTGATGATCCACCTACAAATGTGAACTGACGTTCAAAAATAAAACATTTGAAAACGGACCATTTTCCACATTTCTGAAGCATGACGTAATGGGGGGTGTTATCTCTTTTGTCGAAAATCAGCCGTTTTTGCTCGAACATTAAATGCCTCCAAATGGTATTTATTTCACTTCCCGAGCCCCTGGAAGCATGAAAATCACTTTAAACATGCTAATTTAAGCTCTAACACTGATGATCCACCTACAAATGTGAACTGACGTTCAAAAATAAAACATTTGAAAACGGACCATTTTCCACATTTCTGAAGCATGACGTAATGGGGGGGTGTTATCTCTTTTGTCGAAAATCAGCCGTTTTTGCTCGAACATTAAATGCCTCCAAATGGTATTTAATTAACTTCCCGGGGTGAAGAAACCCTTTTTGAGAACTCAGAGTGAGAAAATTGGCCATTTTCATGCACTTTTAACCATTCCATAAATCTTGTGTTTTGGGCCCCTGGAAGCATGAAAATCACTTTAAACATGCTAATTTTAGCTCTAACACTGATGATCCACCTACAAATGTGAACTGACGTTCAAAAATAAAACATTTGAAAACGGACCATTTTCCACATTTCTGAAGCATGACGTAATGGGGGGGTGTTATCTCTTTTGTCGAAAATCAGCCGTTTTTGCTCGAACATTAAATGCCTCCAAATGGTATTTATTTCACTTCCCGAGCCCCTGGAAGCATGAAAATCACTTTAAACATGCTAATTTTAGCTCTAACACTGATGATCCACCTACAAATGTGAACTGACGTTCAAAAATAAAACATTTGAAAACGGACCATTTTCCACATTTCTGAAGCATGACGTAATGGGGGGGGTGTTATCTCTTTTGTCGAAAATCAGCCGTTTTTGCTCGAACATTAAATGCCTCCAAATGGTATTTAATTAACTTCCCGGGGTGAAGAAACCCTTTTTGAGAACTCAGAGTGAGTAAATTGGCCATTTTCATGCACTTTTAACCATTCCATAAATCTTGTGTTTTGGGCCCCTGGAAGCATGAAAATCACTTTAAACATGCTAATTTTAGCTCTAACACTGATGATCCACCTACAAATGTGAACTGACGTTCAAAAATAAAACATTTGAAAACGGACCATTTTCCACATTTCTGAAGCATGACGTAATGGGGGGGTGTTATCTCTTTTGTCGAAAATCAGCCGTTTTTGCTCTAACATTCAATGCCTCCAAATGGTATTTAATTAACTTCCCGGGGTGAAGAAACCCTTTTTGAGAACTCAGAGTGAGTAAATTGGCCATTTTCATGCACTTTTAACCATTCCATAAATCTTGTGTTTTGGGCCCCTGGAAGCATGAAAATCACTTTAAACATGCTAATTTTAGCTCTAACACTGATGATCCACCTACAAATGTGAACTGACGTTCAAAAATAAAACATTTGAAAACGGACCATTTTCCACATTTCTGAAGCATGACGTAATGGGGGGGTGTTATCTCTTTTGTCGAAAATCAGCCGTTTTTGCTCGAACATTAAATGCCTCCAAATGGTATTTAATTAACTTCCCGGGGTGAAGAAACCCTTTTTGAGAACTCAGAGTGAGTAAATTGGCCATTTTCATGCACTTTTAACCATTCCATAAATCTTGTGTTTTGGGCCCCTGGAAGCATGAAAATCACTTTAAACATGCTAATTTTAGCTCTAACACTGATGATCCACCTACAAATGTGAACTGACGTTCAAAAATAAAACATTTGAAAACGGACCATTTTCCACATTTCTGAAGCATGACGTAATGGGGGGGTGTTATCTCTTTTGTCGAAAATCAGCCGTTTTTTCTCTAACATTCAATGCCTCCAAATGGTATTTAATTAACTTCCCGGGGTGAAGAAACCCTTTTTGAGAACTCAGAGTGAGTAAATTGGCCATTTTCATGCACTTTTAACCATTCCATAAATCTTGTGTTTTGGGCCCCTGGAAGCATGAAAATCACTTTAAACATGCTAATTTTAGCTCTAACACTGATGATCCACCTACAAATGTGAACTGACGTTCAAAAATAAAACATTTGAAAACGGACCATTTTCCACATTTCTGAAGCATGACGTAATGGGGGGGTGTTCTCTCTTTTGTCGAAAATCAGCCGTTTTTGCTCGAACATTAAATGCCTCCAAATGGTATTTAATTAACTTCCCGGGGTGAAGAAACCCTTTTTGAGAACTCAGAGTGAGTAAATTGGCCATTTTCATGCACTTTTAACCATTCCATAAATCTTGTGTTTTGGGCCCCTGGAAGCATGAAAATCACTTTAAACATGCTAATTTTAGCTCTAACACTGATGATCCACCTACAAATGTGAACTGACGTTCAAAAATAAAACATTTGAAAACGGACCATTTTCCACATTTCTGAAGCATGACGTAATGGGGGGGTGTTATCTCTTTTGTCGAAAATCAGCTGTTTTTGCTCGAACATTAAATGCCTCCAAATGGTATTTAATTAACTTCCCGGGGTGAAGAAACCCTTTTTGAGAACTCAGAGTGAGTAAATTGGCCATTTTCATGCACTTTTAACCATTCCATAAATCTTGTGTTTTGGGCCCCTGGAAGCATGAAAATCACTTTAAACATGCTAATTTTAGCTCTAACACTGATGATCCACCTACAAATGTGAACTGACGTTCAAAAATAAAACATTTGAAAACGGACCATTTTCCACATTTCTGAAGCATGACGTAATGGGGGGTGTTATCTCTTTTGTCGAAAATCAGCCGTTTTTGCTCGAACATTAAATGCCTCCAAATGGTATTTATTTCACTTCCCGAGCCCCTGGAAGCATGAAAATCACTTTAAACATGCTAATTTTAGCTCTAACACTGATGATCCACCTACAAATGTGAACTGACGTTCAAAAATAAAACATTTGAAAACGGACCATTTTCCACATTTCTGAAGCATGACGTAATGGGGGGGTGTTATCTCTTTTGTCGAAAATCAGCCGTTTTTGCTCGAACATTAAATGCCTCCAAATGGTATTTAATTAACTTCCCGGGGTGAAGAAACCCTTTTTGAGAACTCAGAGTGAGTAAATTGGCCATTTTCATGCACTTTTAACCATTCCATAAATCTTGTGTTTTGGGCCCCTGGAAGCATGAAAATCACTTTAAACATGCTAATTTTAGCTCTAACACTGATGATCCACCTACAAATGTGAACTGACGTTCAAAAATAAAACATTTGAAAACGGACCATTTTCCACATTTCTGAAGCATGACGTAATGGGGGGGTGTTATCTCTTTTGTCGAAAATCAGCCGTTTTTGCTCTAACATTCAATGCCTCCAAATGGTATTTAATTAACTTCCCGGGGTGAAGAAACCCTTTTTGAGAACTCAGAGTGAGTAAATTGGCCATTTTCATGCACTTTTAACCATTCCATAAATCTTGTGTTTTGGGCCCCTGGAAGCATGAAAATCACTTTAAACATGCTAATTTTAGCTCTAACACTGATGATCCACCTACAAATGTGAACTGACGTTCAAAAATAAAACATTTGAAAACGGACCATTTTCCACATTTCTGAAGCATGACGTAATGGGGGGGTGTTCTCTCTTTTGTCGAAAATCAGCCGTTTTTGCTCGAACATTAAATGCCTCCAAATGGTATTTAATTAACTTCCCGGGGTGAAGAAACCCTTTTTGAGAACTCAGAGTGAGTAAATTGGCCATTTTCATGCACTTTTAACCATTCCATAAATCTTGTGTTTTGGGCCCCTGGAAGCATGAAAATCACTTTAAACATGCTAATTTTAGCTCTAACACTGATGATCCACCTACAAATGTGAACTGACGTTCAAAAATAAAACATTTGAAAACGGACCATTTTCCACATTTCTGAAGCATGACGTAATGGGGGGGTGTTATCTCTTTTGTCGAAAATCAGCCGTTTTTGCTCGAACATTAAACGCCTCCAAATGGTATTTATTTCACTTCCCGAGCCCCTGGAAGCATGAAAATCACTTTAAACATGCTAATTTTAGCTCTAACACTGATGATCCACCTACTAATGTGAACTGACGTTCAAAAATAAAACATTTGAAAACGGACCATTTTCTACATTTCTGAAGCATGACGTAATGGGGGGGTGTTATCTCTTTTGTCGAAAATCAGCCGTTTTTGCTCGAACATTAAATGCCTCCAAATGGTATTTAATTAACTTCCCGGGGTGAAGAAACCCTTTTTGAGAACTCAGAGTGAGTAAATTGGCCATTTTCATGCACTTTTAACCATTCCATAAATCTTGTGTTTTGGGCCCCTGGAAGCATGAAAATCACTTTAAACATGCTAATTTTAGCTCTAACACTGATGATCCACCTACAAATGTGAACTGACGTTCAAAAATAAAACATTTGAAAACGGACCATTTTCCACATTTCTGAAGCATGACGTAATGGGGGGTTTTATCTCTTTTGTCGAAAATCAGCCGTTTTTGCTCGAACATTAAATGCCTCCAAATGGTATTTATTTCACTTCCCGAGCCCCTGGAAGCATGAAAATCACTTTAAACATGCTAATTTTAGCTCTAACACTGATGATCCACCTACAAATGTGAACTGACGTTCAAAAATAAAACATTTGAAAACGGACCATTTTCCACATTTCTGAAGCATGACGTAATGGGGGGGTGTTATCTCTTTTGTCGAAAATCAGCCGTTTTTGCTCGAACATTAAATGCCTCCAAATGGTATTTAATTAACTTCCCGGGGTGAAGAAACCCTTTTTGAGAACTCAGAGTGAGTAAATTGGCCATTTTCATGCACTTTTAACCATTCCATAAATCTTGTGTTTTGGGCCCCTGGAAGCATGAAAATCACTTTAAACATGCTAATTTTAGCTCTAACTCTGATGATCCACCTACAAATGTGAACTGACGTTCAAAAATAAAACATTTGAAAACGGACCATTTTCCACATTTCTGAAGCATGACGTAATGGGGGGGTGTTATCTCTTTTGTCGAAAATCAGCCGTTTTTGCTCGAACATTCAATGCCTCCAAATGGTATTTAATTAACTTCCCGGGGAGAAGAAACCCTTTTTGAGAACTCAGAGTGAGTAAATTGGCCATTTTCATGCACTTTTAACCATTCCATAAATCTTGTGTTTTGGGCCCCTGGAAGCATGAAAATCACTTTAAACATGCTAATTTTAGCTCTAACACTGATGATCCACCTACAAATGTGAACTGACGTTCAAAAATAAAACATTTGAAAACGGACCATTTTCCACATTTCTGAAGCATGACGTAATGGGGGGGTGTTATCTCTTTTGTCGAAAATCAGCCGTTTTTGCTCGAACATTAAATGCCTCCAAATGGTATTTAATTAACTTCCCGGGGTGAAGAAACCCTTTTTGAGAACTCAGAGTGAGTAAATTGGCCATTTTTATGCACTTTTAACCATTCCATAAACCTTGTGTTTTGGGCCCCTGGAAGCATGAAAATCACTTTAAACATGCTAATTTTAGCTCTAACACTGATGATCCACCTACAAATGTGAACTGACGTTCAAAAATAAAACATTTGAAAACGGACCATTTTCCACATTTCTGAAGCATGACGTAATGGGGGGGTGTTATCTCTTTTGTCGAAAATCAGCCGTTTTTGCTCGAACATTAAATGCCTCCAAATGGTATTTATTTCACTTCCCGACCCCCTGGAAGCATGAAAATCACTTTAAACATGCTAATTTTAGCTCTAACACTGATGATCCACCTACAAATGTGAACTGACGTTCAAAAATAAAACATTTGAAAACGGACCATTTTCCACATTTCTGAAGCATGACGTAATGGGGGGGGTGTTATCTCTTTTGTCGAAAATCAGCCGTTTTTGCTCGAACATTAAATGCCTCCAAATGGTATTTAATTAACTTCCCGGGGTGAAGAAACCCTTTTTGAGAACTCAGAGTGAGTAAATTGGCCATTTTCATGCACTTTTAACCATTCCATAAATCTTGTGTTTTGGGCCCCTGGAAGCATGAAAATCACTTTAAACATGCTAATTTTAGCTCTAACACTGATGATCCACCTACAAATGTGAACTGACGTTCAAAAATAAAACATTTGAAAACGGACCATTTTCCACATTTCTGAAGCATGACGTAATGGGGGGGTGTTATCTCTTTTGTCGAAAATCAGCCGTTTTTGCTCTAACATTCAATGCCTCCAAATGGTATTTAATTAACTTCCCGGGGTGAAGAAACCCTTTTTGAGAACTCAGAGTGAGTAAATTGGCCATTTTCATGCACTTTTAACCATTCCATAAATCTTGTGTTTTGGGCCCCTGGAAGCATGAAAATCACTTTAAACATGCTAATTTTAGCTCTAACACTGATGATCCACCTACAAATGTGAACTGACGTTCAAAAATAAAACATTTGAAAACGGACCATTTTCCACATTTCTGAAGCATGACGTAATGGGGGGGTGTTATCTCTTTTGTCGAAAATCAGCCGTTTTTGCTCTAACATTCAATGCCTCCAAATGGTATTTAATTAACTTCCCGGGGTGAAGAAACCCTTTTTGAGAACTCAGAGTGAGTAAATTGGCCATTTTCATGCACTTTTAACCATTCCATAAATCTTGTGTTTTGGGCCCCTGGAAGCATGAAAATCACTTTAAACATGCTAATTTTAGCTCTAACACTGATGATCCACCTACAAATGTGAACTGACGTTCAAAAATAAAACATTTGAAAACGGACCATTTTCCACATTTCTGAAGCATGACGTAATGGGGGGGTGTTATCTCTTTTGTCGAAAATCAGCCGTTTTTGCTCGAACATTAAATGCCTCCAAATGGTATTTAATTAACTTCCCGGGGTGAAGAAACCCTTTTTGAGAACTCAGAGTGAGTAAATTGGCCATTTTAATGCACTTTTAACCATTCCATAAATCTTGTGTTTTGGGCCCCTGGAAGCATGAAAATCACTTTAAACATGCTAATTTTAGCTCTAACACTGATGATCCACCTACAAATGTGAACTGACGTTCAAAAATAAAACATTTGAAAACGGACCATTTTCCACATTTCTGAAGCATGACGTAATGGGGGGGTGTTATCTCTTTTGTCGAAAATCAGCCGTTTTTGCTCGAACATTCAATGCCTCCAAATGGTATTTAATTAACTTCCCGGGGAGAAGAAACCCTTTTTGAGAACTCAGAGTGAGTAAATTGGCCATTTTCATGCACTTTTAACCATTCCATAAATCTTGTGTTTTGGGCCCCTGGAAGCATGAAAATCACTTTAAACATGCTAATTTTAGCTCTAACACTGATGATCCACCTACAAATGTGAACTGACGTTCAAAAATAAAACATTTGAAAACGGACCATTTTCCACATTTCTGAAGCATGACGTAATGGGGGGGGTGTTATCTCTTTTGTCGAAAATCAGCCGTTTTTGCTCTAACATTAAATGCCTCCAAATGGTATTTAATTAACTTCCCGGGGTGAAGAAACCCTTTTTGAGAACTCAGAGTGAGTAAATTGGCCATTTTCATGCACTTTTAACCATTCCATAAATCTTGTGTTTTGGGCCCCTGGAAGCATGAAAATCACTTTAAACATGCTAATTTTAGCTCTAACACTGAAGATCCACCTACAAATGTGAACTGACGTTCAAAAATAAAACATTTGAAAACGGACCATTTTCCACATTTCTGAAGCATGACGTAATGAGGGGGTGTTATCTCTTTTGTCGAAAATCAGCTGTTATTGCTCGAACATTAAATGCCTCCAAATGGTATTTAATTAACTTCCCGGGGTGAAGAAACCCTTTTTGAGAACTCAGAGTGAGTAAATTGGCCATTTTCATGCACTTTTAACCATTCCATAAATCTTGTGTTTTGGGCCCCTGGAAGCATGAAAATCACTTTAAACATGCTAATTTTAGCTCTAACACTGATGATCCACCTACAAATGTGAACTGACGTTCAAAAATAAAACATTTGAAAACGGACCATATGGCCGAGATACCCGCCACCCCCTCTCAACACAATCCCCAAAAGGAGGGAAACCGGAAACAGTTCTTGAAGTTTTTGGAAGTGGGATGGAGTGACCATCCCGGCCGTATTTATTAAAACAAAATTAAAACATTAAACGTTTCATGTTATGTACAATTTCATTACCATATTGCGATGTTTGGCTAACCTTAACAGATTCTCTAATACAGAGGTTCTCCTAGCCGAACTAGCAACCTACAAAACATTTCTTGACATATTGAAATTGTACAACCTAACGTTTAAGGGCCAACGGCAAGGTCATAACCGGTGTCAAGATCCCTAACCAGACTTACCCCTCCCACTTGGGATGGGCGACAGCACGGAGGCGTACCTCAAGTGCAACTACTACCAATTTCCCTTGACTTGACGGGGGCACCTAAAAACTCGACGCCAGTTAAAGGTCGTTCGAATACTCGTGTGAGGTATCTAGAAGGTATCGTGGACCTTATCCCAACCCCACACAACTTACCGCATCTGCCGTCGCAGATGTCACTGGCCCCGGGAAATTCCCCAGGAGGGGGCTGTAACCCCTCCTACAAAGGAAGGGGCCTTGACCGCCTTTCCTTTACTTCCGGCGACCCATCCTTAGAAGGGACCGCCTCCCCATTGAGGGGCCAATGGCCACCTCTCCCGAGCGCTCCCATCCGTGTTGGGTGACGCCCACTCATAGGGATCTACTAATTAGTGCTCACCGATCATGACCTTACCGCCTACCAAAATAAATACGACAGTGCAAATTAACCTAAGAATACATTGGCCACTATGACCGAAAGAGCATGCATCAAAATTCAACACTAAACTGAATATCTCTAATGGCAAACATACTCAAAAACGACCATTCTTTATTAACTCAAAATCAACATGGCACTACAACCTGTAAACGAAAACAGAAACAAAATTAATCAACTTTATTATACACAACTGGCTGTCTTCAGGGGCTGGTGGGTGGGTCAAAATTGGCTCTTCGTTCTGTCCCGAGCTCACGTGCAGCGAGGAGGTGCAGCTTCAGAGCACAAGAACAAGAGGATGTCTTCTGGTCTTGCGTCCCTTTTTATCCGTCTTCAGGGCGGGCGTATACCCGCCCCTGCCTGCCCTGAGGGCGTGGCTGGCTGCGTCGGTGTCTAGGCCAGCCCACTCTAGGGCGGGAACGAGCGCGCCCCCAGCTACGCCGCTTCGGGCATACCAGCTGAGACGCGCCTCCCGCCCAAAAATGGCTTCCCGGGGGGATCGAGGCACTCGGCCATACGTTCGGGGGGACCGAGTTGGTCGCCCCTTTCCATATGGCCGAGATACCCGCCACCCCCTCTCAACACAATCCCCAAAAGGAGGGAAACCGGAAACAGTTCTTGAAGTTTTTGGAAGTGGGATGGAGTGACCATCCCGGCCGTATTTATTAAAACAAAATTAAAACATTAAACGTTTCATGTTATGTACAATTTCATTACCATATTGCGATGTTTGGCTAACCTTAACAGATTCTCTAATACAGAGGTTCTCCTAGCCGAACTAGCAACCTACAAAACATTTCTTGACATATTGAAATTGTACAACCTAACGTTTAAGGGCCAACGGCAAGGTCATAACCGGTGTCAAGATCCCTAACCAGACTTACCCCTCCCACTTGGGATGGGCGACAGCACGGAGGCGTACCTCAAGTGCAACTACTACCAATTTCCCTTGACTTGACGGGGGCACCTAAAAACTCGACGCCAGTTAAAGGTCGTTCGAATACTCGTGTGAGGTATCTAGAAGGTATCGTGGACCTTATCCCAACCCCACACAACTTACCGCATCTGCCGTCGCAGATGTCACTGGCCCCGGGAAATTCCCCAGGAGGGGGCTGTAACCCCTCCTACAAAGGAAGGGGCCTTGACCGCCTTTCCTTTACTTCCGGCGACCCATCCTTAGAAGGGACCGCCTCCCCATTGAGGGGCCAATGGCCACCTCTCCCGGGCGCTCCCATCCGTGTTGGGTGACGCCCACTCATAGGGATCTACTAATTAGTGCTCACCGATCATGACCTTACCGCCACAGGCCCGGATAGTTGACCGGCTATCCGGGCCCCCCACAAAAGTCCTACCTAAAGGTCATGTTTCAACGTTTTTAACCATGCTAAGAAGTCTCCTATGAGTAACTCATTTCCCACCCGAGACAAATGCACACCATCCCTTAAATACATACTGTCCTCATTAATACAACCATGCGAGATAGAATGCAATGTCCTGGAACGGAACAACCTATTCACTTTGTTATTAAGTTTTCTAACAGAATGGTTCAAAGCATGAATCGAAAAAGCCCCCCGCCACACTTTTCGTGGGATCATATGAGACCACGCAATTATGCACCCCGGAACTTTCCTTGCCAACCAACTTACAGTGGAAAGCATTGCCTCTAGGAGAAGTCGTCTACCGGTGGTGACCAAATCATTGCCCCCTAAATGTACTATGACTATAGACGGCGGTGACCTCGTCCGCCCTAACAAACCCTCAAAGAATGCCTGAAACTGGTCAATACAGAGACCGCCCCTTCCGTAGAAGGACATTCTGTACCCGTATTCCCCAGCTACGTGAATCATGTCACCTGCTTCGAATACGTCTGCGGCACGCCTCACGTATGAGTGGCCCACGACCCACACCTCCTTTCTCACAGCCGGTGATGTCTGACCGCTGGCCTGGTGTTGGGTCGACTGCATAGTCCGCCCCGCCTCGAAGGCTTGCGTAACTGAAAACCAAACAAAGACAAGAAGCGTGAGTACATTATTACAGCTTCACAACATGTGCAACCGCACATACCTCTTATAACAATTGGAGGACCAACGCCCCACTCGTTTTACTTGTTCCACATTAAGACCCCTGGCTGTAGCTTCGGTGGCAGCCCCTATCCGAAAGGAATGGGTCCCAAACTCGCCCGGGTCCAAGCCCGCTGCGGTAATTGACATCGCCAGCACCCGCTGAAACTGAAATCTCGTCAGTGGGGTGGCGTCAGCGTGTCTCAACAATGTCCCTCCCCATGATGCCACCCTTCGTGCTAGGTAGTCTTCTAAACACTTTACCGGACACACGGAGGACCCTGGAATCCTGCGAATGACTACGCAGTCCCCTATCCCATCTTGATCGGTTTTGGACCTGACAAAGGATACAGTCATCGTCTCACCCCTGATCTGAACGTGTTCCCGGCACAGACCCCCCGCAACATCCTGCTTGTTCCTTGCCACCAGCTCACTTATCCTCATTGCCCCGTGAAATGCAAGCGTAAAAGCAGCTCGGAACAAACAGGCCTCGAACTGAGACGAGCATGTGGCGGGGAGTGTGGCCAGCAACTGGGACAACCTATCCAGACCTATCGGGCGCCTCTCGTCTACTCTGCGACCCTCAAGGCGTTGCCACCCACGCAGCGCTTTCTGTACTACAAAAGACGCTGTCGGGTCCTGGATATTATGAGCCCTGGCAACAAAGGAAATAGCAGCACGATGCCTCTGGGCTGTAGCCACCGACTTCCCAGCCCTACGCAAGGACATCAGAAAATGTACTACCCAATCCTCTTGCCCCCAAAGCCCCCCTCTCTCAGTCCCCAAAAAGGCTAAATAAGCCCGAAACGCCCCTTCGTATGCCTTCCTCGTCCTTGGTGCTAGACTCTCTCCCACGAGGTAACGAAGTTCGGGGCACCGAGAGACCAGAGAGCTTCGGGAAAGGGTGCCGGCTCTGGGTCCGCTGAGGGAAGGAAACCCGAGAAAGCCTGCATTTGAAAACGAGACAGTGCATCAGCAGCCTGATTCATCACCCCTGGGACATGTTTTGCTCTGAATACCACGTTCAGTTGCATACACAGTAAGACAATTTCTTTAAGCAGCCTTAAAATCATTTTACAACGTGCTGCCTGACTATTGATGCAGTCTACAACGGTCATATTGTCAGACCAAAATATGACGGAGTGATTTTTGAATCCATCGGGCCACGTTCTGAGGGCCACCAAAATGGGAAACAGTTCAAGGAAAGCAATATTACTCGTCAGCCCCTCTTCATGCCACCATGTTGGCCACCTTTGTGCCGACCATTTTGTGCCGAAGATGGCGCCGAAACCCATGCTTCCCGCTGAATCCGTCCATAGACCAAGCTCTTCAGAGGACAAGGCCGGTTTGTTCCAGACGACTCGACCATTGAAATCCGCCAAAAATGCTAACCAAATACGCATGTCTTGGCGGACCTCGGCCGATAATCTCGTGCGATGATGACCCTCTTTTAGGCCGACCATCGCCTGGGCAATTGAACGGGAAAAAGGGCGGGCCATCGGGATCACCCTTAGAGCAAAGTTCAACTTCCCCACCAATTGCTGCAATTGATGCAGCGTAACTTTAGAAGCATTTATACACACTTGCAGGGCTGCCCTGAATTTCGATACTTTGGGGGCTGGTAAACGAAAACAACCCTCACTAGAGTCCAACTCGATCCCCAGAAACTCGAGGCAAGTCGTGGGACCCACAGTCTTACCTGGTGCCAATGGCACGCCAAATCGATCCATTAATACACAAAATTCAGTCAAGGCCCGGGCACATTCGTCATCCCCAGCGGCCCCAAGGAACAGAAAGTCATCAAGGTAATGCATCACATTTCGAAAACCCGTTTCCTTCGTGTAAGCCCATTGTAAGAAACTACTGAATTTCTCAAAATATGCACAAGATATAGAGCACCCCATCGGCATACACCTATCCATGTAATATGAACCTTGAAACACGAATCCCAGAAGACGTTGGTCGTCCGGGTGTACCGGGAGCAAACGGAACGCTGACTCGATATCCGATTTCGCCATCAGCGTCCCGGGCCCCAGGCGATTCAAAATGGCTACGGCCTCATCGAATGATGCGTACCGCACCGAACATACCCCTGGATCAATTGCATCGTTCACAGAAAGGCCATGAGGAGCTGATAAATTGTGGATCAATCGAAACTCACCTGGGTCCTTTTTTGGGGACCACCCCTAAAGGAGAACAGACAAAATTCTGTACCGGGGGAACCCTAAACGGGCCGGCAACCCGACCTCGGATAACCTCTTTCCGGATTTTGTCCTGAACTACATTCGTATGCTGTAAGACAGAAAGTTGGTTCTTACACGTCCCGACACCCTGAAAGTCCCCCACCGGGATGCGGAAACCATATGAAAAAACCGTTTCGCAGCACCCCAGCAGAAGTACGATCTGGGTATTCGCTGAGCCAAGGAATCATCGCCAAGGTATCAATCGGGGTTGGTAAGGGCGCCCCTCGGACTACATTAGACCTGCTTGGCGCCTCCTCTACCCCCATTTTCACCCGTTTTGGCTCTGCACGAGGACTCAGGATGGGGGGCCCCGCAACCACTACATTCGTGCTTGAATTTACAGGATCCCGGGGGCCTAGTACATTTACCTTTGTTGAAATTGAAACAGAAACCCCTCTTCCCTGTGTTGCCAGCGGGTCTCGGATAATCGTCGGTACCCGTACCCGACCGAAAGGGCGTCCCCCCATATTGGCGGGAGAACTCACCCACAGTACTCCCCACCAACGGTATTTTCAACATCCCGGACTCTTTCATTTTATCCCATGTCAAAGAATCATAACAGTCCCAGGTTAAACTTTTGTTATGCTCCATTGCTTTCCTGAACAGGTTGTCATAACAGAACCATTGGTTACCTTGGTGCGATATCGAGTACCCCATAATTCGTGACTGATATACTGGAAACTCAGGGAGCAATTCAGGCCTACGTTCCCCCAAAATTGACGTAAAAATTCCCCATGCATTGCCCCAATTGCCAATATTCTCATTCACTTTAAAGGCGGCCATTTTTGCGCGCCAAACACTTGGATGCATCAGATCCTTCTGACTCTTAACAGTTTCAACTTCATAATGATCAACAAGCAAGGAGAAAATGTTTACGTATTCCCCAGCCCTAATCTTTTCCTTTATAGCCAAAGGAACATGTTGCCCCAATTTTTCTCTACGAGAGGGTGTTGACTCATCCCTCGCGATCGCAATGGCCGCTTACCTGCACCGGACGCTGCTTCCGTCCCTCGTGGCTTGTCTATCGCCGCATCCGGCGCGGGCACCTTGGCTGTATCACGTTTCTCGCGCAACTGCTTTATGAGTGCTTGCGCTTCGGCAGCCATGGCGCCCCCATTACTGTCCCCCAACCATGCTGCTAACTGTGCCGCCAACTCGGGAGGCATATCCTCGGCAGATGTCGGGGTGACTACGACGGGAATCGGATTCCCTTCCTTCGGTACCGGGGCCGGTACCGGAACTGGCGCCTCGAGCGGGGAACAGGGAACCGGGACGTCTCCCCCGACCGGCCCCCTTCTCGGCTTCTTTGGCCTCCCTCCGGCCGGTGGACGCCCCGATCCCTCCTCCCCGTCTCGCTCCGCCAACTGCCTCTTTATTTCGGACATGTCCTTCATAAGGGCCCGAACCATCTGGTCAGTTGACATTCTCTTCGCGCCTTTCTTGGGCATCTCTCAGACGAAGTATCTAGAAGACAAAAAGAAAAGATTAAAACGCTCAAAATTGGCTCTTCGTTCTGTCCCGAGCTCACGTGCAGCGAGGAGGTGCAGCTTCAGAGCACAAGAACAAGAGGATGTCTTCTGGTCTTGCGTCCCTTTTTATCCGTCTTCAGGGCGGGCGTATACCCGCCCCTGCCTGCCCTGAGGGCGTGGCTGGCTGCGTCGGTGTCTAGGCCAGCCCACTCTAGGGCGGGAACGAGCGCGCCCCCAGCTACGCCGTTCGGGCATACCAGCTGAGACGCGCCTCCCGCCCAAAAATGGCTTCCCGGGGGGATCGAGGCACTCGGCCATACGTTCGGGGGGACCGAGTTGGTCGCCCCTTTCCATTTTCCACATTTCTGAAGCATGACGTAATGGGGGGGTGTTATCTCTTTTGTCGAAAATCAGCCGTTTTTGCTCGAACATTAAATGCCTCCAAATGGTATTTAATTAACTTCCCGGGGTGAAGAAACCCTTTTTGAGAACTCAGAGTGAGTAAATTGGCCATTTCATGCACTTTTAACCATTCCATAAATCTTGTGTTTTGGGCCCCTGGAAGCATGAAAATCACTTTAAACATGCTAATTTTAGCTCTAACACTGATGATCCACCTACAAATGTGAACTGACGTTCAAAAATAAAACATTTGAAAACGGACCATTTTCCACATTTCTGAAGCATGACGTAATGGGGGGTGTTATCTCTTTTGTCGAAAATCAGCCGTTTTTGCTCGAACATTAAATGCCTCCAAATGGTATTTATTTCACTTCCCGAGCCCCTGGAAGCATGAAAATCACTTTAAACATGCTAATTTTAGCTCTAACACTGATGATCCACCTACAAATGTGAACTGACGTTCAAAAATAAAACATTTGAAAACGGACCATTTTCCACATTTCTGAAGCATGACGTAATGGGGGGGTGTTATCTCTTTTGTCGAAAATCAGCCGTTTTTGCTCGAACATTAAATGCCTCCAAATGGTATTTAATTAACTTCCCGGGGTGAAGAAACCCTTTTTGAGAACTCAGAGTGAGTAAATTGGCCATTTTCATGCACTTTTAACCATTCCATAAATCTTGTGTTTTGGGCCCCTGGAAGCATGAAAATCACTTTAAACATGCTAATTTTAGCTCTAACACTGATGATCCACCTACAAATGTGAACTGACGTTCAAAAATAAAACATTTGAAAACGGACCATTTTCCACATTTCTGAAGCATGACGTAATGGGGGGGTGTTATCTCTTTTGTCGAAAATCAGCCGTTTTTGCTCTAACATTCAATGCCTCCAAATGGTATTTAATTAACTTCCCGGGGTGAAGAAACCCTTTTTGAGAACTCAGAGTGAGTAAATTGGCCATTTTCATGCACTTTTAACCATTCCATAAATCTTGTGTTTTGGGCCCCTGGAAGCATGAAAATCACTTTAAACATGCTAATTTTAGCTCTAACACTGATGATCCACCTACAAATGTGAACTGACGTTCAAAAATAAAACATTTGAAAACGGACCATTTTCCACATTCTGAAGCATGACGTAATGGGGGGGTGTTATCTCTTTTGTTGAAAATCAGCCGTTTTTGCTCGAACATTAAATGCCTCCAAATGGTATTTAATTAACTTCCCGGGGTGAAGAAACCCTTTTTGAGAACTCAGAGTGAGTAAATTGGCCATTTTCATGCACTTTTAACCATTCCATAAATCTTGTGTTTTGGGCCCCTGGAAGCATGAAAATCACTTTAAACATGCTAATTTTAGCTCTAACACTGATGATCCACCTACAAATGTGAACTGACGTTCAAAAATAAAACATTTGAAAACGGACCATTTTCCACATTTCTGAAGCATGACGTAATGGGGGGGTGTTATCTCTTTTGTCGAAAATCAGCCGTTTTTGCTCGAACATTAAATGCCTCCAAATGGTATTTATTTCACTTCCCGAGCCCCTGGAAGCATGAAAATCACTTTAAACATGCTAATTTTAGCTCTAACACTGATGATCCACCTACAAATGTGAACTGACGTTCAAAAATAAAACATTTGAAAACGGACCATTTTCCACATTTCTGAAGCATGACGTAATGGGGGGGTGTTATCTCTTTTGTCGAAAATCAGCCGTTTTTGCTCGAACATTAAATGCCTCCAAATGGTATTTAATTAACTTCCCGGGGTGAAGAAACCCTTTTTGAGAACTCAGAGTGAGTAAATTGGCCATTTTCATGCACTTTTAACCATTCCATAAATCTTGTGTTTTGGGCCCCTGGAAGCATGAAAATCACTTTAAACATGCTAATTTTAGCTCTAACACTGATGATCCACCTACAAATGTGAACTGACGTTCAAAAATAAAACATTTGAAAACGGACCATTTTCCACATTTCTGAAGCATGACGTAATGGGGGGGTGTTATCTCTTTTGTCGAAAATCAGCCGTTTTTGCTCGAACATTAAATGCCTCCAAATGGTATTTAATTAACTTCCCGGGGTGAAGAAACCCTTTTTGAGAACTCAGAGTGAGTAAATTGGCCATTTTCATGCACTTTTAACCATTCCATAAATCTTGTGTTTTGGGCCCCTGGAAGCATGAAAATCACTTTAAACATGCTAATTTTAGCTCTAACACTGATGATCCACCTACAAATGTGAACTGACGTTCAAAAATAAAACATTTGAAAACGGACCATTTTCCACATTTCTGAAGCATGACGTAATGGGGGGTGTTATCTCTTTTGTCGAAAATCAGCCGTTTTTGCTCGAACATTAAATGCCTCCAAATGGTATTTATTTCACTTCCCGAGCCCCTGGAAGCATGAAAATCACTTTAAACATGCTAATTTTAGCTCTAACACTGATGATCCACCTACAAATGTGAACTGACGTTCAAAAATAAAACATTTGAAAACGGACCATTTTCCACATTTCTGAAGCATGACGTAATGGGGGGGTGTTATCTCTTTTGTCGAAAATCAGCCGTTTTTGCTCTAACATTCAATGCCTCCAAATGGTATTTAATTAACTTCCCGGGGTGAAGAAACCCTTTTTGAGAACTCAGAGTGAGTAAATTGGCCATTTTCATGCACTTTTAACCATTCCATAAATCTTGTGTTTTGGGCCCCTGGAAGCATGAAAATCACTTTAAACATGCTAATTTTAGCTCTAACACTGATGATCCACCTACAAATGTGAACTGACGTTCAAAAATAAAACATTTGAAAACGGACCATTTTCCACATTTCTGAAGCATGACGTAATGGGGGGGTGTTATCTCTTTTGTCGAAAATCAGCCGTTTTTGCTCGAACATTCAATGCCTCCAAATGGTATTTAATTAACTTCCCGGGGTGAAGAAACCCTTTTTGAGAACTCAGAGTGAGTAAATTGGCCATTTTCATGCACTTTTAACCATTCCATAAATCTTGTGTTTTGGGCCCCTGGAAGCATGAAAATCACTTTAAACATGCTAATTTTAGCTCTAACACTGATGATTCACCTACAAATGTGAACTGACGTTCAAAAATAAAACATTTGAAAACGGACCATTTTCCACATTTCTGAAGCATGACGTAATGGGGGGGTGTTATCTCTTTTGTCGAAAATCAGCCGTTTTTGCTCGAACATTAAATGCCTCCAAATGGTATTTAATTAACTTCCCGGGGTGAAGAAACCCTTTTTGAGAACTCAGAGTGAGTAAATTGGCCATTTTCATGCACTTTTAACCATTCCATAAATCTTGTGTTTTGGGCCCCTGGAAGCATGAAAATCACTTTAAACATGCTAATTTTAGCTCTAACACTGATGATCCACCTACAAATGTGAACTGACGTTCAAAAATAAAACATTTGAAAACGGACCATTTTCCACATTTCTGAAGCATGACGTAATGGGGGGGTGTTATCTCTTTTGTCGAAAATCAGCCGTTTTTGCTCGAACATTAAATGCCTCCAAATGGTATTTATTTCACTTCCCGAGCCCCTGGAAGCATGAAAATCACTTTAAACATGCTAATTTTAGCTCTAACACTGATGATCCACCTACAAATGTGAACTGACGTTCAAAAATAAAACATTTGAAAACGGACCATTTTCCACATTTCTGAAGCATGACGTAATGGGGGGGTGTTATCTCTTTTGTCGAAAATCAGCCGTTTTTGCTCGAACATTAAATGCCTCCAAATGGTATTTAATTAACTTCCCGGGGTGAAGAAACCCTTTTTGAGAACTCAGAGTGAGTAAATTGGCCATTTTCATGCACTTTTAACCATTCCATAAATCTTGTGTTTTGGGCCCCTGGAAGCATGAAAATCACTTTAAACATGCTAATTTTAGCTCTAACACTGATGATCCACCTACAAATGTGAACTGACGTTCAAAAATAAAACATTTGAAAACGGACCATTTTCCACATTTCTGAAGCATGACGTAATGGGGGGGTGTTATCTCTTTTGTCGAAAATCAGCCGTTTTTGCTCTAACATTCAATGCCTCCAAATGGTATTTAATTAACTTCCCGGGGTGAAGAAACCCTTTTTGAGAACTCAGAGTGAGTAAATTGGCCATTTTCATGCACTTTTAACCATTCCATAAATCTTGTGTTTTGGGCCCCTGGAAGCATGAAAATCACTTTAAACATGCTAATTTTAGCTCTAACACTGATGATCCACTTACAAATGTGAACTGACGTTCAAAAATAAAACATTTGAAAACGGACCATTTTCCACATTTCTGAAGCATGACGTAATGGGGGGGTGTTCTCTCTTTTGTCGAAAATCAGCCGTTTTTGCTCGAACATTAAATGCCTCCAAATGGTATTTAATTAACTTCCCGGGGTGAAGAAACCCTTTTTGAGAACTCAGAGTGAGTAAATTGGCCATTTTCATGCACTTTTAACCATTCCATAAATCTTGTGTTTTGGGCCCCTGGAAGCATGAAAATCACTTTAAACATGCTAATTTTAGCTCTAACACTGATGATCCACCTACAAATGTGAACTGACGTTCAAAAATAAAACATTTGAAAACGGACCATTTTCCACATTTCTGAAGCATGACGTAATGGGGGGGTGTTATCTCTTTTGTCGAAAATCAGCCGTTTTTGCTCGAACATTAAACGCCTCCAAATGGTATTTATTTCACTTCCCGAGCCCCTGGAAGCATGAAAATCACTTTAAACATGCTAATTTTAGCTCTAACACTGATGATCCACCTACTAATGTGAACTGACGTTCAAAAATAAAACATTTGAAAACGGACCATTTTCTACATTTCTGAAGCATGACGTAATGGGGGGGTGTTATCTCTTTTGTCGAAAATCAGCCGTTTTTGCTCGAACATTAAATGCCTCCAAATGGTATTTAATTAACTTCCCGGGGTGAAGAAACCCTTTTTGAGAACTCAGAGTGAGTAAATTGGCCATTTTCATGCACTTTTAACCATTCCATAAATCTTGTGTTTTGGGCCCCTGGAAGCATGAAAATCACTTTAAACATGCTAATTTTAGCTCTAACACTGATGATCCACCTACAAATGTGAACTGACGTTCAAAAATAAAACATTTGAAAACGGACCATTTTCCACATTTCTGAAGCATGACGTAATGGGGGGTGTTATCTCTTTTGTCGAAAATCAGCCGTTTTTGCTCGAACATTAAATGCCTCCAAATGGTATTTATTTCACTTCCCGAGCCCCTGGAAGCATGAAAATCACTTTAAACATGCTAATTTAAGCTCTAACACTGATGATCCACCTACAAATGTGAACTGACGTTCAAAAATAAAACATTTGAAAACGGACCATTTTCCACATTTCTGAAGCATGACGTAATGGGGGGGTGTTATCTCTTTTGTCGAAAATCAGCCGTTTTTGCTCGAACATTAAATGCCTCCAAATGGTATTTAATTAACTTCCCGGGGTGAAGAAACCCTTTTTGAGAACTCAGAGTGAGAAAATTGGCCATTTTCATGCACTTTTAACCATTCCATAAATCTTGTGTTTTGGGCCCCTGGAAGCATGAAAATCACTTTAAACATGCTAATTTTAGCTCTAACACTGATGATCCACCTACAAATGTGAACTGACGTTCAAAAATAAAACATTTGAAAACGGACCATTTTCCACATTTCTGAAGCATGACGTAATGGGGGGGTGTTATCTCTTTTGTCGAAAATCAGCCGTTTTTGCTCGAACATTAAATGCCTCCAAATGGTATTTATTTCACTTCCCGAGCCCCTGGAAGCATGAAAATCACTTTAAACATGCTAATTTTAGCTCTAACACTGATGATCCACCTACAAATGTGAACTGACGTTCAAAAATAAAACATTTGAAAACGGACCATTTTCCACATTTCTGAAGCATGACGTAATGGGGGGGGTGTTATCTCTTTTGTCGAAAATCAGCCGTTTTTGCTCGAACATTAAATGCCTCCAAATGGTATTTAATTAACTTCCCGGGGTGAAGAAACCCTTTTTGAGAACTCAGAGTGAGTAAATTGGCCATTTTCATGCACTTTTAACCATTCCATAAATCTTGTGTTTTGGGCCCCTGGAAGCATGAAAATCACTTTAAACATGCTAATTTTAGCTCTAACACTGATGATCCACCTACAAATGTGAACTGACGTTCAAAAATAAAACATTTGAAAACGGACCATTTTCCACATTTCTGAAGCATGACGTAATGGGGGGGTGTTATCTCTTTTGTCGAAAATCAGCCGTTTTTGCTCTAACATTCAATGCCTCCAAATGGTATTTAATTAACTTCCCGGGGTGAAGAAACCCTTTTTGAGAACTCAGAGTGAGTAAATTGGCCATTTTCATGCACTTTTAACCATTCCATAAATCTTGTGTTTTGGGCCCCTGGAAGCATGAAAATCACTTTAAACATGCTAATTTTAGCTCTAACACTGATGATCCACCTACAAATGTGAACTGACGTTCAAAAATAAAACATTTGAAAACGGACCATTTTCCACATTTCTGAAGCATGACGTAATGGGGGGGTGTTATCTCTTTTGTCGAAAATCAGCCGTTTTTGCTCGAACATTAAATGCCTCCAAATGGTATTTAATTAACTTCCCGGGGTGAAGAAACCCTTTTTGAGAACTCAGAGTGAGTAAATTGGCCATTTTCATGCACTTTTAACCATTCCATAAATCTTGTGTTTTGGGCCCCTGGAAGCATGAAAATCACTTTAAACATGCTAATTTTAGCTCTAACACTGATGATCCACCTACAAATGTGAACTGACGTTCAAAAATAAAACATTTGAAAACGGACCATTTTCCACATTTCTGAAGCATGACGTAATGGGGGGGTGTTATCTCTTTTGTCGAAAATCAGCCGTTTTTGCTCTAACATTCAATGCCTCCAAATGGTATTTAATTAACTTCCCGGGGTGAAGAAACCCTTTTTGAGAACTCAGAGTGAGTAAATTGGCCATTTTCATGCACTTTTAACCATTCCATAAATCTTGTGTTTTGGGCCCCTGGAAGCATGAAAATCACTTTAAACATGCTAATTTTAGCTCTAACACTGATGATCCACCTACAAATGTGAACTGACGTTCAAAAATAAAACATTTGAAAACGGACCATTTTCCACATTTCTGAAGCATGACGTAATGGGGGGGTGTTCTCTCTTTTGTCGAAAATCAGCCGTTTTTGCTCGAACATTAAATGCCTCCAAATGGTATTTAATTAACTTCCCGGGGTGAAGAAACCCTTTTTGAGAACTCAGAGTGAGTAAATTGGCCATTTTCATGCACTTTTAACCATTCCATAAATCTTGTGTTTTGGGCCCCTGGAAGCATGAAAATCACTTTAAACATGCTAATTTTAGCTCTAACACTGATGATCCACCTACAAATGTGAACTGACGTTCAAAAATAAAACATTTGAAAACGGACCATTTTCCACATTTCTGAAGCATGACGTAATGGGGGGGTGTTATCTCTTTTGTCGAAAATCAGCCGTTTTTGCTCGAACATTAAACGCCTCCAAATGGTATTTATTTCACTTCCCGAGCCCCTGGAAGCATGAAAATCACTTTAAACATGCTAATTTTAGCTCTAACACTGATGATCCACCTACTAATGTGAACTGACGTTCAAAAATAAAACATTTGAAAACGGACCATTTTCTACATTTCTGAAGCATGACGTAATGGGGGGGTGTTATCTCTTTTGTCGAAAATCAGCCGTTTTTGCTCGAACATTAAATGCCTCCAAATGGTATTTAATTAACTTCCCGGGGTGAAGAAACCCTTTTTGAGAACTCAGAGTGAGTAAATTGGCCATTTTCATGCACTTTTAACCATTCCATAAATCTTGTGTTTTGGGCCCCTGGAAGCATGAAAATCACTTTAAACATGCTAATTTTAGCTCTAACACTGATGATCCACCTACAAATGTGAACTGACGTTCAAAAATAAAACATTTGAAAACGGACCATTTTCCACATTTCTGAAGCATGACGTAATGGGGGGTGTTATCTCTTTTGTCGAAAATCAGCCGTTTTTGCTCGAACATTAAATGCCTCCAAATGGTATTTATTTCACTTCCCGAGCCCCTGGAAGCATGAAAATCACTTTAAACATGCTAATTTAAGCTCTAACACTGATGATCCACCTACAAATGTGAACTGACGTTCAAAAATAAAACATTTGAAAACGGACCATTTTCCACATTTCTGAAGCATGACGTAATGGGGGGGTGTTATCTCTTTTGTCGAAAATCAGCCGTTTTTGCTCGAACATTAAATGCCTCCAAATGGTATTTAATTAACTTCCCGGGGTGAAGAAACCCTTTTTGAGAACTCAGAGTGAGTAAATTGGCCATTTTCATGCACTTTTAACCATTCCATAAATCTTGTGTTTTGGGCCCCTGGAAGCATGAAAATCACTTTAAACATGCTAATTTTAGCTCTAACACTGATGATCCACCTACAAATGTGAACTGACGTTCAAAAATAAAACATTTGAAAACGGACCATTTTCCACATTTCTGAAGCATGACGTAATGGGGGGGTGTTATCTCTTTTGTCGAAAATCAGCCGTTTTTGCTCGAACATTAAATGCCTCCAAATGGTATTTATTTCACTTCCCGAGCCCCTGGAAGCATGAAAATCACTTTAAACATGCTAATTTTAGCTCTAACACTGATGATCCACCTACAAATGTGAACTGACGTTCAAAAATAAAACATTTGAAAACGGACCATTTTCCACATTTCTGAAGCATGACGTAATGGGGGGGGTGTTATCTCTTTTGTCGAAAATCAGCCGTTTTTGCTCGAACATTAAATGCCTCCAAATGGTATTTAATTAACTTCCCGGGGTGAAGAAACCCTTTTTGAGAACTCAGAGTGAGTAAATTGGCCATTTTCATGCACTTTTAACCATTCCATAAATCTTGTGTTTTGGGCCCCTGGAAGCATGAAAATCACTTTAAACATGCTAATTTTAGCTCTAACACTGATGATCCACCTACAAATGTGAACTGACGTTCAAAAATAAAACATTTGAAAACGGACCATTTTCCACATTTCTGAAGCATGACGTAATGGGGGGGTGTTATCTCTTTTGTCGAAAATCAGCCGTTTTTGCTCTAACATTCAATGCCTCCAAATGGTATTTAATTAACTTCCCGGGGTGAAGAAACCCTTTTTGAGAACTCAGAGTGAGTAAATTGGCCATTTTCATGCACTTTTAACCATTCCATAAATCTTGTGTTTTGGGCCCCTGGAAGCATGAAAATCACTTTAAACATGCTAATTTTAGCTCTAACACTGATGATCCACCTACAAATGTGAACTGACGTTCAAAAATAAAACATTTGAAAACGGACCATTTTCCACATTTCTGAAGCATGACGTAATGGGGGGGTGTTATCTCTTTTGTCGAAAATCAGCCGTTTTTGCTCGAACATTAAATGCCTCCAAATGGTATTTAATTAACTTCCCGGGGTGAAGAAACCCTTTTTGAGAACTCAGAGTGAGTAAATTGGCCATTTTAATGCACTTTTAACCATTCCATAAATCTTGTGTTTTGGGCCCCTGGAAGCATGAAAATCACTTTAAACATGCTAATTTTAGCTCTAACACTGATGATCCACCTACAAATGTGAACTGACGTTCAAAAATAAAACATTTGAAAACGGACCATTTTCCACATTTCTGAAGCATGACGTAATGGGGGGGTGTTATCTCTTTTGTCGAAAATCAGCCGTTTTTGCTCGAACATTAAATGCCTCCAAATGGTATTTAATTAACTTCCCGGGGTGAAGAAACCCTTTTTGAGAACTCAGAGTGAGTATATTGGCCATTTTCATGCACTTTTAACCATTCCATAAATCTTGTGTTTTGGGCCCCTGGAAGCATGAAAATCACTTTAAACATGCTAATTTTAGCTCTAACACTGATGATCCACCTACAAATGTGAACTGACGTTCAAAAATAAAACATTTGAAAACGGACCATTTTCCACATTTCTGAAGCATGACGTAATGGGGGGGTGTTATCTCTTTTGTCGAAAATCAGCCGTTTTTGCTCGAACATTCAATGCCTCCAAATGGTATTTAATTAACTTCCCGGGGAGAAGAAACCCTTTTTGAGAACTCAGAGTGAGTAAATTGGCCATTTTCATGCACTTTTAACCATTCCATAAATCTTGTGTTTTGGGCCCCTGGAAGCATGAAAATCACTTTAAACATGCTAATTTTAGCTCTAACACTGATGATCCACCTACAAATGTGAACTGACGTTCAAAAATAAAACATTTGAAAACGGACCATTTTCCACATTTCTGAAGCATGACGTAATGGGGGGGGTGTTATCTCTTTTGTTGAAAATCAGCCGTTTTTGCTCTAACATTAAATGCCTCCAAATGGTATTTAATTAACTTCCCGGGGTGAAGAAACCCTTTTTGAGAACTCAGAGTGAGTAAATTGGCCATTTTCATGCACTTTTAACCATTCCATAAATCTTGTGTTTTGGGCCCCTGGAAGCATGAAAATCACTTTAAACATGCTAATTTTAGCTCTAACACTGATGATCCACCTACAAATGTGAACTGACGTTCAAAAATAAAACATTTGAAAACGGACCATTTTCCACATTTCTGAAGCATGACGTAATGAGGGGGTGTTATCTCTTTTGTCGAAAATCAGCTGTTTTTGCTCGAACATTAAATGCCTCCAAATGGTATTTAATTAACTTCCCGGGGTGAAGAAACCCTTTTTGAGAACTCAGAGTGAGTAAATTGGCCATTTTCATGCACTTTTAACCATTCCATAAATCTTGTGTTTTGGGCCCCTGGAAGCATGAAAATCACTTTAAACATGCTAATTTTAGCTCTAACACTGATGATCCACCTACAAATGTGAACTGACGTTCAAAAATAAAACATTTGAAAACGGACCATATGGCCGAGATACCCGCCACCCCCTCTCAACACAATCCCCAAAAGGAGGGAAACCGGAAACAGTTCTTGAAGTTTTTGGAAGTGGGATGGAGTGACCATCCCGGCCGTATTTATTAAAACAAAATTAAAACATTAAACGTTTCATGTTATGTACAATTTCATTACCATATTGCGATGTTTGGCTAACCTTAACAGATTCTCTAATACAGAGGTTCTCCTAGCCGAACTAGCAACCTACAAAACATTTCTTGACATATTGAAATTGTACAACCTAACGTTTAAGGGCCAACGGCAAGGTCATAACCGGTGTCAAGATCCCTAACCAGACTTACCCCTCCCACTTGGGATGGGCGACAGCACGGAGGCGTACCTCAAGTGCAACTACTACCAATTTCCCTTGACTTGACGGGGGCACCTAAAAACTCGACGCCAGTTAAAGGTCGTTCGAATACTCGTGTGAGGTATCTAGAAGGTATCGTGGACCTTATCCCAACCCCACACAACTTACCGCATCTGCCGTCGCAGATGTCACTGGCCCCGGGAAATTCCCCAGGAGGGGGCTGTAACCCCTCCTACAAAGGAAGGGGCCTTGACCGCCTTTCCTTTACTTCCGGCGACCCATCCTTAGAAGGGACCGCCTCCCCATTGAGGGGCCAATGGCCACCTCTCCCGAGCGCTCCCATCCGTGTTGGGTGACGCCCACTCATAGGGATCTACTAATTAGTGCTCACCGATCATGACCTTACCGCCTACCAAAATAAATACGACAGTGCAAATTAACCTAAGAATACATTGGCCACTATGACCGAAAGAGCATGCATCAAAATTCAACACTAAACTGAATATCTCTAATGGCAAACATACTCAAAAACGACCATTCTTTATTAACTCAAAATCAACATGGCACTACAACCTGTAAACGAAAACAGAAACAAAATTAATCAACTTTATTATACACAACTGGCTGTCTTCAGGGGCTGGTGGGTGGGTCAAAATTGGCTCTTCGTTCTGTCCCGAGCTCACGTGCAGCGAGGAGGTGCAGCTTCAGAGCACAAGAACAAGAGGATGTCTTCTGGTCTTGCGTCCCTTTTTATCCGTCTTCAGGGCGGGCGTATACCCGCCCCTGCCTGCCCTGAGGGCGTGGCTGGCTGCGTCGGTGTCTAGGCCAGCCCACTCTAGGGCGGGAACGAGCGCGCCCCCAGCTACGCCGCTTCGGGCATACCAGCTGAGACGCGCCTCCCGCCCAAAAATGGCTTCCCGGGGGGATCGAGGCACTCGGCCATACGTTCGGGGGGACCGAGTTGGTCGCCCCTTTCCATATGGCCGAGATACCCGCCACCCCCTCTCAACACAATCCCCAAAAGGAGGGAAACCGGAAACAGTTCTTGAAGTTTTTGGAAGTGGGATGGAGTGACCATCCCGGCCGTATTTATTAAAACAAAATTAAAACATTAAACGTTTCATGTTATGTACAATTTCATTACCATATTGCGATGTTTGGCTAACCTTAACAGATTCTCTAATACAGAGGTTCTCCTAGCCGAACTAGCAACCTACAAAACATTTCTTGACATATTGAAATTGTACAACCTAACGTTTAAGGGCCAACGGCAAGGTCATAACCGGTGTCAAGATCCCTAACCAGACTTACCCCTCCCACTTGGGATGGGCGACAGCACGGAGGCGTACCTCAAGTGCAACTACTACCAATTTCCCTTGACTTGACGGGGGCACCTAAAAACTCGACGCCAGTTAAAGGTCGTTCGAATACTCGTGTGAGGTATCTAGAAGGTATCGTGGACCTTATCCCAACCCCACACAACTTACCGCATCTGCCGTCGCAGATGTCACTGGCCCCGGGAAATTCCCCAGGAGGGGGCTGTAACCCCTCCTACAAAGGAAGGGGCCTTGACCGCCTTTCCTTTACTTCCGGCGACCCATCCTTAGAAGGGACCGCCTCCCCATTGAGGGGCCAATGGCCACCTCTCCCGAGCGCTCCCATCCGTGTTGGGTGACGCCCACTCATAGGGATCTACTAATTAGTGCTCACCGATCATGACCTTACCGCCACAGGCCCGGATAGTTGACCGGCTATCCGGGCCCCCCACAAAAGTCCTACCTAAAGGTCATGTTTCAACGTTTTTAACCATGCTAAGAAGTCTCCTATGAGTAACTCATTTCCCACCCGAGACAAATGCACACCATCCCTTAAATACATACTGTCCTCATTAATACAACCATGCGAGATAGAATGCAATGTCCTGGAACGGAACAACCTATTCACTTTGTTATTAAGTTTTCTAACAGAATGGTTCAAAGCATGAATCGAAAAAGCCCCCCGCCACACTTTTCGTGGGATCATATGAGACCACGCAATTATGCACCCCGGAACTTTCCTTGCCAACCAACTTACAGTGGAAAGCATTGCCTCTAGGAGAAGTCGTCTACCGGTGGTGACCAAATCATTGCCCCCTAAATGTACTATGACTATAGACGGCGGTGACCTCGTCCGCCCTAACAAACCCTCAAAGAATGCCTGAAACTGGTCAATACAGAGACCGCCCCTTCCGTAGAAGGACATTCTGTACCCGTATTCCCCAGCTACATGAATCATGTCACCTGCTTCGAATACGTCTGCGGCACGCCTCACGTATGAGTGGCCCACGACCCACACCTCCTTTCTCACAGCCGGTGATGTCTGACCGCTGGCCTGGTGTTGGGTCGACTGCATAGTCCGCCCCGCCTCGAAGGCTTGCGTAACTGAAAACCAAACAAAGACAAGAAGCGTGAGTACATTATTACAGCTTCACAACATGTGCAACCGCACATACCTCTTATAACAATTGGAGGACCAACGCCCCACTCGTTTTACTTGTTCCACATTAAGACCCCTGGCTGTAGCTTCGGTGGCAGCCCCTATCCGAAAGGAATGGGTCCCAAACTCGCCCGGGTCCAAGCCCGCTGCGGTAATTGACATCGCCAGCACCCGCTGAAACTGAAATCTCGTCAGTGGGGTGGCGTCAGCGTGTCTCAACAATGTCCCTCCCCATGATGCCACCCTTCGTGCTAGGTAGTCTTCTAAACACTTTACCGGACACACGGAGGACCCTGGAATCCTGCGAATGACTACGCAGTCCCCTATCCCATCTTGATCGGTTTTGGACCTGACAAAGGATACAGTCATCGTCTCACCCCTGATCTGAACGTGTTCCCGGCACAGACCCCCCGCAACATCCTGCTTGTTCCTTGCCACCAGCTCACTTATCCTCATTGCCCCGTGAAATGCAAGCGTAAAAGCAGCTCGGAACAAACAGGCCTCGAACTGAGACGAGCATGTGGCGGGTAGTGTGGCCAGCAACTGGGACAACCTATCCAGACCTATCGGGCGCCTCTCGTCTACTCTGCGACCCTCAAGGCGTTGCCACCCACGCAGCGCTTTCTGTACTACAAAAGACGCTGTCGGGTCCTGGATATTATGAGCCCTGGCAACAAAGGAAATAGCAGCACGATGCCTCTGGGCTGTAGCCACCGACTTCCCAGCCCTACGCAAGGACATCAGAAAATGTACTACCCAATCCTCTTGCCCCCAAAGCCCCCCTCTCTCAGTCCCCAAAAAGGCTAAATAAGCCCGAAACGCCCCTTCGTATGCCTTCCTCGTCCTTGGTGCTAGACTCTCTCCCACGAGGTAACGAAGTTCGGGGCACCGAGAGACCAGAGAGCTTCGGGAAAGGGTGCCGGCTCTGGGTCCGCTGAGGGAAGGAAACCCGAGAAAGCCTGCATTTGAAAACGAGACAGTGCATCAGCAGCCTGATTCATCACCCCTGGGACATGTTTTGCTCTGAATACCACGTTCAGTTGCATACACAGTAAGACAATTTCTTTAAGCAGCCTTAAAATCATTTTACAACGTGCTGCCTGACTATTGATGCAGTCTACAACGGTCATATTGTCAGACCAAAATATGACGGAGTGATTTTTGAATCCATCGGGCCACGTTCTGAGGGCCACCAAAATGGGAAACAGTTCAAGGAAAGCAATATTACTCGTCAGCCCCTCTTCATGCCACCATGTTGGCCACCTTTGTGCCGACCATTTTGTGCCGAAGATGGCGCCGAAACCCATGCTTCCCGCTGAATCCGTCCATAGACCAAGCTCTTCAGAGGACAAGGCCGGTTTGTTCCAGACGACTCGACCATTGAAATCCGCCAAAAATGCTAACCAAATACGCATGTCTTGGCGGACCTCGGCCGATAATCTCGTGCGATGATGACCCTCTTTTAGGCCGACCATCGCCTGGGCAATTGAACGGGAAAAAGGGCGGGCCATCGGGATCACCCTTAGAGCAAAGTTCAACTTCCCCACCAATTGCTGCAATTGATGCAGCGTAACTTTAGAAGCATTTATACACACTTGCAGGGCTGCCCTGAATTTCGATACTTTGGGGGCTGGTAAACGAAAACAACCCTCACTAGAGTCCAACTCGATCCCCAGAAACTCGAGGCAAGTCGTGGGACCCACAGTCTTACCTGGTGCCAATGGCACGCCAAATCGATCCATTAATACACAAAATTCAGTCAAGGCCCGGGCACATTCGTCATCCCCAGCGGCCCCAAGGAACAGAAAGTCATCAAGGTAATGCATCACATTTCGAAAACCCGTTTCCTTCGTGTAAGCCCATTGTAAGAAACTACTGAATTTCTCAAAATATGCACAAGATATAGAGCACCCCATCGGCATACACCTATCCATGTAATATGAACCTTGAAACACGAATCCCAGAAGACGTTGGTCGTCCGGGTGTACCGGGAGCAAACGGAACGCTGACTCGATATCCGATTTCGCCATCAGCGTCCCGGGCCCCAGGCGATTCAAAATGGCTACGGCCTCATCGAATGATGCGTACCGCACCGAACATACCCCTGGATCAATTGCATCGTTCACAGAAAGGCCATGAGGAGCTGATAAATTGTGGATCAATCGAAACTCACCTGGGTCCTTTTTTGGGGACCACCCCTAAAGGAGAACAGACAAAATTCTGTACCGGGGGAACCCTAAACGGGCCGGCAACCCGACCTCGGATAACCTCTTTCCGGATTTTGTCCTGAACTACATTCGTATGCTGTAAGACAGAAAGTTGGTTCTTACACGTCCCGACACCCTGAAAGTCCCCCACCGGGATGCGGAAACCATATGAAAAAACCGTTTCGCAGCACCCCAGCAGAAGTACGATCTGGGTATTCGCTGAGCCAAGGAATCATCGCCAAGGTATCAATCGGGGTTGGTAAGGGCGCCCCTCGGACTACATTAGACCTGCTTGGCGCCTCCTCTACCCCCATTTTCACCCGTTTTGGCTCTGCACGAGGACTCAGGATGGGGGGCCCCGCAACCACTACATTCGTGCTTGAATTTACAGGATCCCGGGGGCCTAGTACATTTACCTTTGTTGAAATTGAAACAGAAACCCCTCTTCCCTGTGTTGCCAGCGGGTCTCGGATAATCGTCGGTACCCGTACCCGACCGAAAGGGCGTCCCCCCATATTGGCGGGAGAACTCACCCACAGTACTCCCCACCAACGGTATTTTCAACATCCCGGACTCTTTCATTTTATCCCATGTCAAAGAATCATAACAGTCCCAGGTTAAACTTTTGTTATGCTCCATTGCTTTCCTGAACAGGTTGTCATAACAGAACCATTGGTTACCTTGGTGCGATATCGAGTACCCCATAATTCGTGACTGATATACTGGAAACTCAGGGAGCAATTCAGGCCTACGTTCCCCCAAAATTGACGTAAAAATTCCCCATGCATTGCCCCAATTGCCAATATTCTCATTCACTTTAAAGGCGGCCATTTTTGCGCGCCAAACACTTGGATGCATCAGATCCTTCTGACTCTTAACAGTTTCAACTTCATAATGATCAACAAGCAAGGAGAAAATGTTTACGTATTCCCCAGCCCTAATCTTTTCCTTTATAGCCAAAGGAACATGTTGCCCCAATTTTTCTCTACGAGAGGGTGTTGACTCATCCCTCGCGATCGGCAATGGCCGCTTACCTGCACCGGACGCTGCTTCCGTCCCTCGTGGCTTGTCTATCGCCGCATCCGGCGCGGGCACCTTGGCTGTATCACGTTTCTCGCGCAACTGCTTTATGAGTGCTTGCGCTTCGGCAGCCATGGCGCCCCCATTACTGTCCCCCAACCATGCTGCTAACTGTGCCGCCAACTCGGGAGGCATATCCTCGGCAGATGTCGGGGTGACTACGACGGGAATCGGATTCCCTTCCTTCGGTACCGGGGCCGGTACCGGAACTGGCGCCTCGAGCGGGGAACAGGGAACCGGGACGTCTCCCCCGACCGGCCCCCTTCTCGGCTTCTTTGGCCTCCCTCCGGCCGGTGGACGCCCTGATCCCTCCTCCCCGTCTCGCTCCGCCAACTGCCTCTTTATTTCGGACATGTCCTTCATAAGGGCCCGAACCATCTGGTCAGTTGACATTCTCTTCGCGCCTTTCTTGGGCATCTCTCAGACGAAGTATCTAGAAGACAAAAAGAAAAGATTAAAACGCTCAAAATTGGCTCTTCGTTCTGTCCCGAGCTCACGTGCAGCGAGGAGGTGCAGCTTCAGAGCACAAGAACAAGAGGATGTCTTCTGGTCTTGCGTCCCTTTTTATCCGTCTTCAGGGCGGGCGTATACCCGCCCCTGCCTGCCCTGAGGGCGTGGCTGGCTGCGTTGGTGTCTAGGCCAGCCCACTCTAGGGCGGGAACGAGCGCGCCCCCAGCTACGCCGCTTCGGGCATACCAGCTGAGACGCGCCTCCCGCCCAAAAATGGCTTCCCGGGGGGATCGAGGCACTCGGCCATACGTTCGGGGGGACCGAGTTGGTCGCCCCTTTCCATTTTCCACATTTCTGAAGCATGACGTAATGGGGGGGTGTTATCTCTTTTGTCGAAAATCAGCCGTTTTTGCTCGAACATTAAATGCCTCCAAATGGTATTTAATTAACTTCCCGGGGTGAAGAAACCCTTTTTGAGAACTCAGAGTGAGTAAATTGGCCATTTCATGCACTTTTAACCATTCCATAAATCTTGTGTTTTGGGCCCCTGGAAGCATGAAAATCACTTTAAACATGCTAATTTTAGCTCTAACACTGATGATCCACCTACAAATGTGAACTGACGTTCAAAAATAAAACATTTGAAAACGGACCATTTTCCACATTTCTGAAGCATGACGTAATGGGGGGTGTTATCTCTTTTGTCGAAAATCAGCCATTTTTGCTCGAACATTAAATGCCTCCAAATGGTATTTATTTCACTTCCCGAGCCCCTGGAAGCATGAAAATCACTTTAAACATGCTAATTTTAGCTCTAACACTGATGATCCACCTACAAATGTGAACTGACGTTCAAAAATAAAACATTTGAAAACGGACCATTTTCCACATTTCTGAAGCATGACGTAATGGGGGGGTGTTATCTCTTTTGTCGAAAATCAGCCGTTTTTGCTCGAACATTAAATGCCTCCAAATGGTATTTAATTAACTTCCCGGGGTGAAGAAACCCTTTTTGAGAACTCAGAGTGAGTAAATTGGCCATTTTCATGCACTTTTAACCATTCCATAAATCTTGTGTTTTGGGCCCCTGGAAGCATGAAAATCACTTTAAACATGCTAATTTTAGCTCTAACACTGATGATCCACCTACAAATGTGAACTGACGTTCAAAAATAAAACATTTGAAAACGGACCATTTTCCACATTTCTGAAGCATGACGTAATGGGGGGGTGTTATCTCTTTTGTCGAAAATCAGCCGTTTTTGCTCTAACATTCAATGCCTCCAAATGGTATTTAATTAACTTCCCGGGGTGAAGAAACCCTTTTTGAGAACTCAGAGTGAGTAAATTGGCCATTTTCATGCACTTTTAACCATTCCATAAATCTTGTGTTTTGGGCCCCTGGAAGCATGAAAATCACTTTAAACATGCTAATTTTAGCTCTAACACTGATGATCCACCTACAAATGTGAACTGACGTTCAAAAATAAAACATTTGAAAACGGACCATTTTCCACATTCTGAAGCATGACGTAATGGGGGGGTGTTATCTCTTTTGTCGAAAATCAGCCGTTTTTGCTCGAACATTAAATGCCTCCAAATGGTATTTAATTAACTTCCCGGGGTGAAGAAACCCTTTTTGAGAACTCAGAGTGAGTAAATTGGCCATTTTCATGCACTTTTAACCATTCCATAAATCTTGTGTTTTGGGCCCCTGGAAGCATGAAAATCACTTTAAACATGCTAATTTTAGCTCTAACACTGATGATCCACCTACAAATGTGAACTGACGTTCAAAAATAAAACATTTGAAAACGGACCATTTTCCACATTTCTGAAGCATGACGTAATGGGGGGGTGTTATCTCTTTTGTCGAAAATCAGCCGTTTTTGCTCGAACATTAAATGCCTCCAAATGGTATTTATTTCACTTCCCGAGCCCCTGGAAGCATGAAAATCACTTTAAACATGCTAATTTTAGCTCTAACACTGATGATCCACCTACAAATGTGAACTGACGTTCAAAAATAAAACATTTGAAAACGGACCATTTTCCACATTTCTGAAGCATGACGTAATGGGGGGGTGTTATCTCTTTTGTCGAAAATCAGCCGTTTTTGCTCGAACATTAAATGCCTCCAAATGGTATTTAATTAACTTCCCGGGGTGAAGAAACCCTTTTTGAGAACTCAGAGTGAGTAAATTGGCCATTTTCATGCACTTTTAACCATTCCATAAATCTTGTGTTTTGGGCCCCTGGAAGCATGAAAATCACTTTAAACATGCTAATTTTAGCTCTAACACTGATGATCCACCTACAAATGTGAACTGACGTTCAAAAATAAAACATTTGAAAACGGACCATTTTCCACATTTCTGAAGCATGACGTAATGGGGGGGTGTTATCTCTTTTGTCGAAAATCAGCCGTTTTTGCTCGAACATTAAATGCCTCCAAATGGTATTTAATTAACTTCCCGGGGTGAAGAAACCCTTTTTGAGAACTCAGAGTGAGTAAATTGGCCATTTTCACGCACTTTTAACCATTCCATAAATCTTGTGTTTTGGGCCCCTGGAAGCATGAAAATCACTTTAAACATGCTAATTTTAGCTCTAACACTGATGATCCACCTACAAATGTGAACTGACGTTCAAAAATAAAACATTTGAAAACGGACCATTTTCCACATTTCTGAAGCATACGTAATGGGGGGTGTTATCTCTTTTGTCGAAAATCAGCCGTTTTTGCTCGAACATTAAATGCCTCCAAATGGTATTTATTTCACTTCCCGAGCCCCTGGAAGCATGAAAATCACTTTAAACATGCTAATTTTAGCTCTAACACTGATGATCCACCTACAAATGTGAACTGACGTTCAAAAATAAAACATTTGAAAACGGACCATTTTCCACATTTCTGAAGCATGACGTAATGGGGGGGTGTTATCTCTTTTGTCGAAAATCAGCCGTTTTTGCTCTAACATTCAATGCCTCCAAATGGTATTTAATTAACTTCCCGGGGTGAAGAAACCCTTTTTGAGAACTCAGAGTGAGTAAATTGGCCATTTTCATGCACTTTTAACCATTCCATAAATCTTGTGTTTTGGGCCCCTGGAAGCATGAAAATCACTTTAAACATGCTAATTATAGCTCTAACACTGATGATCCACCTACAAATGTGAACTGACGTTCAAAAATAAAACATTTGAAAACGGACCATTTTCCACATTTCTGAAGCATGACGTAATGGGGGGGTGTTATCTCTTTTGTCGAAAATCAGCCGTTTTTGCTCGAACATTCAATGCCTCCAAATGGTATTTAATTAACTTCCCGGGGTGAAGAAACCCTTTTTGAGAACTCAGAGTGAGTAAATTGGCCATTTTCATGCACTTTTAACCATTCCATAAATCTTGTGTTTTGGGCCCCTGGAAGCATGAAAATCACTTTAAACATGCTAATTTTAGCTCTAACACTGATGATCCACCTACAAATGTGAACTGACGTTCAAAAATAAAACATTTGAAAACGGACCATTTTCCACATTTCTGAAGCATGACGTAATGGGGGGGTGTTATCTCTTTTGTCGAAAATCAGCCGTTTTTGCTCGAACATTAAATGCCTCCAAATGGTATTTAATTAACTTCCCGGGGTGAAGAAACCCTTTTTGAGAACTCAGAGTGAGTAAATTGGCCATTTTCATGCACTTTTAACCATTCCATAAATCTTGTGTTTTGGGCCCCTGGAAGCATGAAAATCACTTTAAACATGCTAATTTTAGCTCTAACACTGATGATCCACCTACAAATGTGAACTGACGTTCAAAAATAAAACATTTGAAAACGGACCATTTTCCACATTTCTGAAGCATGACGTAATGGGGGGGTGTTATCTCTTTTGTCGAAAATCAGCCGTTTTTGCTCGAACATTAAATGCCTCCAAATGGTATTTATTTCACTTCCCGAGCCCCTGGAAGCATGAAAATCACTTTAAACATGCTAATTTTAGCTCTAACACTGATGATCCACCTACAAATGTGAACTGACGTTCAAAAATAAAACATTTGAAAACGGACCATTTTCCACATTTCTGAAGCATGACGTAATGGGGGGGTGTTATCTCTTTTGTCGAAAATCAGCCGTTTTTGCTCGAACATTAAATGCCTCCAAATGGTATTTAATTAACTTCCCGGGGTGAAGAAACCCTTTTTGAGAACTCAGAGTGAGTAAATTGGCCATTTTCATGCACTTTTAACCATTCCATAAATCTTGTGTTTTGGGCCCCTGGAAGCATGAAAATCACTTTAAACATGCTAATTTTAGCTCTAACACTGATGATCCACCTACAAATGTGAACTGACGTTCAAAAATAAAACATTTGAAAACGGACCATTTTCCACATTTCTGAAGCATGACGTAATGGGGGGGTGTTATCTCTTTTGTCGAAAATCAGCCGTTTTTGCTCTAACATTCAATGCCTCCAAATGGTATTTAATTAACTTCCCGGGGTGAAGAAACCCTTTTTGAGAACTCAGAGTGAGTAAATTGGCCATTTTCATGCACTTTTAACCATTCCATAAATCTTGTGTTTTGGGCCCCTGGAAGCATGAAAATCACTTTAAACATGCTAATTTTAGCTCTAACACTGATGATCCACCTACAAATGTGAACTGACGTTCAAAAATAAAACATTTGAAAACGGACCATTTTCCACATTTCTGAAGCATGACGTAATGGGGGGGTGTTCTCTCTTTTGTCGAAAATCAGCCGTTTTTGCTCGAACATTAAATGCCTCCAAATGGTATTTAATTAACTTCCCGGGGTGAAGAAACCCTTTTTGAGAACTCAGAGTGAGTAAATTGGCCATTTTCATGCACTTTTAACCATTCCATAAATCTTGTGTTTTGGGCCCCTGGAAGCATGAAAATCACTTTAAACATGCTAATTTTAGCTCTAACACTGATGATCCACCTACAAATGTGAACTGACGTTCAAAAATAAAACATTTGAAAACGGACCATTTTCCACATTTCTGAAGCATGACGTAATGGGGGGGTGTTATCTCTTTTGTCGAAAATCAGCCGTTTTTGCTCGAACATTAAACGCCTCCAAATGGTATTTATTTCACTTCCCGAGCCCCTGGAAGCATGAAAATCACTTTAAACATGCTAATTTTAGCTCTAACACTGATGATCCACCTACTAATGTGAACTGACGTTCAAAAATAAAACATTTGAAAACGGACCATTTTCTACATTTCTGAAGCATGACGTAATGGGGGGGTGTTATCTCTTTTGTCGAAAATCAGCCGTTTTTGCTCGAACATTAAATGCCTCCAAATGGTATTTAATTAACTTCCCGGGGTGAAGAAACCCTTTTTGAGAACTCAGAGTGAGTAAATTGGCCATTTTCATGCACTTTTAACCATTCCATAAATCTTGTGTTTTGGGCCCCTGGAAGCATGAAAATCACTTTAAACATGCTAATTTTAGCTCTAACACTGATGATCCACCTACAAATGTGAACTGACGTTCAAAAATAAAACATTTGAAAACGGACCATTTTCCACATTTCTGAAGCATGACGTAATGGGGGGTGTTATCTCTTTTGTCGAAAATCAGCCGTTTTTGCTCGAACATTAAATGCCTCCAAATGGTATTTATTTCACTTCCCGAGCCCCTGGAAGCATGAAAATCACTTTAAACATGCTAATTTAAGCTCTAACACTGATGATCCACCTACAAATGTGAACTGACGTTCAAAAATAAAACATTTGAAAACGGACCATTTTCCACATTTCTGAAGCATGACGTAATGGGGGGGTGTTATCTCTTTTGTCGAAAATCAGCCGTTTTTGCTCGAACATTAAATGCCTCCAAATGGTATTTAATTAACTTCCCGGGGTGAAGAAACCCTTTTTGAGAACTCAGAGTGAGTAAATTGGCCATTTTCATGCACTTTTAACCATTCCATAAATCTTGTGTTTTGGGCCCCTGGAAGCATGAAAATCACTTTAAACATGCTAATTTTAGCTCTAACACTGATGATCCACCTACAAATGTGAACTGACGTTCAAAAATAAAACATTTGAAAACGGACCATTTTCCACATTTCTGAAGCATGACGTAATGGGGGGGTGTTATCTCTTTTGTCGAAAATCAGCCGTTTTTGCTCGAACATTCAATGCCTCCAAATGGTATTTAATTAACTTCCCGGGGAGAAGAAACCCTTTTTGAGAACTCAGAGTGAGTAAATCGGCCATTTTCATGCACTTTTAACCATTCCATAAATCTTGTGTTTTGGGCCCCTGGAAGCATGAAAATCACTTTAAACATGCTAATTTTAGCTCTAACACTGATGATCCACCTACAAATGTGAACTGACGTTCAAAAATAAAACATTTGAAAACGGACCATTTTCCACATTTCTGAAGCATGACGTAATGGGGGGTGTTATCTCTTTTGTCGAAAATCAGCCGTTTTTGCTCGAACATTAAACGCCTCCAAATGGTATTTATTTCACTTCCCGAGCCCCTGGAAGCATGAAAATCACTTTAAACATGCTAATTTTAGCTCTAACACTGATGATCCACCTACAAATGTGAACTGACGTTCAAAAATAAAACACTTGAAAACGGACCATTTTCCACATTTCTGAAGCATGACGTAATGGGGGGGTGTTATCTCTTTTGTCGAAAATCAGCCGTTTTTGCTCGAACATTAAATGCCTCCAAATGGTATTTAATTAACTTCCCGGGGTGAAGAAACCCTTTTTGAGAACTCAGATTGAGTAAATTGGCCATTTTCATGCACTTTTAACCATTCCATAAATCTTGTGTTTTGGGCCCCTGGAAGCATGAAAATCACTTTAAACATGCTAATTTTAGCTCTAACACTGATGATCCACCTACAAATGTGAACTGACGTTCAAAAATAAAACATTTGAAAACGGACCATTTTCCACATTTCTGAAGCATGACGTAATGGGGGGGTGTTATCTCTTTTGTCGAAAATCAGCCGTTTTTGCTCCAACATTAAATGCCTCCAAATGGTATTTAATTAACTTCCCGGGGTGAAGAAACCCTTTTTGAGAACTCAGAGTGAGTAAATTGGCCATTTTCATGCACTTTTAACCATTCCATAAATCTTGTGTTTTGGGCCCCTGGAAGCATGAAAATCACTTTAAACATGCTAATTTTAGCTCTAACACTGATGATCCACCTACAAATGTGAACTGACGTTCAAAAATAAAACATTTGAAAACGGACCATTTTCCACATTTCTGAAGCATGACGTAATGGGGGGGTGTTATCTCTTTTGTCGAAAATCAGCCGTTTTTGCTCTAACATTCAATGCCTCCAAATGGTATTTAATTAACTTCCCGGGGTGAAGAAACCCTTTTTGAGAACTCAGAGTGAGTAAATTGGCCATTTTCATGCACTTTTAACCATTCCATAAATCTTGTGTTTTGGGCCCCTGGAAGCATGAAAATCACTTTAAACATGCTAATTTTAGCTCTAACACTGATGATCCACCTACAAATGTGAACTGACGTTCAAAAATAAAACATTTGAAAACGGACCATTTTCCACATTTCTGAAGCATGACGTAATGGGGGGGTGTTATCTCTTTTGTCGAAAATCAGCCGTTTTTGCTCGAACATTCAATGCCTCCAAATGGTATTTAATTAACTTCCCGGGGTGAAGAAACCCTTTTTGAGAACTCAGAGTGAGTAAATTGGCCATTTTCATGCACTTTTAACCATTCCATAAATCTTGTGTTTTGGGCCCCTGGAAGCATGAAAATCACTTTAAACATGCTAATTTTAGCTCTAACACTGATGATCCACCTACAAATGTGAACTGACGTTCAAAAATAAAACATTTGAAAACGGACCATTTTCCACATTTCTGAAGCATGACGTAATGGGGGGGTGTTATCTCTTTTGTCGAAAATCAGCCGTTTTTGCTCGAACATTAAATGCCTCCAAATGGTATTTAATTAACTTCCCGGGGTGAAGAAACCCTTTTTGAGAACTCAGAGTGAGTAAATTGGCCATTTTCATGCACTTTTAACCATTCCATAAATCTTGTGTTTTGGGCCCCTGGAAGCATGAAAATCACTTTAAACATGCTAATTTTAGCTCTAACACTGATGATCCACCTACAAATGTGAACTGACGTTCAAAAATAAAACATTTGAAAACGGACCATTTTCCACATTTCTGAAGCATGACGTAATGGGGGGGTGTTATCTCTTTTGTCGAAAATCAGCCGTTTTTGCTCGAACATTAAACGCCTCCAAATGGTATTTATTTCACTTCCCGAGCCCCTGGAAGCATGAAAATCACTTTAAACATGCTAATTTTAGCTCTAACACTGATGATCCACCTACAAATGTGAACTGACGTTCAAAAATAAAACACTTGAAAACGGACCATTTTCCACATTTCTGAAGCATGACGTAATGGGGGGGTGTTATCTCTTTTGTCGAAAATCAGCCGTTTTTGCTCGAACATTAAATGCCTCCAAATGGTATTTAATTAACTTCCCGGGGTGAAGAAACCCTTTTTGAGAACTCAGAGTGAGTAAATTGGCCATTTTCATGCACTTTTAACCATTCCATAAATCTTGTGTTTTGGGCCCCTGGAAGCATGAAAATCACTTTAAACATGCTAATTTTAGCTCTAACACTGATGATCCACCTACAAATGTGAACTGACGTTCAAAAATAAAACATTTGAAAACGGACCATTTTCCACATTTCTGAAGCATGACGTAATGGGGGGGTGTTATCTCTTTTGTCGAAAATCAGCCGTTTTTGCTCTAACATTCAATGCCTCCAAATGGTATTTAATTAACTTCCCGGGGTGAAGAAACCCTTTTTGAGAACTCAGAGTGAGTAAATTGGCCATTTTCATGCACTTTTAACCATTCCATAAATCTTGTGTTTTGGGCTCCTGGAAGCATGAAAATCACTTTAAACATGCTAATTTTAGCTCTAACACTGATGATCCACCTACAAATGTGAACTGACGTTCAAAAATAAAACATTTGAAAACGGACCATTTTCCACATTTCTGAAGCATGACGTAATGGGGGGGTGTTATCTCTTTTGTCGAAAATCAGCCGTTTTTGCTCGAACATTCAATGCCTCCAAATGGTATTTAATTAACTTCCCGGGGTGAAGAAACCCTTTTTGAGAACTCAGAGTGAGTAAATTGGCCATTTTCATGCACTTTTAACCATTCCATAAATCTTGTGTTTTGGGCCCCTGGAAGCATGAAAATCACTTTAAACATGCTAATTTTAGCTCTAACACTGATGATCCACCTACAAATGTGAACTGACGTTCAAAAATAAAACATTTGAAAACGGACCATTTTCCACATTTCTGAAGCATGACGTAATGGGGGGGGTGTTATCTCTTTTGTCGAAAATCAGCCGTTTTTGCTCGAACATTAAATGCCTCCAAATGGTATTTAATTAACTTCCCGGGGTGAAGAAACCCTTTTTGAGAACTCAGAGTGAGTAAATTGGCCATTTTCATGCACTTTTAACCATTCCATAAATCTTGTGTTTTGGGCCCCTGGAAGCATGAAAATCACTTTAAACATGCTAATTTTAGCTCTAACACTGATGATCCACCTACAAATGTGAACTGACGTTCAAAAATAAAACATTTGAAAACGGCCATTTTCCACATTTCTGAAGCATGACGTAATGGGGGGGTGTTATCTCTTTTGTCGAAAATCAGCCGTTTTTGCTCGAACATTAAATGCCTCCAAATGGTATTTATTTCACTTCCCGAGCCCCTGGAAGCATGAAAATCACTTTAAACATGCTAATTTTAGCTCTAACACTGATGATCCACCTACAAATGTGAACTGACGTTCAAAAATAAAACATTTGAAAACGGACCATTTTCCACATTTCTGAAGCATGACGTAATGGGGGGGTGTTATCTCTTTTGTCGAAAATCAGCCGTTTTTGCTCGAACATTAAATGCCTCCAAATGGTATTTAATTAACTTCCCGGGGTGAAGAAACCCTTTTTGAGAACTCAGAGTGAGTAAATTGGCCATTTTCATGCACTTTTAACCATTCCATAAATCTTGTGTTTTGGGCCCCTGGAAGCATGAAAATCACTTTAAACATGCTAATTTTAGCTCTAACACTGATGATCCACCTACAAATGTGAACTGACGTTCAAAAATAAAACATTTGAAAACGGACCATTTTCCACATTTCTGAAGCATGACGTAATGGGGGGGTGTTATCTCTTTTGTCGAAAATCAGCCGTTTTTGCTCGAACATTCAATGCCTCCAAATGGTATTTAATTAACTTCCCGGGGAGAAGAAACCCTTTTTGAGAACTCAGAGTGAGTAAATTGGCCATTTTCATGCACTTTTAACCATTCCATAAATCTTGTGTTTTGGGCCCCTGGAAGCATGAAAATCACTTTAAACATGCTAATTTTAGCTCTAACACTGATGATCCACCTACAAATGTGAACTGACGTTCAAAAATAAAACATTTGAAAACGGACCATTTTCCACATTTCTGAAGCATGACGTAATGGGGGGGTGTTATCTCTTTTGTCAAAAATCAGCCGTTTTTGCTCGAACATTAAATGCCTCCAAATGGTATTTAATTAACTTCCCGGGGTGAAGAAACCCTTTTTGAGAACTCAGAGTGAGTAAATTGGCCATTTTAATGCACTTTTAACCATTCCATAAATCTTGTGTTTTGGGCCCCTGGAAGCATGAAAATCACTTTAAACATGCTAATTTTAGCTCTAACACTGATGATCCACCTACAAATGTGAACTGACGTTCAAAAATAAAACATTTGAAAACGGACCATTTTCCACATTTCTGAAGCATGACGTAATGGGGGGGTGTTATCTCTTTTGTCGAAAATCAGCCGTTTTTGCTCGAACATTAAATGCCTCCAAATGGTATTTAATTAACTTCCCGGGGTGAAGAAACCCTTTTTGAGAACTCAGAGTGAGTAAATTGGCCATTTTCATGCACTTTTAACCATTCCATAAATCTTGTGTTTTGGGCCCCTGGAAGCATGAAAATAACTTTAAACATGCTAATTTTAGCTCTAACACTGATGATCCACCTACAAATGTGAACTGACGTTCAAAAATAAAACATTTGAAAACGGACCATTTTCCACATTTCTGAAGCATGACGTAATGGGGGGGTGTTATCTCTTTTGTCGAAAATCAGCCGTTTTTGCTCGAACATTAAATGCCTCCAAATGGTATTTAATTAACTTCCCGGGGTGAAGAAACCCTTTTTGAGAACTCAGAGTGAGTAAATTGGCCATTTTTATGCACTTTTAACCATTCCATAAATCTTGTGTTTTGGGCCCCTGGAAGCATGAAAATCACTTTAAACATGCTAATTTTAGCTCTAACACTGATGATCCACCTACAAATGTGAATTGACGTTCAAAAATAAAACATTTGAAAACGGACCATTTTCCACATTTCTGAAGCATGACGTAATGGGGGGTGTTATCTCTTTTGTCGAAAATCAGCCGTTTTTGCTCGAACATTAAATGCCTCCAAATGGTATTTATTTCACTTCCCGAGCCCCTGGAAGCATGAAAATCACTTTAAACATGCTAATTTTAGCTCTAACACTGATGATCCACCTACAAATGTGAACTGACGTTCAAAAATAAAACATTTGAAAACGGACCATTTTCCACATTTCTGAAGCATGACGTAATGGGGGGGGTGTTATCTCTTTTGTCGAAAATCAGCCGTTTTTGCTCGAACATTAAATGCCTCCAAATGGTATTTAATTAACTTCCCGGGGTGAAGAAACCCTTTTTGAGAACTCAGAGTGAGTAAATTGGCCATTTTCATGCACTTTTAACCATTCCATAAATCTTGTGTTTTGGGCCCCTGGAAGCATGAAAATCACTTTAAACATGCTAATTTTAGCTCTAACACTGATGATCCACCTACAAATGTGAACTGACGTTCAAAAATAAAACATTTGAAAACGGACCATTTTCCACATTTCTGAAGCATGACGTAATGGGGGGGTGTTATCTCTTTTGTCGAAAATCAGCCGTTTTTGCTCTAACATTCAATGCCTCCAAATGGTATTTAATTAACTTCCCGGGGTGAAGAAACCCTTTTTGAGAACTCAGAGTGAGTAAATTGGCCATTTTCATGCACTTTTAACCATTCCATAAATCTTGTGTTTTGGGCCCCTGGAAGCATGAAAATCACTTTAAACATGCTAATTTTATCTCTAACACTGATGATCCACCTACAAATGTGAACTGACGCTCAAAAATAAAACATTTGAAAACGGACCATTTTCCACATTTCTGAAGCATGACGTAATGGGGGGGTGTTCTCTCTTTTGTCGAAAATCAGCCGTTTTTGCTCGAACATTAAATGCCTCCAAATGGTATTTAATTAACTTCCCGGGGTGAAGAAACCCTTTTTGAGAACTCAGAGTGAGTAAATTGGCCATTTTCATGCACTTTTAACCATTCCATAAATCTTGTGTTTTGGGCCCCTGGAAGCATGAAAATCACTTTAAACATGCTAATTTTAGCTCTAACACTGATGATCCACCTACAAATGTGAACTGACGTTCAAAAATAAAACATTTGAAAACGGACCATTTTCCACATTTCTGAAGCATGACGTAATGGGGGGGTGTTATCTCTTTTGTCGAAAATCAGCCGTTTTTGCTCGAACATTAAACGCCTCCAAATGGTATTTATTTTACTTCCTGAGCCCCTGGAAGCATGAAAATCACTTTAAACATGCTAATTTTAGCTCTAACACTGATGATCCACCTACAAATGTGAACTGACGTTCAAAAATAAAACATTTGAAAACGGACCATTTTCCACATTTCTGAAGCATGACGTAATGGGGGGGTGTTATCTCTTTTGTCGAAAATCAGCCGTTTTTGCTCGAACATTCAATGCCTCCAAATGGTATTTAATTAACTTCCCGGGGAGAAGAAACCCTTTTTGAGAACTCAGAGTGAGTAAATTGGCCATTTTCATGCACTTTTAACCATTCCATAAATCTTGTGTTTTGGGCCCCTGGAAGCATGAAAATCACTTTAAACATGCTAATTTTAGCTCTAACACTGATGATCCACCTACAAATGTGAACTGACGTTCAAAAATAAAACATTTGAAAACGGACCATTTTCCACATTTCTGAATCATGACGTAATGGGGGGGTGTTATCTCTTTTGTCGAAAATCAGCCGTTTTTGCTCGAACATTAAATGCCTCCAAATGGTATTTAATTAACTTCCCGGGGTGAAGAAACCCTTTTTGAGAACTCAGAGTGAGTAAATTGGCCATTTTCATGCACTTTTAACCATTCCATAAATCTTGTGTTTTGGGCCCCTGGAAGCATGAAAATCACTTTAAACATGCTAATTTTAGCTCTAACACTGATGATCCACCTACAAATGTGAACTGACGTTCAAAAATAAAACATTTGAAAACGGACCATTTTCCACATTTCTGAAGCATGACGTAATGAGGGGGTGTTATCTCTTTTGTCGAAAATCAGCTGTTTTTGCTCGAACATTAAATGCCTCCAAATGGTATTTAATTAACTTCCCGGGGTGAAGAAACCCTTTTTGAGAACTCAGAGTGAGTAAATTGGCCATTTTCATGCACTTTTAACAATTCCATAAATCTTGTGTTTTGGGCCCCTGGAAGCATGAAAATCACTTTAAACATGCTAATTTTAGCTCTAACACTGATGATCCACCTACAAATGTGAACTGACGTTCAAAAATAAAACATTTGAAAACGGACCATTTTCCACATTTCTGAAGCATGACGTAATGGGGGGGTGTTATCTCTTTTGTCGAAAATCAGCCGTTTTTGCTCGAACATTAAATGCCTCCAAATGGTATTTAATTAACTTCCCGGGGTGAAGAAACCCTTTTTGAGAACTCAGAGTGAGTAAATTGGCCATTTCATGCACTTTTAACCATTCCATAAATCTTGTGTTTTGGGCCCCTGGAAGCATGAAAATCACTTTAAACATGCTAATTTTAGCTCTAACACTGATGATCCACCTACAAATGTGAACTGACGTTCAAAAATAAAACATTTGAAAACGGACCATTTTCCACATTTCTGAAGCATGACGTAATGGGGGGTGTTATCTCTTTTGTCGAAAATCAGCCGTTTTTGCTCGAACATTAAATGCCTCCAAATGGTATTTATTTCACTTCCCGAGCCCCTGGAAGCATGAAAATCACTTTAAACATGCTAATTTTAGCTCTAACACTGATGATCCACCTACAAATGTGAACTGACGTTCAAAAATAAAACATTTGAAAACGGACCATTTTCCACATTTCTGAAGCATGACGTAATGGGGGGGTGTTATCTCTTTTGTCGAAAATCAGCCGTTTTTGCTCGAACATTAAATGCCTCCAAATGGTATTTAATTAACTTCCCGGGGTGAAGAAACCCTTTTTGAGAACTCAGAGTGAGTAAATTGGCCATTTTCATGCACTTTTAACCATTCCATAAATCTTGTGTTTTGGGCCCCTGGAAGCATGAAAATCACTTTAAACATGCTAATTTTAGCTCTAACACTGATGATCCACCTACAAATGTGAACTGACGTTCAAAAATAAAACATTTGAAAACGGACCATTTTCCACATTTCTGAAGCATGACGTAATGGGGGGGTGTTATCTCTTTTGTCGAAAATCAGCCGTTTTTGCTCTAACATTCAATGCCTCCAAATGGTATTTAATTAACTTCCCGGGGTGAAGAAACCCTTTTTGAGAACTCAGAGTGAGTAAATTGGCCATTTTCATGCACTTTTAACCATTCCATAAATCTTGTGTTTTGGGCCCCTGGAAGCATGAAAATCACTTTAAACATGCTAATTTTAGCTCTAACACTGATGATCCACCTACAAATGTGAACTGACGTTCAAAAATAAAACATTTGAAAACGGACCATTTTCCACATTCTGAAGCATGACGTAATGGGGGGGTGTTATCTCTTTTGTCGAAAATCAGCCGTTTTTGCTCGAACATTAAATGCCTCCAAATGGTATTTAATTAACTTCCCGGGGTGAAGAAACCCTTTTTGAGAACTCAGAGTGAGTAAATTGGCCATTTTCATGCACTTTTAACCATTCCATAAATCTTGTGTTTTGGGCCCCTGGAAGCATGAAAATCACTTTAAACATGCTAATTTTAGCTCTAACACTGATGATCCACCTACAAATGTGAACTGACGTTCAAAAATAAAACATTTGAAAACGGACCATTTTCCACATTTCTGAAGCATGACGTAATGGGGGGGTGTTATCTCTTTTGTCGAAAATCAGCCGTTTTTGCTCGAACATTAAATGCCTCCAAATGGTATTTATTTCACTTCCCGAGCCCCTGGAAGCATGAAAATCACTTTAAACATGCTAATTTTAGCTCTAACACTGATGATCCACCTACAAATGTGAACTGACGTTCAAAAATAAAACATTTGAAAACGGACCATTTTCCACATTTCTGAAGCATGACGTAATGGGGGGGTGTTATCTCTTTTGTCGAAAATCAGCCGTTTTTGCTCGAACATTAAATGCCTCCAAATGGTATTTAATTAACTTCCCGGGGTGAAGAAACCCTTTTTGAGAACTCAGAGTGAGTAAATTGGCCATTTTCATGCACTTTTAACCATTCCATAAATCTTGTGTTTTGGGCCCCTGGAAGCATGAAAATCACTTTAAACATGCTAATTTTAGCTCTAACACTGATGATCCACCTACAAATGTGAACTGACGTTCAAAAATAAAACATTTGAAAACGGACCATTTTCCACATTTCTGAAGCATGACGTAATGGGGGGTGTTATCTCTTTTGTCGAAAATCAGCCGTTTTTGCTCGAACATTAAACGCCTCCAAATGGTATTTATTTCACTTCCCGAGCCCCTGGAAGCATGAAAATCACTTTAAACATGCTAATTTTAGCTCTAACACTGATGATCCACCTACAAATGTGAACTGACGTTCAAAAATAAAACACTTGAAAACGGACCATTTTCCACATTTCTGAAGCATGACGTAATGGGGGGGTGTTATCTCTTTTGTCGAAAATCAGCCGTTTTTGCTCGAACATTAAATGCCTCCAAATGGTATTTAATTAACTTCCCGGGGTGAAGAAACCCTTTTTGAGAACTCAGAGTGAGTAAATTGGCCATTTTCATGCACTTTTAACCATTCCATAAATCTTGTGTTTTGGGCCCCTGGAAGCATGAAAATCACTTTAAACATGCTAATTTTAGCTCTAACACTGATGATCCACCTACAAATGTGAACTGACGTTCAAAAATAAAACATTTGAAAACGGACCATTTTCCACATTTCTGAAGCATGACGTAATGGGGGGGTGTTATCTCTTTTGTCGAAAATCAGCCGTTTTTGCTCGAACATTAAATGCCTCCAAATGGTATTTAATTAACTTCCCGGGGTGAAGAAACCCTTTTTGAGAACTCAGAGTGAGTAAATTGGCCATTTTCATGCACTTTTAACCATTCCATAAATCTTGTGTTTTGGGCCCCTGGAAGCATGAAAATCACTTTAAACATGCTAATTTTAGCTCTAACACTGATGATCCACCTACAAATGTGAACTGACGTTCAAAAATAAAACATTTGAAAACGGACCATTTTCCACATTTCTGAAGCATGACGTAATGGGGGGGTGTTATCTCTTTTGTCGAAAATCAGCCGTTTTTGCTCGAACATTAAATGCCTCCAAATGGTATTTATTTCACTTCCCGAGCCCCTGGAAGCATGAAAATCACTTTAAACATGCTAATTTTAGCTCTAACACTGATGATCCACCTACAAATGTGAACTGACGTTCAAAAATAAAACATTTGAAAACGGACCATTTTCCACATTTCTGAAGCATGACGTAATGGGGGGGTGTTATCTCTTTTGTCGAAAATCAGCCGTTTTTGCTCGAACATTAAATGCCTCCAAATGGTATTTAATTAACTTCCCGGGGTGAAGAAACCCTTTTTGAGAACTCAGAGTGAGTAAATTGGCCATTTTCATGCACTTTTAACCATTCCATAAATCTTGTGTTTTGGGCCCCTGGAAGCATGAAAATCACTTTAAACATGCTAATTTTAGCTCTAACACTGATGATCCACCTACAAATGTGAACTGACGTTCAAAAATAAAACATTTGAAAACGGACCATTTTCCACATTTCTGAAGCATGACGTAATGGGGGGGTGTTATCTCTTTTGTCGAAAATCAGCCGTTTTTGCTCTAACATTCAATGCCTCCAAATGGTATTTAATTAACTTCCCGGGGTGAAGAAACCCTTTTTGAGAACTCAGAGTGAGTAAATTGGCCATTTTCATGCACTTTTAACCATTCCATAAATCTTGTGTTTTGGGCCCCTGGAAGCATGAAAATCACTTTAAACATGCTAATTTTAGCTCTAACACTGATGATCCACCTACAAATGTGAACTGACGTTCAAAAATAAAACATTTGAAAACGGACCATTTTCCACATTTCTGAAGCATGACGTAATGGGGGGGTGTTCTCTCTTTTGTCGAAAATCAGCCGTTTTTGCTCGAACATTAAATGCCTCCAAATGGTATTTAATTAACTTCCCGGGGTGAAGAAACCCTTTTTGAGAACTCAGAGTGAGTAAATTGGCCATTTTCATGCACTTTTAACCATTCCATAAATCTTGTGTTTTGGGCCCCTGGAAGCATGAAAATCACTTTAAACATGCTAATTTTAGCTCTAACACTGATGATCCACCTACAAATGTGAACTGACGTTCAAAAATAAAACATTTGAAAACGGACCATTTTCCACATTTCTGAAGCATGACGTAATGGGGGGGTGTTATCTCTTTTGTCGAAAATCAGCCGTTTTTGCTCGAACATTAAACGCCTCCAAATGGTATTTATTTCACTTCCCGAGCCCCTGGAAGCATGAAAATCACTTTAAACATGCTAATTTTAGCTCTAACACTGATGATCCACCTACTAATGTGAACTGACGTTCAAAAATAAAACATTTGAAAACGGACCATTTTCTACATTTCTGAAGCATGACGTAATGGGGGGGTGTTATCTCTTTTGTCGAAAATCAGCCGTTTTTGCTCGAACATTAAATGCCTCCAAATGGTATTTAATTAACTTCCCGGGGTGAAGAAACCCTTTTTGAGAACTCAGAGTGAGTAAATTGGCCATTTTCATGCACTTTTAACCATTCCATAAATCTTGTGTTTTGGGCCCCTGGAAGCATGAAAATCACTTTAAACATGCTAATTTTAGCTCTAACACTGATGATCCACCTACAAATGTGAACTGACGTTCAAAAATAAAACATTTGAAAACGGACCATTTTCCACATTTCTGAAGCATGACGTAATGGGGGGTGTTATCTCTTTTGTCGAAAATCAGCCGTTTTTGCTCGAACATTAAATGCCTCCAAATGGTATTTATTTCACTTCCCGAGCCCCTGGAAGCATGAAAATCACTTTAAACATGCTAATTTAAGCTCTAACACTGATGATCCACCTACAAATGTGAACTGACGTTCAAAAATAAAACATTTGAAAACGGACCATTTTCCACATTTCTGAAGCATGACGTAATGGGGGGGTGTTATCTCTTTTGTCGAAAATCAGCCGTTTTTGCTCGAACATTAAATGCCTCCAAATGGTATTTAATTAACTTCCCGGGGTGAAGAAACCCTTTTTGAGAACTCAGAGTGAGTAAATTGGCCATTTTCATGCACTTTTAACCATTCCATAAATCTTGTGTTTTGGGCCCCTGGAAGCATGAAAATCACTTTAAACATGCTAATTTTAGCTCTAACACTGATGATCCACCTACAAATGTGAACTGACGTTCAAAAATAAAACATTTGAAAACGGACCATTTTCCACATTTCTGAAGCATGACGTAATGGGGGGGTGTTATCTCTTTTGTCGAAAATCAGCCGTTTTTGCTCGAACATTCAATGCCTCCAAATGGTATTTAATTAACTTCCCGGGGAGAAGAAACCCTTTTTGAGAACTCAGAGTGAGTAAATCGGCCATTTTCATGCACTTTTAACCATTCCATAAATCTTGTGTTTTGGGCCCCTGGAAGCATGAAAATCACTTTAAACATGCTAATTTTAGCTCTAACACTGATGATCCACCTACAAATGTGAACTGACGTTCAAAAATAAAACATTTGAAAACGGACCATTTTCCACATTTCTGAAGCATGACGTAATGGGGGGTGTTATCTCTTTTGTCGAAAATCAGCCGTTTTTGCTCGAACATTAAACGCCTCCAAATGGTATTTATTTCACTTCCCGAGCCCCTGGAAGCATGAAAATCACTTTAAACATGCTAATTTTAGCTCTAACACTGATGATCCACCTACAAATGTGAACTGACGTTCAAAAATAAAACACTTGAAAACGGACCATTTTCCACATTTCTGAAGCATGACGTAATGGGGGGGTGTTATCTCTTTTGTCGAAAATCAGCCGTTTTTGCTCGAACATTAAATGCCTCCAAATGGTATTTAATTAACTTCCCGGGGTGAAGAAACCCTTTTTGAGAACTCAGATTGAGTAAATTGGCCATTTTCATGCACTTTTAACCATTCCATAAATCTTGTGTTTTGGGCCCCTGGAAGCATGAAAATCACTTTAAACATGCTAATTTTAGCTCTAACACTGATGATCCACCTACAAATGTGAACTGACGTTCAAAAATAAAACATTTGAAAACGGACCATTTTCCACATTTCTGAAGCATGACGTAATGGGGGGGTGTTATCTCTTTTGTCGAAAATCAGCCGTTTTTGCTCGAACATTAAATGCCTCCAAATGGTATTTAATTAACTTCCCGGGGTGAAGAAACCCTTTTTGAGAACTCAGAGTGAGTAAATTGGCCATTTTCATGCACTTTTAACCATTCCATAAATCTTGTGTTTTGGGCCCCTGGAAGCATGAAAATCACTTTAAACATGCTAATTTTAGCTCTAACACTGATGATCCACCTACAAATGTGAACTGACGTTCAAAAATAAAACATTTGAAAACGGACCATTTTCCACATTTCTGAAGCATGACGTAATGGGGGGGTGTTATCTCTTTTGTCGAAAATCAGCCGTTTTTGCTCGAACATTCAATGCCTCCAAATGGTATTTAATTAACTTCCCGGGGTGAAGAAACCCTTTTTGAGAACTCAGAGTGAGTAAATTGGCCATTTTCATGCACTTTTAACCATTCCATAAATCTTGTGTTTTGGGCCCCTGGAAGCATGAAAATCACTTTAAACATGCTAATTTTAGCTCTAACACTGATGATCCACCTACAAATGTGAACTGACGTTCAAAAATAAAACATTTGAAAACGGACCATTTTCCACATTTCTGAAGCATGACGTAATGGGGGGGTGTTATCTCTTTTGTCGAAAATCAGCCGTTTTTGCTCGAACATTAAATGCCTCCAAATGGTATTTAATTAACTTCCCGGGGTGAAGAAACCCTTTTTGAGAACTCAGAGTGAGTAAATTGGCCATTTTCATGCACTTTTAACCATTCCATAAATCTTGTGTTTTGGGCCCCTGGAAGCATGAAAATCACTTTAAACATGCTAATTTTAGCTCTAACACTGATGATCCACCTACAAATGTGAACTGACGTTCAAAAATAAAACATTTGAAAACGGACCATTTTCCACATTTCTGAAGCATGACGTAATGGGGGGGTGTTATCTCTTTTGTCGAAAATCAGCCGTTTTTGCTCGAACATTAAATGCCTCCAAATGGTATTTATTTCACTTCCCGAGCCCCTGGAAGCATGAAAATCACTTTAAACATGCTAATTTTAGCTCTAACACTGATGATCCACCTACAAATGTGAACTGACGTTCAAAAATAAAACATTTGAAAACGGACCATTTTCCACATTTCTGAAGCATGACGTAATGGGGGGGTGTTATCTCTTTTGTCGAAAATCAGCCGTTTTTGCTCGAACATTAAATGCCTCCAAATGGTATTTAATTAACTTCCCGGGGTGAAGAAACCCTTTTTGAGAACTCAGAGTGAGTAAATTGGCCATTTTCATGCACTTTTAACCATTCCATAAATCTTGTGTTTTGGGCCCCTGGAAGCATGAAAATCACTTTAAACATGCTAATTTTAGCTCTAACACTGATGATCCACCTACAAATGTGAACTGACGTTCAAAAATAAAACATTTGAAAACGGACCATTTTCCACATTTCTGAAGCATGACGTAATGGGGGGGTGTTATCTCTTTTGTCGAAAATCAGCCGTTTTTGCTCGAACATTAAACGCCTCCAAATGGTATTTATTTCACTTCCCGAGCCCCTGGAAGCATGAAAATCACTTTAAACATGCTAATTTTAGCTCTAACACTGATGATCCACCTACAAATGTGAACTGACGTTCAAAAATAAAACACTTGAAAACGGACCATTTTCCACATTTCTGAAGCATGACGTAATGGGGGGGTGTTATCTCTTTTGTCGAAAATCAGCCGTTTTTGCTCGAACATTAAATGCCTCCAAATGGTATTTAATTAACTTCCCGGGGTGAAGAAACCCTTTTTGAGAACTCAGAGTGAGTAAATTGGCCATTTTCATGCACTTTTAACCATTCCATAAATCTTGTGTTTTGGGCCCCTGGAAGCATGAAAATCACTTTAAACATGCTAATTTTAGCTCTAACACTGATGATCCACCTACAAATGTGAACTGACGTTCAAAAATAAAACATTTGAAAACGGACCATTTTCCACATTTCTGAAGCATGACGTAATGGGGGGGTGTTATCTCTTTTGTCGAAAATCAGCCGTTTTTGCTCTAACATTCAATGCCTCCAAATGGTATTTAATTAACTTCCCGGGGTGAAGAAACCCTTTTTGAGAACTCAGAGTGAGTAAATTGGCCATTTTCATGCACTTTTAACCATTCCATAAATCTTGTGTTTTGGGCTCCTGGAAGCATGAAAATCACTTTAAACATGCTAATTTTAGCTCTAACACTGATGATCCACCTACAAATGTGAACTGACGTTCAAAAATAAAACATTTGAAAACGGACCATTTTCCACATTTCTGAAGCATGACGTAATGGGGGGGTGTTATCTCTTTTGTCGAAAATCAGCCGTTTTTGCTCGAACATTCAATGCCTCCAAATGGTATTTAATTAACTTCCCGGGGTGAAGAAACCCTTTTTGAGAACTCAGAGTGAGTAAATTGGCCATTTTCATGCACTTTTAACCATTCCATAAATCTTGTGTTTTGGGCCCCTGGAAGCATGAAAATCACTTTAAACATGCTAATTTTAGCTCTAACACTGATGATCCACCTACAAATGTGAACTGACGTTCAAAAATAAAACATTTGAAAACGGACCATTTTCCACATTTCTGAAGCATGACGTAATGGGGGGGGTGTTATCTCTTTTGTCGAAAATCAGCCGTTTTTGCTCGAACATTAAATGCCTCCAAATGGTATTTAATTAACTTCCCGGGGTGAAGAAACCCTTTTTGAGAACTCAGAGTGAGTAAATTGGCCATTTTCATGCACTTTTAACCATTCCATAAATCTTGTGTTTTGGGCCCCTGGAAGCATGAAAATCACTTTAAACATGCTAATTTTAGCTCTAACACTGATGATCCACCTACAAATGTGAACTGACGTTCAAAAATAAAACATTTGAAAACGGCCATTTTCCACATTTCTGAAGCATGACGTAATGGGGGGGTGTTATCTCTTTTGTCGAAAATCAGCCGTTTTTGCTCGAACATTAAATGCCTCCAAATGGTATTTATTTCACTTCCCGAGCCCCTGGAAGCATGAAAATCACTTTAAACATGCTAATTTTAGCTCTAACACTGATGATCCACCTACAAATGTGAACTGACGTTCAAAAATAAAACATTTGAAAACGGACCATTTTCCACATTTCTGAAGCATGACGTAATGGGGGGGTGTTATCTCTTTTGTCGAAAATCAGCCGTTTTTGCTCGAACATTAAATGCCTCCAAATGGTATTTAATTAACTTCCCGGGGTGAAGAAACCCTTTTTGAGAACTCAGAGTGAGTAAATTGGCCATTTTCATGCACTTTTAACCATTCCATAAATCTTGTGTTTTGGGCCCCTGGAAGCATGAAAATCACTTTAAACATGCTAATTTTAGCTCTAACACTGATGATCCACCTACAAATGTGAACTGACGTTCAAAAATAAAACATTTGAAAACGGACCATTTTCCACATTTCTGAAGCATGACGTAATGGGGGGGTGTTATCTCTTTTGTCGAAAATCAGCCGTTTTTGCTCGAACATTAAACGCCTCCAAATGGTATTTATTTCACTTCCCGAGCCCCTGGAAGCATGAAAATCACTTTAAACATGCTAATTTTAGCTCTAACACTGATGATCCACCTACAAATGTGAACTGACGTTCAAAAATAAAACACTTGAAAACGGACCATTTTCCACATTTCTGAAGCATGACGTAATGGGGGGGTGTTATCTCTTTTGTCGAAAATCAGCCGTTTTTGCTCGAACATTAAATGCCTCCAAATGGTATTTAATTAACTTCCCGGGGTGAAGAAACCCTTTTTGAGAACTCAGAGTGAGTAAATTGGCCATTTTCATGCACTTTTAACCATTCCATAAATCTTGTGTTTTGGGCCCCTGGAAGCATGAAAATCACTTTAAACATGCTAATTTTAGCTCTAACACTGATGATCCACCTACAAATGTGAACTGACGTTCAAAAATAAAACATTTGAAAACGGACCATTTTCCACATTTCTGAAGCATGACGTAATGGGGGGGTGTTATCTCTTTTGTCGAAAATCAGCCGTTTTTGCTCGAACATTCAATGCCTCCAAATGGTATTTAATTAACTTCCCGGGGAGAAGAAACCCTTTTTGAGAACTCAGAGTGAGTAAATTGGCCATTTTCATGCACTTTTAACCATTCCATAAATCTTGTGTTTTGGGCCCCTGGAAGCATGAAAATCACTTTAAACATGCTAATTTTAGCTCTAACACTGATGATCCACCTACAAATGTGAACTGACGTTCAAAAATAAAACATTTGAAAACGGACCATTTTCCACATTTCTGAAGCATGACGTAATGGGGGGGTGTTATCTCTTTTGTCAAAAATCAGCCGTTTTTGCTCGAACATTAAATGCCTCCAAATGGTATTTAATTAACTTCCCGGGGTGAAGAAACCCTTTTTGAGAACTCAGAGTGAGTAAATTGGCCATTTTAATGCACTTTTAACCATTCCATAAATCTTGTGTTTTGGGCCCCTGGAAGCATGAAAATCACTTTAAACATGCTAATTTTAGCTCTAACACTGATGATCCACCTACAAATGTGAACTGACGTTCAAAAATAAAACATTTGAAAACGGACCATTTTCCACATTTCTGAAGCATGACGTAATGGGGGGGTGTTATCTCTTTTGTCGAAAATCAGCCGTTTTTGCTCGAACATTAAATGCCTCCAAATGGTATTTAATTAACTTCCCGGGGTGAAGAAACCCTTTCTGAGAACTCAGAGTGAGTATATTGGCCATTTTCATGCACTTTTAACCATTCCATAAATCTTGTGTTTTGGGCCCCTGGAAGCATGAAAATCACTTTAAACATGCTAATTTTAGCTCTAACACTGATGATCCACCTACAAATGTGAACTGACGTTCAAAAATAAAACATTTGAAAACGGACCATTTTCCACATTTCTGAAGCATGACGTAATGGGGGGGTGTTATCTCTTTTGTCGAAAATCAGCCGTTTTTGCTCGAACATTAAATGCCTCCAAATGGTATTTAATTAACTTCCCGGGGTGAAGAAACCCTTTTTGAGAACTCAGAGTGAGTAAATTGGCCATTTTCATGCACTTTTAACCATTCCATAAATCTTGTGTTTTGGGCCCCTGGAAGCATGAAAATAACTTTAAACATGCTAATTTTAGCTCTAACACTGATGATCCACCTACAAATGTGAACTGACGTTCAAAAATAAAACATTTGAAAACGGACCATTTTCCACATTTCTGAAGCATGACGTAATGGGGGGGTGTTATCTCTTTTGTCGAAAATCAGCCGTTTTTGCTCGAACATTAAATGCCTCCAAATGGTATTTAATTAACTTCCCGGGGTGAAGAAACCCTTTTTGAGAACTCAGAGTGAGTAAATTGGCCATTTTTATGCACTTTTAACCATTCCATAAATCTTGTGTTTTGGGCCCCTGGAAGCATGAAAATCACTTTAAACATGCTAATTTTAGCTCTAACACTGATGATCCACCTACAAATGTGAATTGACGTTCAAAAATAAAACATTTGAAAACGGACCATTTTCCACATTTCTGAAGCATGACGTAATGGGGGGTGTTATCTCTTTTGTCGAAAATCAGCCGTTTTTGCTCGAACATTAAATGCCTCCAAATGGTATTTATTTCACTTCCCGAGCCCCTGGAAGCATGAAAATCACTTTAAACATGCTAATTTTAGCTCTAACACTGATGATCCACCTACAAATGTGAACTGACGTTCAAAAATAAAACATTTGAAAACGGACCATTTTCCACATTTCTGAAGCATGACGTAATGGGGGGGGTGTTATCTCTTTTGTCGAAAATCAGCCGTTTTTGCTCGAACATTAAATGCCTCCAAATGGTATTTAATTAACTTCCCGGGGTGAAGAAACCCTTTTTGAGAACTCAGAGTGAGTAAATTGGCCATTTTCATGCACTTTTAACCATTCCATAAATCTTGTGTTTTGGGCCCCTGGAAGCATGAAAATCACTTTAAACATGCTAATTTTAGCTCTAACACTGATGATCTACCTACAAATGTGAACTGACGTTCAAAAATAAAACATTTGAAAACGGACCATTTTCCACATTTCTGAAGCATGACGTAATGGGGGGGTGTTATCTCTTTTGTCGAAAATCAGCCGTTTTTGCTCTAACATTCAATGCCTCCAAATGGTATTTAATTAACTTCCCGGGGTGAAGAAACCCTTTTTGAGAACTCAGAGTGAGTAAATTGGCCATTTTCATGCACTTTTAACCATTCCATAAATCTTGTGTTTTGGGCCCCTGGAAGCATGAAAATCACTTTAAACATGCTAATTTTATCTCTAACACTGATGATCCACCTACAAATGTGAACTGACGTTCAAAAATAAAACATTTGAAAACGGACCATTTTCCACATTTCTGAAGCATGACGTAATGGGGGGGTGTTCTCTCTTTTGTCGAAAATCAGCCGTTTTTGCTCGAACATTAAATGCCTCCAAATGGTATTTAATTAACTTCCCGGGGTGAAGAAACCCTTTTTGAGAACTCAGAGTGAGTAAATTGGCCATTTTCATGCACTTTTAACCATTCCATAAATCTTGTGTTTTGGGCCCCTGGAAGCATGAAAATCACTTTAAACATGCTAATTTTAGCTCTAACACTGATGATCCACCTACAAATGTGAACTGACGTTCAAAAATAAAACATTTGAAAACGGACCATTTTCCACATTTCTGAAGCATGACGTAATGGGGGGGTGTTATCTCTTTTGTCGAAAATCAGCCGTTTTTGCTCGAACATTAAACGCCTCCAAATGGTATTTATTTTACTTCCTGAGCCCCTGGAAGCATGAAAATCACTTTAAACATGCTAATTTTAGCTCTAACACTGATGATCCACCTACAAATGTGAACTGACGTTCAAAAATAAAACATTTGAAAACGGACCATTTTCCACATTTCTGAAGCATGACGTAATGGGGGGGTGTTATCTCTTTTGTCGAAAATCAGCCGTTTTTGCTCGAACATTCAATGCCTCCAAATGGTATTTAATTAACTTCCCGGGGAGAAGAAACCCTTTTTGAGAACTCAGAGTGAGTAAATTGGCCATTTTCATGCACTTTTAACCATTCCATAAATCTTGTGTTTTGGGCCCCTGGAAGCATGAAAATCACTTTAAACATGCTAATTTTAGCTCTAACACTGATGATCCACCTACAAATGTGAACTGACGTTCAAAAATAAAACATTTGAAAACGGACCATTTTCCACATTTCTGAATCATGACGTAATGGGGGGGTGTTATCTCTTTTGTCGAAAATCAGCCGTTTTTGCTCGAACATTAAATGCCTCCAAATGGTATTTAATTAACTTCCCGGGGTGAAGAAACCCTTTTTGAGAACTCAGAGTGAGTAAATTGGCCATTTTCATGCACTTTTAACCATTCCATAAATCTTGTGTTTTGGGCCCCTGGAAGCATGAAAATCACTTTAAACATGCTAATTTTAGCTCTAACACTGATGATCCACCTACAAATGTGAACTGACGTTCAAAAATAAAACATTTGAAAACGGACCATTTTCCACATTTCTGAAGCATGACGTAATGAGGGGGTGTTATCTCTTTTGTCGAAAATCAGCTGTTTTTGCTCGAACATTAAATGCCTCCAAATGGTATTTAATTAACTTCCCGGGGTGAAGAAACCCTTTTTGAGAACTCAGAGTGAGTAAATTGGCCATTTTCATGCACTTTTAACAATTCCATAAATCTTGTGTTTTGGGCCCCTGGAAGCATGAAAATCACTTTAAACATGCTAATTTTAGCTCTAACACTGATGATCCACCTACAAATGTGAACTGACGTTCAAAAATAAAACATTTGAAAACGGACCATTTTCCACATTTCTGAAGCATGACGTAATGGGGGGGTGTTATCTCTTTTGTCGAAAATCAGCCGTTTTTGCTCGAACATTAAATGCCTCCAAATGGTATTTAATTAACTTCCCGGGGTGAAGAAACCCTTTTTGAGAACTCAGAGTGAGTAAATTGGCCATTTCATGCACTTTTAACCATTCCATAAATCTTGTGTTTTGGGCCCCTGGAAGCATGAAAATCACTTTAAACATGCTAATTTTAGCTCTAACACTGATGATCCACCTACAAATGTGAACTGACGTTCAAAAATAAAACATTTGAAAACGGACCATTTTCCACATTTCTGAAGCATGACGTAATGGGGGGTGTTATCTCTTTTGTCGAAAATCAGCCGTTTTTGCTCGAACATTAAATGCCTCCAAATGGTATTATGGCTGAGATACCCGCCACCCCCTCTCAACACGATCCCCAAAAGAAGGGAAACCGGAAACAGTTCTTCAAAGTTTTTGGATGTGGGAGGGAGTGACCCTCCCGCGGCCGTATTTATTAAAACAAAAAATTAAACATTAAACGTTTCATATTATGTACAATTTCATTATCACATTTGCGATGTTTGGCTAATCTTAACATATTCTCTAATACAGAGGTTCTCCTAGCCGAACTAGCATCCTACAGAAACATTCTCTATAAACACTGAAATTGTACATCCTAACGTTTAAGGGCCAACGGCAAGGTCATAACCGGTGTCAAGATCCCTAACCAGACTTACCCCTCCCACTTGGGAAGGGCGACAGCACAGAGGCTTACCTCAAGTGCAACTACTAACAATTTCCCTTGACTTGTCGGGGGCACTTAAGACTCGACGCCATTTAAAGGTCGTTCGAATACTTGTGTGTGGTATCTAGAAGGTATCGTGGACCTCCCCCCACCCCACACAACTTACCGCATCTGCCGTCGCAGATGACCCTGGCCCCGGGAAATTCCTCAGGAGGGGGCTGTAACCCCTCCTACACAGGAAGGGGCCATGACCGCCTTTCCTTAACTTCCGGCGACCCGCCCTTAGACGGGACCGCCTCCCCATTGAGGGGCCAATGGCCACCTCCCCCGAGCGCTCCCATCCGTGTTGGGTGACGCCCACTCATAGGGATCTACCAATTAGTGCTCACCGATCATGACCTTACCGCCTACCAAAAAATAAATACGACAGTTTGAACTTAGAAAACATTGGTCGCTACGACCGAAAGAGCATGCTCAAAAAGTAACACTACATCAAGTCCTTTTAATCGTAACAACCTAAATGATATTCACCATACTTTATTATGAAAAACACAAAACTGATACTTTCACAACCTGTAAACGAAAAAGGAAGAACATACTTAGAAAATCCACTTTATTGCACAACAACTTGCTGTCCTCAGGGGCTGGTGGGTGGGTCAAAATTGGCTCTTTGTTCTGTCCCGAGCTCACGTGTAGCGAGGAGGTGCAGCTTCGGAGCACAAGAACAAGAGGACGTCTTCCGGTCTTGCGTCTCCTTTTATCCGTCTTCAGGGCGGGCGTAAACCCGCCCCTGCCCGTCCCGCGGGCGTGGCTGGCTGCGTCAGTGTCTAGGCCAGCCCACTCTAGGGCGGGAACAGGCGCGCCCCGGCTACGCCGCTTCGGGCATACCAGCCGAGACGCGCCTCCCGCCAAAAAATGGCTTCCCGGGGGGATCGAGGCACTCCGCCATACGTTCGGGGGGACCGAGTGGTCGCCCCTTTCCATATGGCTGAGATACCCGCCACCCCCTCTCAACACGATCCCCAAAAGAAGGGAAACCGGAAACAGTTCTTCAAAGTTTTTGGATGTGGGAGGGAGTGACCCTCCCGCGGCCGTATTTATTAAAACAAAAAATTAAACATTAAACGTTTCATATTATGTACAATTTCATTATCACATTTGCGATGTTTGGCTAATCTTAACATATTCTCTAATACAGAGGTTCTCCTAGCCGAACTAGCATCCTACAGAAACATTCTCTATAAACACTGAAATTGTACATCCTAACGTTTAAGGGCCAACGGCAAGGTCATAACCGGTGTCAAGATCCCTAACCAGACTTACCCCTCCCACTTGGGAAGGGCGACAGCACAGAGGCTTACCTCAAGTGCAACTACTAACAATTTCCCTTGACTTGTCGGGGGCACTTAAGACTCGACGCCATTTAAAGGTCGTTCGAATACTTGTGTGTGGTATCTAGAAGGTATCGTGGACCTCCCCCCACCCCACACAACTTACCGCATCTGCCGTCGCAGATGACCCTGGCCCCGGGAAATTCCTCAGGAGGGGGCTGTAACCCCTCCTACACAGGAAGGGGCCATGACCGCCTTTCCTTAACTTCCGGCGACCCGCCCTTAGACGGGACCGCCTCCCCATTGAGGGGCCAATGGCCACCTCCCCCGAGCGCTCCCATCCGTGTTGGGTGACGCCCACTCATAGGGATCTACCAATTAGTGCTCACCGATCATGACCTTACCGCCACAGGTCCGGATAGTTGACCGGCTATCCGGACCCCCCACCAAACTCCTACCTAAAGGTCATGTTTTAACGATTTTAACCAAGCTAGGAAGTCACCTATGAGTAACTCGTTGCCCACCCTCGACAAATGCACACCATCCCCCAAATACATACTGTCATCATTAATACAACTATGCGAGATCGAATGCAATGTCTTGGAACGGAACAACCGACTCACTTTATTATTCAATTTTTTAACGGAATGATTCAAAGCAGGGATCGAGATAGCCCCCCGCCACACTTTTCGTGGGATCATATGAGACCACGCAATTGTACACCCCGGAACTCTCCTTGCTAACCAACTTACCGTGGAAAGCATAGCCTCCAGGAGAAGTCGTCTACCGGTGGTGACTAGATCATTGCCCCCCAAATGTACTATGACTATGGACGGCGGTGACCTCATCCGCTCTAACAAACCCTCAAAAAATGCTTGAAACTGGTCAATACAGAGACCGCCCCTTCCGTAGAAGGACACTCTGTACCCGTATTCCCCAGGTACGTGAATCATATCACCTGCTTTGAATACGTCTGCGGCCCGTCTCACGTATGAGTGGCCTACAACCCACACCTCCTTTCTCTCAGCCGGTGATGTGTGACCGCTGGCCTGGTGTTGGGTCAACTGCACAGTCCGCCCTGCCGCGTAGGCTTGCGCAACTGAAAACAAACAAAAGACAAGAAGCGTGAGTACATGATTACAGCTTCACAACATGTGCAATCGCACATACCTCTTATAACAATTGGAGGACCAACGCCCCACACGTTTCACTTGTTCTACATTAAGACCCCTGGCTGTAGCTTCTGTGGCAGCCCCTATACGAAAGGAATGGGTCCCAAATTCACCCGGGTCCAAGCCCGCTGCGGCAATGGCCATTGCAAGCACCCGCTGAAACTGAAACCTCGTCAGCGGGGTGGCGTCTACATGCCTCAACAATGTCCCCCCCCATGATGCCACCCTTCGTGCTAGGTAATCTTCTAAGCACTGAACCGGACACATGGATGACTCGGGGATCCTGCGAATGATCGTGCAGTCCCCCCTCCCATCTTGGTCAGTCTTGGACCTGAGAAAGGAGACAATCATCGCATCACCCCTGATCTGAACCTGCTCCCTGCACAAGCCCCCCGTCACATCCCGTTTGTTCCTTGCAACCAGCTCACTAACTCTCATAGCCCCGTGAAATGCCAGCATAAATGCAGTCCGGAACAAACAGGTCTCGAACGGGGACGAGCATGTGTTAGGGAGTGTGGTCAGCAACTGGGACAACCTGTCTAGACCTATCGGTCGTCTTACGTCTACTCTGCGACCCTCCAGACGTTGCCACCCTCGCAGCGCTTTCTGTACCGTAAAAGACGCTGTCGGGTCCAGGATGCCATGGGCCCTGGCAACAAAGGAAATGGCGGCACGATGCCTTTGGGCCGTGGCCACCGATTTCCCAGCCCTACGTAAGGACATCAGGAAAAGTACTACCAACTCCTCCTGCCCCCAAAGTCCCCCTCTCTCTGCCCCCAAAAAGGCCAAATAGGCCTGGAACGCCCCTTCATATGCCTTCCTTGTCCTGGGTGCTAGACTCTCTCCCACGAGGTGACGAAGTTCGGGGCACCGAGAGACCAGAGAGCTTCGGGGAAGGGTGCCGGCTCCGGGTCCGCTGAAGGAAGGAAGCCCGAGAAAGCCTGCATGTGAAAACGAGACAGTGCATCAGCGGCCTGATTCATCACCCCAGGGACATGTTTTGCTCTGAATACCACGTTCAGTTGCATACACAGTAAGACAATTTCTTTGAGCAGCCTCAAAATCAATTTACAACGGGCTGCCTGACTATTGATGCATTCTACCACGGTCATATTGTCGGACCAGAACACAACAGAATGATCTCTGAACCCTTCTGGCCAGGTTCTCAGGGCCACCAGAATGGGAAATAATTCGAGGAAAGCGATGTTACTTGTCAGCCCCTTCTCATGCCACCATAGGGGCCACTTCTGTGCCGACCATTTTGTGCCGAAGATGGCGCCAAAACCTACGCTTCCTGCTGAATCTGTCCATAGCCCAAGCTCATCGGAGGACATGACTGGCTTGTTCCAGACAACTCGGCCATTGAAGTCCGCCAAGAATGCTAACCAGATCCGCATGTCCTGGCGGACCTCAGTCGATAACCTTGTGCGATGATGACCCTCCTTCAGGCCAACCATCGCTTGGGCAATTGAGCGGGAAAAGGGGCGAGCCATTGGTATCACTCTCAAGGCAAAGTTCAATTTTCCCACTAACTGTTGCAACTGATGCAGTGTAACCTTGGATGCAGTTAAACATACTTGGAGGGTTGCCCTAAATTTCGACACCTTGCTAGCTGGTAAACGGAAGCACCCCTCCCTTGAGTCCAACTCGATCCCCAGAAACTCGAGGCAAGTCGTGGGACCCATAGTTTTACCCGGTGCCAACGGCACGCCGAGATGACCCATTAACACACAGAATTTGTCTAAAGCCTGGGCACATTCGGGACTACCGGCGGGGCCAAGGAACAGAAAGTCGTCAAGGTAATGCATTACATTTCGGAAACCCGCTGTCTCAGTGAACACCCACTGCAGGAAAGTACTGAATTGCTCAAAGTAAGCACATGAAATAGAGCAACCCATTGGCATACACCTATCCATGTAAAATGATCCCTGGAACCCGAATCCCAAAAGACGCTGATCGTCTGGGTGTACCGGGAGCAACCGGAACGCTGACTCGATATCAGATTTCGCCATCAACGTCCCGTGCCCCAGGCGATTCAAGATGGCTACTGCCTCATCAAAAGATGCGTATCGCACCGAACAAACTTCTGGATCAATTGCGTCGTTCACCGAAAGACCTCGTGGAGCAGACAGATTATGGATCAAACGGAACTCACCCGGGTCCTTCTTGGGGACCACCCCTAACGGAGAACAAACGAAACCTGGTACCGGAGGTTCACTAAACGGGCCGGCGACCCGTCCCCGGCTAACCTCTTTCTGAATTTTCTCCTGCACTACCGATGTATGTTGTAAAACGGAAAGTTGATTTTTGCACATCCCTACACCCTGAAAGTCCCCTACCGGGATGCGGAAACCATGTGTAAAACCGTTCCGTAGCACCCCAGCAGAAGTACGATCCGGGTATTCGCTGAGCCAGGGAATCATTGCCAAGGTATCAATCGGGGTTGGTAAAGGCGCCCCTCGGCCTAGCTTAGACCTGTTTGGCGCCCCCCTTACCCCCATTCTCACCCGTTCTGGCTCTGCACGATGACTCAGGATGGGACGACCCACACGTACTACACTCATGTTTGAACTTACACGATCCCGGAGGCCTGGTACATTTCCCCTTGTTGAAATTAAAACAGAAACCCTTCTTCCCTGTATTGCCTGCGGGCCTTGACTGGTCGTCGGTGCTCGTACTTGGTCGAAAGGGCGTCCCCACATTCTGGCGGGAGTAATCAACAACATTGCTCCCGACCAATGGCATTCTTAACATTCCTGATTCTTTCATTTTGTCCCAAGTTAACGAATCGTAACAATCCCAAGTCAAACTCTTGTTATGTTCCTTTTCCTTTCTGAACAGATTGTCATAACAAAACCAATGGTTACCTTGATACGTTGTCGAGTAACCCATAATTCGTGATTGGTAAACGGGAAACTCAGGGAGCAACTCGGGCCTACGTTCCCCCAAAATCGATGTGAAAATACCCCATGCATTGCCCCAGTTGCCAATGTTCTCATTAACCTTAAAGGCGGCCATTTTTGCGCGCCAAACACTCGGATGCATCAAGTCCTTCTGACTTTTCACATGCTCCACATCATAATGATCAACAAGCAGGGAAAAAATATTCACGTACTCTCCCGCCCAGATCTTTTCTTTTATAGCTAACGGCACATGTTGTCCCAATCTCTCTCTACGAGAGGGTGCTGACTCGTCCCTTGCAATCGGCAATGGCCGCTTACCTGCACCGGACGCAGCTTCTGCCGCTTGCGGCTTGTCTATCCCCGCCACTCTAGCTGCCTCTTTCTTCTCACGAAGCCCTTTTATCAGCGCCTGTGCCTCGGCAGCCGTGGCGCCATCACCACTATCCCCCAACCACGCTGCTAGCTGTGCTGCCAGCTCGGGGGGCATGTCTTCCTTGGATGTCGGGGAGACGACCCCCGGAATTGGATTCCCCTCTATCGGTACCGGGGTCGGCGCCTCGAGAGGGGCAGAGGGAGCCGGGACGTCCCCACCGGCTGGAACCTTTCTCGGCCTCTTAGGTCTCCCTCCAGCCGGCGAAGGGCCCGAACCCTCCTCCCCATCTCGCTCCGCCAACCGTTTCTTTATGTCGGACATATCTTTAAAGAGTGCCCGAACCATCTGGTCAGTCGTCATTCTCTTTTCGCCTTTCCTGGGCATCTTCTTCGACGAAGTATCTGGAAGACAAAGAAAAAGATCAAAAACGCTCAAAATTGGCTCTTTGTTCTGTCCCGAGCTCACGTGTAGCGAGGAGGTGCAGCTTCGGAGCACAAGAACAAGAGGACGTCTTCCGGTCTTGCGTCTCCTTTTATCCGTCTTCAGGGCGGGCGTAAACCCGCCCCTGCCCGTCCCGCGGGCGTGGCTGGCTGCGTCAGTGTCTAGGCCAGCCCACTCTAGGGCGGGAACAGGCGCGCCCCGGCTACGCCGCTTCGGGCATACCAGCCGAGACGCGCCTCCCGCCAAAAAATGGCTTCCCGGGGGGATCGAGGCACTCCGCCATACGTTCGGGGGGACCGAGTGGTCGCCCCTTTCCATTATTTCACTTCCCGAGCCCCTGGAAGCATGAAAATCACTTTAAACATGCTAATTTTAGCTCTAACACTGATGATCCACCTACAAATGTGAACTGACGTTCAAAAATAAAACATTTGAAAACGGACCATTTTCCACATTTCTGAAGCATGACGTAATGGGGGGGTGTTATCTCTTTTGTCGAAAATCAGCCGTTTTTGCTCGAACATTAAATGCCTCCAAATGGTATTTAATTAACTTCCCGGGGTGAAGAAACCCTTTTTGAGAACTCAGAGTGAGTAAATTGGCCATTTTCATGCACTTTTAACCATTCCATAAATCTTGTGTTTTGGGCCCCTGGAAGCATGAAAATCACTTTAAACATGCTAATTTTAGCTCTAACACTGATGATCCACCTACAAATGTGAACTGACGTTCAAAAATAAAACATTTGAAAACGGACCATTTTCCACATTTCTGAAGCATGACGTAATGGGGGGGTGTTATCTCTTTTGTCGAAAATCAGCCGTTTTTGCTCTAACATTCAATGCCTCCAAATGGTATTTAATTAGCTTCCCGGGGTGAAGAAACCCTTTTTGAGAACTCAGAGTGAGTAAATTGGCCATTTTCATGCACTTTTAACCATTCCATAAATCTTGTGTTTTGGGCCCCTGGAAGCATGAAAATCACTTTAAACATGCTAATTTTAGCTCTAACACTGATGATCCACCTACAAATGTGAACTGACGTTCAAAAATAAAACATTTGAAAACGGACCATTTTCCACATTCTGAAGCATGACGTAATGGGGGGGTGTTATCTCTTTTGTCGAAAATCAGCCGTTTTTGCTCGAACATTAAATGCCTCCAAATGGTATTTAATTAACTTCCCGGGGTGAAGAAACCCTTTTTGAGAACTCAGAGTGAGTAAATTGGCCATTTTCATGCACTTTTAACCATTCCATAAATCTTGTGTTTTGGGCCCCTGGAAGCATGAAAATCACTTTAAACATGCTAATTTTAGCTCTAACACTGATGATCCACCTACAAATGTGAACTGACGTTCAAAAATAAAACATTTGAAAACGGACCATTTTCCACATTTCTGAAGCATGACGTAATGGGGGGGTGTTATCTCTTTTGTCGAAAATCAGCCGTTTTTGCTCGAACATTAAATGCCTCCAAATGGTATTTATTTCACTTCCCGAGCCCCTGGAAGCATGAAAATCACTTTAAACATGCTAATTTTAGCTCTAACACTGATGATCCACCTACAAATGTGAACTGACGTTCAAAAATAAAACATTTGAAAACGGACCATTTTCCACATTTCTGAAGCATGACGTAATGGGGGGGTGTTATCTCTTTTGTCGAAAATCAGCCGTTTTTGCTCGAACATTAAATGCCTCCAAATGGTATTTAATTAACTTCCCGGGGTGAAGAAACCCTTTTTGAGAACTCAGAGTGAGTAAATTGGCCATTTTCATGCACTTTTAACCATTCCATAAATCTTGTGTTTTGGGCCCCTGGAAGCATGAAAATCACTTTAAACATGCTAATTTTAGCTCTAACACTGATGATCCACCTACAAATGTGAACTGACGTTCAAAAATAAAACATTTGAAAACGGACCATTTTCCACATTTCTGAAGCATGACGTAATGGGGGGGTGTTATCTCTTTTGTCGAAAATCAGCCGTTTTTGCTCGAACATTAAATGCCTCCAAATGGTATTTAATTAACTTCCCGGGGTGAAGAAACCCTTTTTGAGAACTCAGAGTGAGTAAATTGGCCATTTTCATGCACTTTTAACCATTCCATAAATCTTGTGTTTTGGGCCCCTGGAAGCATGAAAATCACTTTAAACATGCTAATTTTAGCTCTAACACTGATGATCCACCTACAAATGTGAACTGACGTTCAAAAATAAAACATTTGAAAACGGACCATTTTCCACATTTCTGAAGCATGACGTAATGGGGGGTGTTATCTCTTTTGTCGAAAATCAGCCGTTTTTGCTCGAACATTAAATGCCTCCAAATGGTATTTATTTCACTTCCCGAGCCCCTGGAAGCATGAAAATCACTTTAAACATGCTAATTTTAGCTCTAACACTGATGATCCACCTACAAATGTGAACTGACGTTCAAAAATAAAACATTTGAAAACGGACCATTTTCCACATTTCTGAAGCATGACGTAATGGGGGGGTGTTATCTCTTTTGTCGAAAATCAGCCGTTTTTGCTCGAACATTAAATGCCTCCAAATGGTATTTAATTAACTTCCCGGGGTGAAGAAACCCTTTTTGAGAACTCAGAGTGAGTAAATTGGCCATTTTCATGCACTTTTAACCATTCCATAAATCTTGTGTTTTGGGCCCCTGGAAGCATGAAAATCACTTTAAACATGCTAATTTTAGCTCTAACACTGATGATCCACCTACAAATGTGAACTGACGTTCAAAAATAAAACATTTGAAAACGGACCATTTTCCACATTTCTGAAGCATGACGTAATGGGGGGGTGTTATCTCTTTTGTCGAAAATCAGCCGTTTTTGCTCGAACATTCAATGCCTCCAAATGGTATTTAATTAACTTCCCGGGGTGAAGAAACCCTTTTTGAGAACTCAGAGTGAGTAAATTGGCCATTTTCATGCACTTTTAACCATTCCATAAATCTTGTGTTTTGGGCCCCTGGAAGCATGAAAATCACTTTAAACATGCTAATTTTAGCTCTAACACTGATGATCCACCTACAAATGTGAACTGACGTTCAAAAATAAAACATTTGAAAACGGACCATTTTCCACATTTCTGAAGCATGACGTAATGGGGGGGTGTTATCTCTTTTGTCGAAAATCAGCCGTTTTTGCTCGAACATTAAATGCCTCCAAATGGTATTTAATTAACTTCCCGGGGTGAAGAAACCCTTTTTGAGAACTCAGAGTGAGTAAATTGGCCATTTTCATGCACTTTTAACCATTCCATAAATCTTGTGTTTTGGGCCCCTGGAAGCATGAAAATCACTTTAAACATGCTAATTTTAGCTCTAACACTGATGATCCACCTACAAATGTGAACTGACGTTCAAAAATAAAACATTTGAAAACGGACCATTTTCCACATTTCTGAAGCATGACGTAATGGGGGGGTGTTATCTCTTTTGTCGAAAATCAGCCGTTTTTGCTCGAACATTAAATGCCTCCAAATGGTATTTATTTCACTTCCCGAGCCCCTGGAAGCATGAAAATCACTTTAAACATGCTAATTTTAGCTCTAACACTGATGATCCACCTACAAATGTGAACTGACGTTCAAAAATAAAACATTTGAAAACGGACCATTTTCCACATTTCTGAAGCATGACGTAATGGGGGGGTGTTATCTCTTTTGTCGAAAATCAGCCGTTTTTGCTCGAACATTAAATGCCTCCAAATGGTATTTAATTAACTTCCCGGGGTGAAGAAACCCTTTTTGAGAACTCAGAGTGAGTAAATTGGCCATTTTCATGCACTTTTAACCATTCCATAAATCTTGTGTTTTGGGCCCCTGGAAGCATGAAAATCACTTTAAACATGCTAATTTTAGCTCTAACACTGATGATCCACCTACAAATGTGAACTGACGTTCAAAAATAAAACATTTGAAAACGGACCATTTTCCACATTTCTGAAGCATGACGTAATGGGGGGTGTTATCTCTTTTGTCGAAAATCAGCCGTTTTTGCTCGAACATTAAATGCCTCCAAATGGTATTTATTTTACTTCCCGAGCCCCTGGAAGCATGAAAATCACTTTAAACATGCTAATTTTAGCTCTAACACTGATGATCCACCTACAAATGTGAACTGACGTTCAAAAATAAAACATTTGAAAACGGACCATTTTCCACATTTCTGAAGCATGACGTAATGGGGGGGTGTTATCTCTTTTGTCGAAAATCAGCCGTTTTTGCTCGAACATTAAATGCCTCCAAATGGTATTTAATTAACTTCCCGGGGTGAAGAAACCCTTTTTGAGAACTCAGAGTGAGTAAATTGGCCATTTTCATGCACTTTTAACCATTCCATAAATCTTGTGTTTTGGGCCCCTGGAAGCATGAAAATCACTTTAAACATGCTAATTTTAGCTCTAACACTGATGATCCACCTACAAATGTGAACTGACGTTCAAAAATAAAACATTTGAAAACGGACCATTTTCCACATTTCTGAAGCATGACGTAATGGGGGGGTGTTATCTCTTTTGTCGAAAATCAGCCGTTTTTGCTCGAACATTCAATGCCTCCAAATGGTATTTAATTAACTTCCCGGGGAGAAGAAACCCTTTTTGAGAACTCAGAGTGAGTATATTGGCCATTTTCATGCACTTTTAACCATTCCATAAATCTTGTGTTTTGGGCCCCTGGAAGCATGAAAATCACTTTAAACATGCTAATTTTAGCTCTAACACTGATGATCCACCTACAAATGTGAACTGACGTTCAAAAATAAAACATTTGAAAACGGACCATTTTCCACATTTCTGAAGCATGACGTAATGGGGGGGGTGTTATCTCTTTTGTCGAAAATCAGCCGTTTTTGCTCTAACATTAAATGCCTCCAAATGGTATTTAATTAACTTCCCGGGGTGAAGAAACCCTTTTTGAGAACTCAGAGTGAGTAAATTGGCCATTTTCATGCACTTTTAACCATTCCATAAATCTTGTGTTTTGGGCCCCTGGAAGCATGAAAATCACTTTAAACATGCTAATTTTAGCTCTAACACTGATGATCCACCTACAAATGTGAACTGACGTTCAAAAATAAAACATTTGAAAACGGACCATTTTCCACATTTCTGAAGCATGACGTAATGGGGGGGTGTTATCTCTTTTGTCGAAAATCAGCCGTTTTTGCTCGAACATTAAATGCCTCCAAATGGTATTTAATTAACTTCCCGGGGTGAAGAAACCCTTTTTGAGAACTCAGAGTGAGTAAATTGGCCATTTCATGCACTTTTAACCATTCCATAAATCTTGTGTTTTGGGCCCCTGGAAGCATGAAAATCACTTTAAACATGCTAATTTTAGCTCTAACACTGATGATCCACCTACAAATGTGAACTGACGTTCAAAAATAAAACATTTGAAAACGGACCATTTTCCACATTTCTGAAGCATGACGTAATGGGGGGTGTTATCTCTTTTGTCGAAAATCAGCCGTTTTTGCTCGAACATTAAATGCCTCCAAATGGTATTTATTTCACTTCCCGAGCCCCTGGAAGCATGAAAATCACTTTAAACATGCTAATTTTAGCTCTAACACTGATGATCCACCTACAAATGTGAACTGACGTTCAAAAATAAAACATTTGAAAACGGACCATTTTCCACATTTCTGAAGCATGACGTAATGGGGGGGTGTTATCTCTTTTGTCGAAAATCAGCCGTTTTTGCTCGAACATTAAATGCCTCCAAATGGTATTTAATTAACTTCCCGGGGTGAAGAAACACTTTTTGAGAACTCAGAGTGAGTAAATTGGCCATTTTCATGCACTTTTAACCATTCCATAAATCTTGTGTTTTGGGCCCCTGGAAGCATGAAAATCACTTTAAACATGCTAATTTTAGCTCTAACACTGATGATCCACCTACAAATGTGAACTGACGTTCAAAAATAAAACATTTGAAAACGGACCATTTTCCACATTTCTGAAGCATGACATAATGGGGGGGTGTAATCTCTTTTGTCGAAAATCAGCCGTTTTTGCTCTAACATTCAATGCCTCCAAATGGTATTTAATTAACTTCCCGGGGTGAAGAAACCCTTTTTGAGAACTCAGAGTGAGTAAATTGGCCATTTTCATGCACTTTTAACCATTCCATAAATCTTGTGTTTTGGGCCCCTGGAAGCATGAAAATCACTTTAAACATGCTAATTTTAGCTCTAACACTGATGATCCACCTACAAATGTGAACTGACGTTCAAAAATAAAACATTTGAAAACGGACCATTTTCCACATTTCTGAAGCATGACGTAATGGGGGGGTGTTATCTCTTTTGTCGAAAATCAGCCGTTTTTGCTCTAACATTCAATGCCTCCAAATGGTATTTAATTAACTTCCCGGGGTGAAGAAACCCTTTTTGAGAACTCAGAGTGAGTAAATTGGCCATTTTCATGCACTTTTAACCATTCCATAAATCTTGTGTTTTGGGCCCCTGGAAGCATGAAAATCACTTTAAACATGCTAATTTTAGCTCTAACACTGATGATCCACCTACAAATGTGAACTGACGTTCAAAAATAAAACATTTGAAAACGGACCATTTTCCACATTTCTGAAGCATGACGTAATGGGGGGGTGTTATCTCTTTTGTCGAAAATCAGCCGTTTTTGCTCGAACATTAAATGCCTCCAAATGGTATTTAATTAACTTCCCGGGGTGAAGAAACCCTTTTTGAGAACTCAGAGTGAGTAAATTGGCCATTTTCATGCACTTTTAACCATTCCATAAATCTTGTGTTTTGGGCCCCTGGAAGCATGAAAATCACTTTAAACATGCTAATTTTAGCTCTAACACTGATGATCCACCTACAAATGTGAACTGACGTTCAAAAATAAAACATTTGAAAACGGACCATTTTCCACATTTCTGAAGCATGACTTAATGGGGGGGTGTTATCTCTTTTGTCGAAAATCAGCCGTTTTTGCTCGAACATTAAATGCCTCCAAATGGTATTTAATTAACTTCCCGGGGTGAAGAAACCCTTTTTGAGAACTCAGAGTGAGTAAATTGGCCATTTTCATGCACTTTTAACCATTCCATAAATCTTGTGTTTTGGGCCCCTGGAAGCATGAAAATCACTTTAAACATGCTAATTTTAGCTCTAACACTGATGATCCACCTACAAATGTGAACTGACGTTCAAAAATAAAACATTTGAAAACGGACCATTTTCCACATTTCTGAAGCATGACGTAATGGGGGGTGTTATCTCTTTTGTCGAAAATCAGCCGTTTTTGCTCGAACATTAAATGCCTCCAAATGGTATTTATTTCACTTCCCGAGCCCCTGGAAGCATGAAAATCACTTTAAACATGCTAATTTTAGCTCTAACACTGATGATCCACCTACAAATGTGAACTGACGTTCAAAAATAAAACATTTGAAAACGGACCATTTTCCACATTTCTGAAGCATGACGTAATGGGGGGGTGTTATCTCTTTTGTCGAAAATCAGCCGTTTTTGCTCGAACATTAAATGCCTCCAAATGGTATTTAATTAACTTCCCGGGGTGAAGAAACCCTTTTTGAGAACTCAGAGTGAGTAAATTGGCCATTTTCATGCACTTTTAACCATTCCATAAATCTTGTGTTTTGGGCCCCTGGAAGCATGAAAATCACTTTAAACATGCTAATTTTAGCTCTAACACTGATGATCCACCTACAAATGTGAACTGACGTTCAAAAATAAAACATTTGAAAACGGACCATTTTCCACATTTCTGAAGCATGACTTAATGGGGGGGTGTTATCTCTTTTGTCGAAAATCAGCCGTTTTTGCTCGAACATTAAATGCCTCCAAATGGTATTTAATTAACTTCCCGGGGTGAAGAAACCCTTTTTGAGAACTCAGAGTGAGTAAATTGGCCATTTTCATGCACTTTTAACCATTCCATAAATCTTGTGTTTTGGGCCCCTGGAAGCATGAAAATCACTTTAAACATGCTAATTTTAGCTCTAACACTGATGATCCACCTACAAATGTGAACTGACGTTCAAAAATAAAACATTTGAAAACGGACCATTTTCCACATTTCTGAAGCATGACGTAATGGGGGGTGTTATCTCTTTTGTCGAAAATCAGCCGTTTTTGCTCGAACATTAAATGCCTCCAAATGGTATTTATTTCACTTCCCGAGCCCCTGGAAGCATGAAAATCACTTTAAACATGCTAATTTTAGCTCTAACACTGATGATCCACCTACAAATGTGAACTGACGTTCAAAAATAAAACATTTGAAAACGGACCATTTTCCACATTTCTGAAGCATGACGTAATGGGGGGGTGTTATCTCTTTTGTCGAAAATCAGCCGTTTTTGCTCGAACATTAAATGCCTCCAAATGGTATTTAATTAACTTCCCGGGGTGAAGAAACCCTTTTTGAGAACTCAGAGTGAGTAAATTGGCCATTTTCATGCACTTTTAACCATTCCATAAATCTTGTGTTTTGGGCCCCTGGAAGCATGAAAATCACTTTAAACATGCTAATTTTAGCTCTAACACTGATGATCCACCTACAAATGTGAACTGACGTTCAAAAATAAAACATTTGAAAACGGACCATTTTCCACATTTCTGAAGCATGACGTAATGGGGGGGTGTTATCTCTTTTGTCGAAAATCAGCCGTTTTTGCTCGAACATTCAATGCCTCCAAATGGTATTTAATTAACTTCCCGGGGTGAAGAAACCCTTTTTGAGAACTCAGAGTGAGTAAATTGGCCATTTTCATGCACTTTTAACCATTCCATAAATCTTGTGTTTTGGGCCCCTGGAAGCATGAAAATCACTTTAAACATGCTAATTTTAGCTCTAACACTGATGATCCACCTACAAATGTGAACTGACGTTCAAAAATAAAACATTTGAAAACGGACCATTTTCCACATTTCTGAAGCATGACGTAATGGGGGGGTGTTATCTCTTTTGTCGAAAATCAGCCGTTTTTGCTCGAACATTAAATGCCTCCAAATGGTATTTAATTAACTTCCCGGGGTGAAGAAACCCTTTTTGAGAACTCAGAGTGAGTAAATTGGCCATTTTCATGCACTTTTAACCATTCCATAAATCTTGTGTTTTGGGCCCCTGGAAGCATGAAAATCACTTTAAACATGCTAATTTTAGCTCTAACACTGATGATCCACCTACAAATGTGAACTGACGTTCAAAAATAAAACATTTGAAAACGGACCATTTTCCACATTTCTGAAGCATGACGTAATGGGGGGGTGTTATCTCTTTTGTCGAAAATCAGCCGTTTTTGCTCGAACATTAAATGCCTCCAAATGGTATTTATTTCACTTCCCGAGCCCCTGGAAGCATGAAAATCACTTTAAACATGCTAATTTTAGCTCTAACACTGATGATCCACCTACAAATGTGAACTGACGTTCAAAAATAAAACATTTGAAAACGGACCATTTTCCACATTTCTGAAGCATGACGTAATGGGGGGGTGTTATCTCTTTTGTCGAAAATCAGCCGTTTTTGCTCGAACATTAAATGCCTCCAAATGGTATTTAATTAACTTCCCGGGGTGAAGAAACCCTTTTTGAGAACTCAGAGTGAGTAAATTGGCCATTTTCATGCACTTTTAACCATTCCATAAATCTTGTGTTTTGGGCCCCTGGAAGCATGAAAATCACTTTAAACATGCTAATTTTAGCTCTAACACTGATGATCCACCTACAAATGTGAACTGACGTTCAAAAATAAAACATTTGAAAACGGACCATTTTCCACATTTCTGAAGCATGACGTAATGGGGGGTGTTATCTCTTTTGTCGAAAATCAGCCGTTTTTGCTCGAACATTAAATGCCTCCAAATGGTATTTATTTTACTTCCCGAGCCCCTGGAAGCATGAAAATCACTTTAAACATGCTAATTTTAGCTCTAACACTGATGATCCACCTACAAATGTGAACTGACGTTCAAAAATAAAACATTTGAAAACGGACCATTTTCCACATTTCTGAAGCATGACGTAATGGGGGGGTGTTATCTCTTTTGTCGAAAATCAGCCGTTTTTGCTCGAACATTAAATGCCTCCAAATGGTATTTAATTAACTTCCCGGGGAGAAGAAACCCTTTTTGAGAACTCAGAGTGAGTATATTGGCCATTTTCATGCACTTTTAACCATTCCATAAATCTTGTGTTTTGGGCCCCTGGAAGCATGAAAATCACTTTAAACATGCTAATTTTAGCTCTAACACTGATGATCCACCTACAAATGTGAACTGACGTTCAAAAATAAAACATTTGAAAACGGACCATTTTCCACATTTCTGAAGCATGACGTAATGGGGGGGGGGTGTTATCTCTTTTGTCGAAAATCAGCCGTTTTTGCTCTAACATTAAATGCCTCCAAATGGTATTTAATTAACTTCCCGGGGTGAAGAAACCCTTTTTGAGAGCTCAGAGTGAGTAAATTGGCCATTTTCATGCACTTTTAACCATTCCATAAATCTTGTGTTTTGGGCCCCTGGAAGCATGAAAATCACTTTAAACATGCTAATTTTAGCTCTAACACTGATGATCCACCTACAAATGTGAACTGACGTTCAAAAATAAAACATTTGAAAACGGACCATTTTCCACATTTCTGAAGCATGACGTAATGGGGGGGTGTTATCTCTTTTGTCGAAAATCAGCTGTTTTTGCTCGAACATTAAATGCCTCCAAATGGTATTTAATTAACTTCCCGGGGTGAAGAAACCCTTTTTGAGAACTCAGAGTGAGTAAATTGGCCATTTTCATGCACTTTTAACCATTCCATAAATCTTGTGTTTTGGGCCCCTGGAAGCATGAAAATCACTTTAAACATGCTAATTTTAGCTCTAACACTGATGATCCACCTACAAATGTGAACTGACGTTCAAAAATAAAACATTTGAAAACGGACCATTTTCCACATTTCTGAAGCATGACGTAATGGGGGGGTGTTATCTCTTTTGTCGAAAATCAGCCGTTTTTGCTCGAACATTAAATGCCTCCAAATGGTATTTAATTAACTTCCCGGGGTGAAGAAACCCTTTTTGAGAACTCAGAGTGAGTAAATTGGCCATTTCATGCACTTTTAACCATTCCATAAATCTTGTGTTTTGGGCCCCTGGAAGCATGAAAATCACTTTAAACATGCTAATTTTAGCTCTAACACTGATGATCCACCTACAAATGTGAACTGACGTTCAAAAATAAAACATTTGAAAACGGACCATTTTCCACATTTCTGAAGCATGACGTAATGGGGGGTGTTATCTCTTTTGTCGAAAATCAGCCGTTTTTGCTCGAACATTAAATGCCTCCAAATGGTATTTATTTCACTTCCCGAGCCCCTGGAAGCATGAAAATCACTTTAAACATGCTAATTTTAGCTCTAACACTGATGATCCACCTACAAATGTGAACTGACGTTCAAAAATAAAACATTTGAAAACGGACCATTTTCCACATTTCTGAAGCATGACGTAATGGGGGGGTGTTATCTCTTTTGTCGAAAATCAGCCGTTTTTGCTCGAACATTAAATGCCTCCAAATGGTATTTAATTAACTTCCCGGGGTGAAGAAACACTTTTTGAGAACTCAGAGTGAGTAAATTGGCCATTTTCATGCACTTTTAACCATTCCATAAATCTTGTGTTTTGGGCCCCTGGAAGCATGAAAATCACTTTAAACATGCTAATTTTAGCTCTAACACTGATGATCCACCTACAAATGTGAACTGACGTTCAAAAATAAAACATTTGAAAACGGACCATTTTCCACATTTCTGAAGCATGACATAATGGGGGGGTGTAATCTCTTTTGTCGAAAATCAGCCGTTTTTGCTCTAACATTCAATGCCTCCAAATGGTATTTAATTAACTTCCCGGGGTGAAGAAACCCTTTTTGAGAACTCAGAGTGAGTAAATTGGCCATTTTCATGCACTTTTAACCATTCCATAAATCTTGTGTTTTGGGCCCCTGGAAGCATGAAAATCACTTTAAACATGCTAATTTTAGCTCTAACACTGATGATCCACCTACAAATGTGAACTGACGTTCAAAAATAAAACATTTGAAAACGGACCATTTTCCACATTTCTGAAGCATGACGTAATGGGGGGGTGTTATCTCTTTTGTCGAAAATCAGCCGTTTTTGCTCGAACATTAAATGCCTCCAAATGGTATTTAATTAACTTCCCGGGGTGAAGAAACCCTTTTTGAGAACTCAGAGTGAGTAAATTGGCCATTTTCATGCACTTTTAACCATTCCATAAATCTTGTGTTTTGGGCCCCTGGAAGCATGAAAATCACTTTAAACATGCTAATTTTAGCTCTAACACTGATGATCCACCTACAAATGTGAACTGACGTTCAAAAATAAAACATTTGAAAACGGACCATTTTCCACATTTCTGAAGCATGACGTAATGGGGGGGTGTTATCTCTTTTGTCGAAAATCAGCCGTTTTTGCTCGAACATTCAATGCCTCCAAATGGTATTTAATTAACTTCCCGGGGTGAAGAAACCCTTTTTGAGAACTCAGAGTGAGTAAATTGGCCATTTTCATGCACTTTTAACCATTCCATAAATCTTGTGTTTTGGGCCCCTGGAAGCATGAAAATCACTTTAAACATGCTAATTTTAGCTCTAACACTGATGATCCACCTACAAATGTGAACTGACGTTCAAAAATAAAACATTTGAAAACGGACCATTTTCCACATTTCTGAAGCATGACGTAATGGGGGGGTGTTATCTCTTTTGTCGAAAATCAGCCGTTTTTGCTCGAACATTAAATGCCTCCAAATGGTATTTATTTCACTTCCCGAGCCCCTGGAAGCATGAAAATCACTTTAAACATGCTAATTTTAGCTCTAACACTGATGATCCACCTACAAATGTGAACTGACGTTCAAAAATAAAACATTTGAAAACGGACCATTTTCCACATTTCTGAAGCATGACGTAATGGGGGGGTGTTATCTCTTTTGTCGAAAATCAGCCGTTTTTGCTCGAACATTAAATGCCTCCAAATGGTATTTAATTAACTTCCCGGGGTGAAGAAACCCTTTTTGAGAACTCAGAGTGAGTAAATTGGCCATTTTCATGCACTTTTAACCATTCCATAAATCTTGTGTTTTGGGCCCCTGGAAGCATGAAAATCACTTTAAACATGCTAATTTTAGCTCTAACACTGATGATCCACCTACAAATGTGAACTGACGTTCAAAAATAAAACATTTGAAAACGGACCATTTTCCACATTTCTGAAGCATGACTTAATGGGGGGGTGTTATCTCTTTTGTCGAAAATCAGCCGTTTTTGCTCGAACATTAAATGCCTCCAAATGGTATTTAATTAACTTCCCGGGGTGAAGAAACCCTTTTTGAGAACTCAGAGTGAGTAAATTGGCCATTTTCATGCACTTTTAACCATTCCATAAATCTTGTGTTTTGGGCCCCTGGAAGCATGAAAATCACTTTAAACATGCTAATTTTAGCTCTAACACTGATGATCCACCTACAAATGTGAACTGACGTTCAAAAATAAAACATTTGAAAACGGACCATTTTCCACATTTCTGAAGCATGACGTAATGGGGGGTGTTATCTCTTTTGTCGAAAATCAGCCGTTTTTGCTCGAACATTAAATGCCTCCAAATGGTATTTATTTCACTTCCCGAGCCCCTGGAAGCATGAAAATCACTTTAAACATGCTAATTTTAGCTCTAACACTGATGATCCACCTACAAATGTGAACTGACGTTCAAAAATAAAACATTTGAAAACGGACCATTTTCCACATTTCTGAAGCATGACGTAATGGGGGGGTGTTATCTCTTTTGTCGAAAATCAGCCGTTTTTGCTCGAACATTAAATGCCTCCAAATGGTATTTAATTAACTTCCCGGGGTGAAGAAACCCTTTTTGAGAACTCAGAGTGAGTAAATTGGCCATTTTCATGCACTTTTAACCATTCCATAAATCTTGTGTTTTGGGCCCCTGGAAGCATGAAAATCACTTTAAACATGCTAATTTTAGCTCTAACACTGATGATCCACCTACAAATGTGAACTGACGTTCAAAAATAAAACATTTGAAAACGGACCATTTTCCACATTTCTGAAGCATGACGTAATGGGGGGGTGTTATCTCTTTTGTCGAAAATCAGCCGTTTTTGCTCGAACATTCAATGCCTCCAAATGGTATTTAATTAACTTCCCGGGGTGAAGAAACCCTTTTTGAGAACTCAGAGTGAGTAAATTGGCCATTTTCATGCACTTTTAACCATTCCATAAATCTTGTGTTTTGGGCCCCTGGAAGCATGAAAATCACTTTAAACATGCTAATTTTAGCTCTAACACTGATGATCCACCTACAAATGTGAACTGACGTTCAAAAATAAAACATTTGAAAACGGACCATTTTCCACATTTCTGAAGCATGACGTAATGGGGGGGTGTTATCTCTTTTGTCGAAAATCAGCCGTTTTTGCTCGAACATTAAATGCCTCCAAATGGTATTTAATTAACTTCCCGGGGTGAAGAAACCCTTTTTGAGAACTCAGAGTGAGTAAATTGGCCATTTTCATGCACTTTTAACCATTCCATAAATCTTGTGTTTTGGGCCCCTGGAAGCATGAAAATCACTTTAAACATGCTAATTTTAGCTCTAACACTGATGATCCACCTACAAATGTGAACTGACGTTCAAAAATAAAACATTTGAAAACGGACCATTTTCCACATTTCTGAAGCATGACGTAATGGGGGGGTGTTATCTCTTTTGTCGAAAATCAGCCGTTTTTGCTCGAACATTAAATGCCTCCAAATGGTATTTATTTCACTTCCCGAGCCCCTGGAAGCATGAAAATCACTTTAAACATGCTAATTTTAGCTTTAACACTGATGATCCACCTACAAATGTGAACTGACGTTCAAAAATAAAACATTTGAAAACGGACCATTTTCCACATTTCTGAAGCATGACGTAATGGGGGGGTGTTATCTCTTTTGTCGAAAATCAGCCGTTTTTGCTCGAACATTAAATGCCTCCAAATGGTATTTAATTAACTTCCCGGGGTGAAGAAACCCTTTTTGAGAACTCAGAGTGAGTAAATTGGCCATTTTCATGCACTTTTAACCATTCCATAAATCTTGTGTTTTGGGCCCCTGGAAGCATGAAAATCACTTTAAACATGCTAATTTTAGCTCTAACACTGATGATCCACCTACAAATGTGAACTGACGTTCAAAAATAAAACATTTGAAAACGGACCATTTTCCACATTTCTGAAGCATGACGTAATGGGGGGGTGTTATCTCTTTTGTCGAAAATCAGCCGTTTTTGCTCTAACATTAAATGCCTCCAAATGGTATTTAATTAACTTCCCGGGGTGAAGAAACCCTTTTTGAGAACTCAGAGTGAGTAAATTGGCCATTTTCATGCACTTTTAACCATTCCATAAATCTTGTGTTTTGGGCCCCTGGAAGCATGAAAATCACTTTAAACATGCTAATTTTAGCTCTAACACTGATGATCCACCTACAAATGTGAACTGACGTTCAAAAATAAAACATTTGAAAACGGACCATTTTCCACATTTCTGAAGCATGACGTAATGGGGGGGTGTTATCTCTTTTGTCGAAAATCAGCCGTTTTTTGCTCGAACATTAAATGCCTCCAAATGGTATTTAATTAACTTCCCGGGGTGAAGAAACCCTTTTTGAGAACTCAGAGTGAGTAAATTGGCCATTTTCATGCACTTTTAACCATTCCATAAATCTTGTGTTTTGGGCCCCTGGAAGCATGAAAATCACTTTAAACATGCTAATTTTAGCTCTAACACTGATGATCCACCTACAAATGTGAACTGACGTTCAAAAATAAAACATTTGAAAACGGACCATTTTCCACATTTCTGAAGCATGACGTAATGGGGGGGTGTTATCTCTTTTGTCGAAAATCAGCCGTTTTTGCTCTAACATTAAATGCCTCCAAATGGTATTTAATTAACTTCCCGGGGTGAAGAAACCCTTTTTGAGAACTCAGAGTGAGTAAATTGGCCATTTTCATGCACTTTTAACCATTCCATAAATCTTGTGTTTTGGGCCCCTGGAAGCATGAAAATCACTTTAAACATGCTAATTTTAGCTCTAACACTGATGATCCACCTACAAATGTGAACTGACGTTCAAAAATAAAACATTTGAAAACGGACCATTTTCCACATTTCTGAAGCATGACGTAATGGGGGGGTGTTATCTCTTTTGTCGAAAATCAGCCGTTTTTGCTCTAACATTAAATGCCTCCAAATGGTATTTAATTAACTTCCCGGGGTGAAGAAACCCTTTTTGAGAACTCAGAGTGAGTAAATTGGCCATTTTCATGCACTTTTAACCATTCCATAAATCTTGTGTTTTGGGCCCCTGGAAGCATGAAAATCACTTTAAACATGCTAATTTTAGCTCTAACACTGATGATCCACCTACAAATGTGAACTGACGTTCAAAAATAAAACATTTGAAAACGGACCATTTTCCACATTTCTGAAGCATGACGTAATGGGGGGGTGTTATCTCTTTTGTCGAAAATCAGCCGTTTTTGCTCGAACATTAAATGCCTCCAAATGGTATTTATTTCACTTCCCGAGCCCCTGGAAGCATGAAAATCACTTTAAACATGCTAATTTTAGCTCTAACACTGATGATCCACCTACAAATGTGAACTGACGTTCAAAAATAAAACATTTGAAAACGGACCATTTTCCACATTTCTGAAGCATGACGTAATGGGGGGTGTTATCTCTTTTGTCGAAAATCAGCCGTTTTTGCTCGAACATTAAATGCCTCCAAATGGTATTTAATTAACTTCCCGGGGTGAAGAAACCCTTTTTGAGAACTCAGAGTGAGTAAATTGGCCATTTTCATGCACTTTTAACCATTCCATAAATCTTGTGTTTTGGGCCCCTGGAAGCATGAAAATCACTTTAAACATGCTAATTTTAGCTCTAACACTGATGATCCACCTACAAATGTGAACTGACGTTCAAAAATAAAACATTTGAAAACGGACCATTTTCCACATTTCTGAAGCATGACGTAATGGGGGGGTGTTATCTCTTTTGTCGAAAATCAGCCGTTTTTGCTCTAACATTAAATGCCTCCAAATGGTATTTAATTAACTTCCCGGGGTGAAGAAACCCTTTTTGAGAACTCAGAGTGAGTAAATTGGCCATTTTCATGCACTTTTAACCATTCCATAAATCTTGTGTTTTGGGCCCCTGGAAGCATGAAAATCACTTTAAACATGCTAATTTTAGCTCTAACACTGATGATCCACCTACAAATGTGAACTGACGTTCAAAAATAAAACATTTGAAAACAGACCATTTTCCACATTTCTGAAGCATGACGTAATGGGGGGGTGTTATCTCTTTTGTCGAAAATCAGCCGTTTTTTTGCTCGAACATTAAATGCCTCCAAATGGTATTTAATTAACTTCCCGGGGTGAAGAAACCCTTTTTGAGAACTCAGAGTGAGTAAATTGGCCATTTTCATGCACTTTTAACCATTCCATAAATCTTGTGTTTTGGGCCCCTGGAAGCATGAAAATCACTTTAAACATGCTAATTTTAGCTCTAACACTGATGATCCACCTACAAATGTGAACTGACGTTCAAAAATAAAACATTTGAAAACGGACCATTTTCCACATTTCTGAAGCATGACGTAATGGGGGGGTGTTATCTCTTTTGTCGAAAATCAGCCGTTTTTGCTCTAACATTAAATGCCTCCAAATGGTATTTAATTAACTTCCCGGGGTGAAGAAACCCTTTTTGAGAACTCAGAGTGAGTAAATTGGCCATTTTCATGCACTTTTAACCATTCCATAAATCTTGTGTTTTGGGCCCCTGGAAGCATGAAAATCACTTTAAACATGCTAATTTTAGCTCTAACACTGATGATCCACCTACAAATGTGAACTGACGTTCAAAAATAAAACATTTGAAAACGGACCATTTTCCACATTTCTGAAGCATGACGTAATGGGGGGGTGTTATCTCTTTTGTCGAAAATCAGCCGTTTTTGCTCTAACATTAAATGCCTCCAAATGGTATTTAATTAACTTCCCGGGGTGAAGAAACCCTTTTTGAGAACTCAGAGTGAGTAAATTGGCCATTTTCATGCACTTTTAACCATTCCATAAATCTTGTGTTTTGGGCCCCTGGAAGCATGAAAATCACTTTAAACATGCTAATTTTAGCTCTAACACTGATGATCCACCTACAAATGTGAACTGACGTTCAAAAATAAAACATTTGAAAACGGACCATTTTCCACATTTCTGAAGCATGACGTAATGGGGGGGTGTTATCTCTTTTGTCGAAAATCAGCCGTTTTTGCTCTAACATTAAATGCCTCCAAATGGTATTTAATTAACTTCCCGGGGTGAAGAAACCCTTTTTGAGAACTCAGAGTGAGTAAATTGGCCATTTTCATGCACTTTTAACCATTCCATAAATCTTGTGTTTTGGGCCCCTGGAAGCATGAAAATCACTTTAAACATGCTAATTTTAGCTCTAACACTGATGATCCACCTACAAATGTGAACTGACGTTCAAAAATAAAACATTTGAAAACGGACCATTTTCCACATTTCTGAAGCATGACGTAATGGGGGGGTGTTATCTCTTTTGTCGAAAATCAGCCGTTTTTGCTCTAACATTAAATGCCTCCAAATGGTATTTAATTAACTTCCCGGGGTGAAGAAACCCTTTTTGAGAACTCAGAGTGAGTAAATTGGCCATTTTCATGCACTTTTAACCATTCCATAAATCTTGTGTTTTGGGCCCCTGGAAGCATGAAAATCACTTTAAACATGCTAATTTTAGCTCTAACACTGATGATCCACCTACAAATGTGAACTGACGTTCAAAAATAAAACATTTGAAAACGGACCATTTTCCACATTTCTGAAGCATGACGTAATGGGGGGGTGTTATCTCTTTTGTCGAAAATCAGCCGTTTTTGCTCTAACATTAAATGCCTCCAAATGGTATTTAATTAACTTCCCGGGGTGAAGAAACCCTTTTTGAGAACTCAGAGTGAGTAAATTGGCCATTTTCATGCACTTTTAACCATTCCATAAATCTTGTGTTTTGGGCCCCTGGAAGCATGAAAATCACTTTAAACATGCTAATTTTAGCTCTAACACTGATGATCCACCTACAAATGTGAACTGACGTTCAAAAATAAAACATTTGAAAACGGACCATTTTCCACATTTCTGAAGCATGACGTAATGGGGGGGTGTTATCTCTTTTGTCGAAAATCAGCCGTTTTTGCTCTAACATTAAATGCCTCCAAATGGTATTTAATTAACTTCCCGGGGTGAAAAAACCCTTTTTGAGAACTCAGAGTGAGTAAATTGGCCATTTTCATGCACTTTTAACCATTCCATAAATCTTGTGTTTTGGGCCCCTGGAAGCATGAAAATCACTTTAAACATGCTAATTTTAGCTCTAACACTGATGATCCACCTACAAATGTGAACTGACGTTCAAAAATAAAACATTTGAAAACGGACCATTTTCCACATTTCTAAAGCATGACGTAATGGGGGGGTGTTAGCTCTTTCGTCGAAAATCAGCCGTTTTTGCTCGAACATTAAAATCCTCCAAATGGTATTTAATTAACTTCCCGGGGTGAAGAAACCCTTTTTGAGAACTCAGAGTGAGTAAATTGGCCATTTTCATGCACTTTTAACCATTCCATAAATCTTGTGTTTTGGGCCCCTGGAAGCATGAAAATCACTTTAAACATGCTAATTTTAGCTCTAACAATGATGATCCACCTACAAATGTGAACTGACGTTCAAAAATAAAACATTTGAAAACGGACCATTTTCCACATTTCTGAAGCATGACGTAATGGGGGGGTGTTATCTCTTTTGTCGAAAATCAGCCGTTTTTGCTCGAACATTAAATGCCTCCAAATGGTATTTATTTCACTTCCCGAGCCCCTGGAAGCATGAAAATCACTTTAAACATGCTAATTTTAGCTCTAACACTGATGATCCACCTACAAATGTGAACTGACGTTCAAAAATAAAACATTTGAAAACGGACCATTTTCCACATTTCTGAAGCATGACGTAATGGGGGGGTGTTATCTCTTTTGTCGAAAATCAGCCGTTTTTGCTCGAACATTAAATGCCTCCAAATGGTATTTATTTCACTTCCCGAGCCCCTGGAAGCATGAAAATCACTTTAAACATGCTAATTTTAGCTCTAACACTGATGATCCACCTACAAATGTGAACTGACGTTCAAAAATAAAACATTTGAAAACGGACCATTTTCCACATTTCTGAAGCATGACGTAATGGGGGGGTGTTATCTCTTTTGTCGAAAATCAGCCGTTTTTGCTCGAACATTAAATGCCTCCAAATGGTATTTAATTAACTTCCCGGGGTGAAGAAACCCTTTTTGAGAACTCAGAGTGAGTAAATTGGCCATTTTCATGCACTATTAACCATTCCATAAATCTTGTGTTTTGGGCCCCTGGAAGCATGAAAATCCCTTTAAACATGCTAATTTTAGCTCTAACACTGATGATCCACCTAGAAATGTGAACTGACGTTCAAAAATAAAACATTTGAAAACGGACCATTTTCCACATTTCTGAAGCATGACGTAATGGGGGGGTGTTATCTCTTTTGTCGAAAATCAGCCGTTTTTGCTCGAACATTAAATGCCTCCAAATGGTATTTAATTAACTTCCCGGGGTGAAGAAACCCTTTTTGAGAACTCAGAGTGAGTAAATTGGCCATTTTCATGCACTTTTAACCATTCCATAAATCTTGTGTTTTGGGCCCCTGGAAGCATGAAAATCACTTTAAACATGCTAATTTTAGCTCTAACACTGATGATCCACCTACAAATGTGAACTGACGTTCAAAAATAAAACATTTGAAAACGGACCATTTTCCACATTTCTGAAGCATGACGTAATGGGGGGGTGTTATCTCTTTTGTCGAAAATCAGCCGTTTTTGCTCGAACATTAAATGCCTCCAAATGGTATTTAATTAACTTCCCGGGGTGAAGAAACCCTTTTTGAGAACTCAGAGTGAGTAAATTGGCCATTTTCATGCACTTTTAACCATTCCATAAATCTTGTGTTTTGGGCCCCTGGAAGCATGAAAATCACTTTAAACATGCTAATTTTAGCTCTAACACTGATGATCCACTTACAAATGTGAACTGACGTTCAAAAATAAAACATTTGAAAACGGACCATTTTCCACATTTCTGAAGCATGACGTAATGGGGGGGTGTTATCTCTTTTGTCGAAAATCAGCCGTTTTTGCTGGAACATTAAATGCCTCCAAATGGTATTTAATTAACTTCCCGGGTGAAGAAACCCTTTTTGAGAACTCAGAGTGAGTAAATTGGCCATTTTCATGCACTTTTAACCATTCCATAAATCTTGTGTTTTGGGCCCCTGGAAGCATGAAAATCACTTTAAACATGCTAATTTTAGCTCTAACACTGATGATCCACCTACAAATGTGAACTGACGTTCAAAAATAAAACATTTGAAAACGGACCATTTTCCACATTTCTGAAGCATGACGTAATGGGGGGGTGTTATCTCTTTTGTCGAAAATCAGCCGTTTTGCTCGAACATTAAATGCCTCCAAATGGTATTTAATTAACTTCCCGAGCCCCTGGAAGCATGAAAATCACTTTAAACATGCTAATTTTAGCTCTAACACTGATGATCCACCTACAAATGTGAACTGACGTTCAAAAATAAAACATTTGAAAACGGACCATTTTCCACATTTCTGAAGCATGACGTAATGGGGGGGGTGTTATCTCTTTTGTCGAAAATCAGCCGTTTTTGCTCGAACATTAAATGCCTCCAAATGGTATTTAATTAACTTCCCGAGCCCCTGGAAGCATGAAAATCACTTTAAACATGCTAATTTTAGCTCTAACACTGATGATCCACCTACAAATGTGAACTGACGTTCAAAAATAAAACATTTGAAAACGGACCATTTTCCACATTTCTGAAGCATGACGTAATGGGGGGGGTGTTATCTCTTTTGTCGAAAATCAGCCGTTTTTGCTCGAACATTAAATGCCTCCAAATGGTATTTAATTAACTTCCCGAGTCCCTGGAAGCATGAAAATCACTTTAAACATGCTAATTTTAGCTCTAACACTGATGATCCACCTACAAATGTGAACTGACGTTCAAAAATAAAACATTTGAAAACGGACCATTTTCCACATTTCTGAAGCATGACGTAATGGGGGGGGTGTTATCTCTTTTGTCGAAAATCAGCCGTTTTTGCTCGAACATTAAATGCCTCCAAATGGTATTTAATTAACTTCCCGGGGTGAAGAAACCCTTTTTGATAACTCAGAGTGAGTAAATTGGCCATTTTCATGCACTTTTAACCATTCCATAAATCTTGTGTTTTGGGCCCCTGGAAGCATGAAAATCACTTTAAACATGCTAATTTTAGCTCTAACACTGATGATCCACCTACAAATGTGAACTGACGTTCAAAAATAAAACATTTGAAAACGGACCATTTTCCACATTTCTGAAGCATGACGTAATGGGGGGGTGTTATCTCTTTTGTCGAAAATCAGCCGTTTTTGCTCGAACATTAAATGCCTCCAAATGGTATTTAATTATCTTCCCGGGGAGAAGAAACCCTTTTTGAGAACTCAGAGTGAGTAAATTGGCCATTTTCATGCACTTTTAACCATTCCATAAATCTTGTGTTTTGGGCCCCTGGAAGCATGAAAATCACTTTAAACATGCTAATTTTAGCTCTAACACTGATGATCCACCTACAAATGTGAACTGACGTTCAAAAATAAAACATTTAAAAACGGACCATTTTCCACATTTCTGAAGCATGACGTAATGGGGGGGTGTTATCTCTTTTGTCGAAAATCAGCCGTTTTTGCTGGAACATTAAATGCCTCCAAATGGTATTTAATTAACTTCCCGGGTGAAGAAACCCTTTTTGAGAACTCAGAGTGAGTAAATTGGCCATTTTCATGCACTTTTAACCATTCCATAAATCTTGTGTTTTGGGCCCCTGGAAGCATGAAAATCACTTTAAACATGCTAATTTTAGCTCTAACACTGATGATCCACCTACAAATGTGAACTGACGTTCAAAAATAAAACATTTGAAAACGGACCATTTTCCACATTTCTGAAGCATGACGTAATGGGGGGGTGTTATCTCTTTTGTCGAAAATCAGCCGTTTTTGCTCGAACATTAAATGCCTCCAAATGGTATTTAATTAACTTCCCGAGCCCCTGGAAGCATGAAAATCACTTTAAACATGCTAATTTTAGCTCTAACACTGATGATCCACCTACAAATGTGAACTGACGTTCAAAAATAAAACATTTGAAAACGGACCATTTTCCACATTTCTGAAGCATGACGTAATGGGGGGGGTGTTATCTCTTTTGTCGAAAATCAGCCGTTTTTGCTCGAACATTAAATGCCTCCAAATGGTATTTAATTAACTTCCCGAGCCCCTGGAAGCATGAAAATCACTTTAAACATGCTAATTTTAGCTCTAACACTGATGATCCACCTGCAAATGTGAACTGACGTTCAAAAATAAAACATTTGAAAACGGACCATTTTCCACATTTCTGAAGCATGACGTAATGGGGGGGTGTTATCTCTTTTGTCGAAAATCAGCCGTTTTTACTCGAACATTAAATGCCTCCAAATGGTATTTATTTCACTTCCCGAGCCCCTGGAAGCATAAAAATCACTTTAAACATGCTAATTTTAGCTCTAACACTGATGATCCACCTACAAATGTGAACTGACGTTCAAAAATAAAACATTTGAAAACGGACCATTTTCCACATTTCTGAAGCATGACGTAATGGGGGGGGTGTTATCTCTTTTGTCGAAAATCAGCCGTTTTTGCTCGAACATTAAATGCCTCCAAATGGTATTTAATTAACTTCCCGAGCCCCTGGAAGCATGAAAATCACTTTAAACATGCTAATTTTAGCTCTAACACTGATGATCCACCTACAAATGTGAACTGACGTTCAAAAATAAAACATTTGAAAACGGACCATTTTCCACATTTCTGAAGCATGACGTAATGGGGGGGGTGTTATCTCTTTTGTCGAAAATCAGCCGTTTTTGCTCGAACATTAAATGCCTCCAAATGGTATTTAATTAACTTCCCGGGGTGAAGAAACCCTTTTTGAGAACTCAGAGTGAGTAAATTGGCCATTTTCATGCACTTTTAACCATTCCATAAATCTTGTGTTTTGGGCCCCTGGAAGCATGAAAATCACTTTAAACATGCTAATTTTAGCTCTAACACTGATGATCCACCTACAAATGTGAACTGACGTTCAAAAATAAAACATTTGAAAACGGACCATTTTCCACATTTCTGAAGCATGACGTAATGGGGGGGTGTTATCTCTTTTGTCGAAAATCAGCCGTTTTTGCTCGAACATTAAATGCCTCCAAATGGTATTTAATTAACTTCCCGGGGTGAAGAAACCCTTTTTGAGAACTCAGAGTGAGTAAATTGGCCATTTTCATGCACTTTTAACCATTCCATAAATCTTGTGTTTTGGGCCCCTGGAAGCATGAAAATCACTTTAAACATGCTAATTTTAGCTCTAACACTGATGATCCACCTACAAATGTGAACTGACGTTCAAAAATAAAATATTTGAAAACGGACCATTTTCCACATTTCTGAAGCATGACGTAATGGGGGGGTGTTATCTCTTTTGTCGAAAATCAGCCGTTTTTGCTCGAACATTAAATGCCTCCAAATGGTATTTATTTCACTTCCCGAGCCCCTGGAAGCATGAAAATCACTTTAAACATGCTAATTTTAGCTCTAACACTGATGATCCACCTACAAATGTGAACTGACGTTCAAAAATAAAACATTTGAAAACGGACCATTTTCCACATTTCTGAAGCATGACGTAATGGGGGGGTGTTATCTCTTTTGTCGAAAATCAGCCGTTTTTGCTCGAACATTAAATGCCTCCAAATGGTATTTAATTATCTTCCCGGGGAGAAGAAACCCTTTTTGAGAACTCAGAGTGAGTAAATTGGCCATTTTCATGCACTTTTAACCATTCCATAAATCTTGTGTTTTGGGCCCCTGGAAGCATGAAAATCACTTTAAACATGCTAATTTTAGCTCTAACACTGATGATCCACCTACAAATGTGAACTGCCGTTCAAAAATAAAACATTTGAAAACGGACCATTTTCCACATTTCTGAAGCATGACGTAATGGGGGGGTGTTATCTCTTTTGTCGAAAATCAGCCGTTTTTGCTCGAACATTAAATGCCTCCAAATGGTATTTAATTAACTTCCCGGGGTGAAGAAACCCTTTTTGAGAACTCAGAGTGAGTAAATTGGCCATTTTCATGCACTTTTAACCATTCCATAAATCTTGTGTTTTGGGCCCCTGGAAGCATGAAAATCACTTTAAACATGCTAATTTTAGCTCTAACACTGATGATCCACCTACAAATGTGAACTGACGTTCAAAAATAAAACATTTGAAAACGGACCATTTTCTACATTTCTGAAGCATGACGTAATGGGGGTTTGTTATCTCTTTTGTCGAAAATCAGCCGTTTTTGCTCGAACATTAAATGCCTCCAAATGGTATTTAATTAACTTCCCGGGGTGAAGAAAACCTTTTTGAGAACTCAGAGTGAGTAAATTGGCCATTTTCATGCACTTTTAACCATTCCATAAATCTTGTGTTTTGGGCCCCTGGAAGCATGAAAATCACTTTAAACATGCTAATTTTAGCTCTAACACTGATGATCCACCTACAAATGTGAACTGACGTTCAAAAATAAAACATTTGAAAACGGACCATTTTCCACATTTCTGAAGCATGACGTAATGGGGGGGGTGTTATCTCTTTTGTCGAAAATCAGCCGTTTTTGCTCGAACATTAAATGCCTCCAAATGGTATTTAATTAACTTCCCGGGGTGAAGAAACCCTTTTTGAGAACTCAGAGTGAGTAAATTGGCCATTTTCATGCACTTTTAACCATTCCATAAATCTTGTGTTTTGGGCCCCTGGAAGCATGAAAATCACTTTAAACATGCTAATTTTAGCTCTAACACTGATGATCCACCTACAAATGTGAACTGCCGTTCAAAAATAAAACATTTGAAATCGGACCATTTTCCACATTTCTGAAGCATGACGTAATGAGGGGGTGTTATCTCTTTTGTCGAAAATCAGCCGTTTTTGCTCGAACATTAAATGCCTCCAAATGGTATTTAATTAACTTCCCGGGGTGAAGAAACCCTTTTTGAGAACTCAGAGTGAGTAAATTGGCCATTTTCATGCACTTTTAACCATTCCATAAATCTTGTGTTTTGGGCCCCTGGAAGCATGAAAATCACTTTAAACATGCTAATTTTAGCTCTAACACTGATGATCCACCTACAAATGTGAACTGACGTTCAAAAATAAAACATTTGAAAACGGACCATTTTCTACATTTCTGAAGCATGACGTAATGGGGGTTTGTTATCTCTTTTGTCGAAAATCAGCCGTTTTTGCTCGAACATTAAATGCCTCCAAATGGTATTTAATTAACTTCCCGGGGTGAAGAAACCCTTTTTGAGAACTCAGAGTGAGTAAATTGGCCATTTTCATGCACTTTTAACCATTCCATAAATCTTGTGTTTTGGGCCCCTGGAAGCATGAAAATCACTTTAAACATGCTAATTTTAGCTCTAACACTGATGATCCACCTACAAATGTGGACTGACGTTCAAAAATAAAACATTTGAAAACGGACCATTTTCTACATTTCTGAAGCATGACGTAATGGGGGGGTGTTATCTCTTTTGTCGAAAATCAGCCGTTTTTGCTCGAACATTAAAATCCTCCAAATGGTATTTAATTAACTTCCCGGGGTGAAGAAACCCTTTTTGAGAACTCAGAGTGAGTAAATTGGCCATTTTCATGCACTTTTAACCATTCCATAAATCTTGTGTTTTGGGCCCCTGGAAGCATGAAAATCACTTTAAACATGCTAATTTTAGCTCTAACACTGATGATCCACCTACAAATGTGAACTGACGTTCAAAAATAAAACATTTGAAAAAGGACCATTTTCCACATTTCTGAAGCATGACGTAATGGGGGGGTGTTATCTCTTTTGTCGAAAATCAGCCGTTTTTGCTCGAACATTAAATGCCTCCAAATGGTATTTAATTAACTTCCCGGGGTGAAGAAACCCTTTTTGAGAACTCAATTGGCCATTTTCATGCACTTTTAACCATTCCATAAATCTTGTGTTTTGGGCCCCTGGAAGCATGAAAATCACTTTAAACATGCTAATTTTAGCTCTAACACTGATGATCCACCTACAAATGTGAACTGACGTTCAAAAATAAAACATTTGAAAACGGACCATTTTCCACATTTCTGAAGCATGACGTAATGGGGGGGTGTTATCTCTTTTGTCGAAAATCAGCCGTTTTTGCTCGAACATTAAATGCATCCAAATGGTATTTATTTCACTTCCCGAGCCCCTGGAAGCATGAAAATCACTTTAAACATGCTAATTTTAGCTCTAACACTGATGATCCACCTACAAATGTGAACTGACGTTCAAAAATAAAACATTTGAAAACGGACCATTTTCCACATTTCTGAAGCATGACGTAATGGGGGGGTGTTATCTCTTTTGTCGAAAATCAGCCGTTTTTGCTCTAACATTAAATGCCTCCAAATGGTATTTAATTAACTTCCCGGGGTGAAGAAACCCTTTTTGAGAACTCAGAGTGAGTAAATTGGCCATTTTCATGCACTTTTAACCATTCCATAAATCTTGTGTTTTGGGCCCCTGGAAGCATGAAAATCACTTTAAACATGCTAATTTTAGCTCTAACACTGATGATCCACCTACAAATGTGAACTGACGTTCAAAAATAAAACATTTGAAAACGGACCATTTTCTACATTTCTGAAGCATGACGTAATGGGGGGGTGTTATCTCTTTTGTCGAAAATCAGCCGTTTTTGCTCGAACATTAAAATCCTCCAAATGGTATTTAATTAACTTCCCGGGGTGAAGAAACCCTTTTTGAGAACTCAGAGTGAGTAAATTGGCCATTTTCATGCACTTTTAACCATTCCATAAATCTTGTGTTTTGGGCCCCTGGAAGCATGAAAATCACTTTAAACATGCTAATTTTAGCTCTAACACTGATGATCCACCTACAAATGTGAACTGACGTTCAAAAATAAAACATTTGAAAAAGGACCATTTTCCACATTTCTGAAGCATGACGTAATGGGGGGGTGTTATCTCTTTTGTCGAAAATCAGCCGTTTTTGCTCGAACATTAAATGCCTCCAAATGGTATTTATTTCACTTCCCGAGCCCCTGGAAGCATAAAAATCACTTTAAACATGCTAATTTTAGCTCTAACACTGATGATCCACCTACAAATGTGAACTGACGTTCAAAAATAAAACATTTGAAAACGGACCATTTTCCACATTTCTGAAGCATGACGTAATGGGGGGGTGTTATCTCTTTTGTCGAAAATCAGCCGTTTTTGCTCGAACATTAAATGCCTCCAAATGGTATTTAATTAACTTCCCGGGGTGAAGAAACCCTTTTTGAGAACTCAGAGTGAGTAAATTGGCCATTTTCATGCACTTTTAACCATTCCATAAATCTTGTGTTTTGGGCCCCTGGAAGCATGAAAATCACTTTAAACATGCTAATTTTAGCTCTAACACTGATGATCCACCTACAAATGTGAACTCACGTTCAAAAATAAAACATTTGAAAACGGACCATTTTCCACATTTCTGAAGCATGACGTAATGGGGGGGGTGTTATCTCTTTTGTCGAAAATCAGCCGTTTTTGCTCGAACATTAAATGCCTCCAAATGGTATTTAATTAACTTCCCGGGGTGAAGAAACCCTTTTTGAGAACTCAGAGTGAGTAAATTGGCCATTTTCATGCACTTTTAACCATTCCATAAATCTTGTGTTTTGGGCCCCTGGAAGCATGAAAATCACTTTAAACATGCTAATTTTAGCTCTAACACTGATGATCCACCTACAAATGTGAACTGACGTTCAAAAATAAAACATTTGAAAATGGACCATTTTCCACATTTCTGAAGCATGACGTAATGGGGGGTGTTATCTCTTTTGTCGAAAATCAGCCGTTTTTGCTCGAACATTAAATGCCTCCAAATGGTATTTAATTAACTTCCCGGGGTGAAGAAACCCTTTTTGAGAACTCAGAGTGAGTAAATTGGCCATTTTCATGCACTTTTAACCATTCCATAAATCTTGTGTTTTGGGCCCCTGGAAGCATGAAAATCACTTTAAACATGCTAATTTTAGCTCTAACACTGATGATCCACCTACAAATGTGAACTGACGTTCAAAAATAAAACATTTGAAAAAGGACCATTTTCCACATTTCTGAAGCATGACGTAATGGGGGGGTGTTATCTCTTTTGTCGAAAATCAGCCGTTTTTGCTCGAACATTAAATGCCTCCAAATGGTATTTATTTCACTTCCCGAGCCCCTGGAAGCATAAAAATCACTTTAAACATGCTAATTTTAGCTCTAACACTGATGATCCACCTACAAATGTGAACTGACGTTCAAAAATAAAACATTTGAAAACGGACCATTTTCCACATTTCTGAAGCATGACGTAATGGGGGGGTGTTATCTCTTTTGTCGAAAATCAGCCGTTTTTGCTCGAACATTAAATGCCTCCAAATGGTATTTAATTAACTTCCCGGGGTGAAGAAACCCTTTTTGAGAACTCAGAGTGAGTAAATTGGCCATTTTCATGCACTTTTAACCATTCCATAAATCTTGTGTTTTGGGCCCCTGGAAGCATGAAAATCACTTTAAACATGCTAATTTTAGCTCTAACACTGATGATCCACCTACAAATGTGAACTCACGTTCAAAAATAAAACATTTGAAAACGGACCATTTTCCACATTTCTGAAGCATGACGTAATGGGGGGGGGTGTTATCTCTTTTGTCGAAAATCAGCCGTTTTTGCTCGAACATTAAATGCCTCCAAATGGTATTTAATTAACTTCCCGGGGTGAAGAAACCCTTTTTGAGAACTCAGAGTGAGTAAATTGGCCATTTTCATGCACTTTTAACCATTCCATAAATCTTGTGTTTTGGGCCCCTGGAAGCATGAAAATCACTTTAAACATGCTAATTTTAGCTCTAACACTGATGATCCACCTACAAATGTGAACTGACGTTCAAAAATAAAACATTTGAAAATGGACCATTTTCCACATTTCTGAAGCATGACGTAATGGGGGGTGTTATCTCTTTTGTCGAAAATCAGCCGTTTTTGCTTGAACATTAAATGCCTCCAAATGGTATTTAATTAACTTCCCGGGGTGAAGAAACCCTTTTTGAGAACTCAGAGTGAGTAAATTGGCCATTTTCATGCACTTTTAACCATTCCATAAATCTTGTGTTTTGGGCCCCTGGAAGCATGAAAATCACTTTAAACATGCTAATTTTAGCTCTAACACTGATGATCCACCTACAAATGTGAACTGACGTTCAAAAATAAAACATTTGAAAACGGACCATTTTCCACATTTCTGAAGCATGACGTAATGGGGGGTGTTATCTCTTTTGTCGAAAATCAGCCGTTTTTGCTCGAACATTAAATGCCTCCAAATGGTATTTAATTAACTTCCCGGGGTGAAGAAACCCTTTTTGAGAACTCAATTGGCCATTTTCATGCACTTTTAACCATTCCATAAATCTTGTGTTTTGGGCCCCTGGAAGCATGAAAATCACTTTAAACATGCTAATTTTAGCTCTAACACTGATGATCCACCTACAAATGTGAACTGACGTTCAAAAATAAAACATTTGAAAATGGACCATTTTCCACATTTCTGAAGCATGACGTAATGGGGGGGTGTTATCTCTTTTGTCGAAAATCAGCCGTTTTTGCTCGAACATTAAATGCCTCCAAATGGTATTTAATTAACTTCCCGGGGTGAAGAAACCCTTTTTGAGAACTCAATTGGCCATTTTCATGCACTTTTAACCATTCCATAAATCCTGTGTTTTGGGCCCCTGGAAGCATGAAAATCACTTTAAACATGCTAATTTTAGCTCTAACACTGATGATCCACCTACAAATGTGAACTGACGTTCAAAAATAAAACATTTGAAAACTGACCATTTTCCACATTTCTGAAGCATGACGTAATGGGGGGGTGTTATCTCTTTTGTCGAAAATCAGCCGTTTTTGCTCTAACATTAAATGCCTCCAAATGGTATTTAATTAACTTCCCGGGGTGAAGAAACCCTTTTTGAGAACTCAGAGTGAGTAAATTGGCCATTTTCATGCACTTTTAACCATTCCATAAATCTTGTGTTTTGGGCCCCTGGAAGCATGAAAATCACTTTAAACATGCTAATTTTAGCTCTAACACTGATGATCCACCTACAAATGTGAACTGACGTTCAAAAATAAAACATTTGAAAATGGACCATTTTCCACATTTCTGAAGCATGACGTAATGGGGGGGTGTTATCTCTTTTGTCGAAAATCAGCCGTTTTTGCTCGAACATTAAATGCCTCCAAATGGTATTTATTTCACTTCCCGAGCCCCTGGAAGCATGAAAATCACTTTAAACATGCTAATTTTAGCTCTAACACTGATGATCCACCTAGAAATGTGAACTGACGTTCAAAAATAAAACATTTGAAAACGGACCATTTTCCACATTTCTGAAGCATGACGTAATGGGGGGGTGTTATCTCTTTTGTCGAAAATCAGCCGTTTTTGCTCGAACATTAAATGCCTCCAAATGGTATTTAATTAACTTCCCGGGGTGAAGAAACTCTTTTTGAGAACTCAGAGTGAGTAAATTGGCCATTTTCATGCACTTTTAACCATTCCATAAATCTTGTGTTTTGGGCCCCTGGAAGCATGAAAATCACTTTAAACATGCTAATTTTAGCTCTAACACTGATGATCCACCTACAAATGTGAACTGACGTTCAAAAATAAAACATTTGAAAACGGACCATTTTCCACATTTCTGAAGCATGACGTAATGGGGGGGTGTTATCTCTTTTGTCGAAAATCAGCCGTTTTTGCTCGAACATTAAATGCCTCCAAATGGTATTTAATTAACTTCCCGGGGTGAAGAAACCCTTTTTGAGAACTCAGAGTGAGTAAATTGGCCATTTTCATGCACTTTTAACCATTCCATAAATCTTGTGTTTTGGGCCCCTGGAAGCATGAAAATCACTTTAAACATGCTAATTTTAGCTCTAACACTGATGATCCACCTACAAATGTGAACTGACGTTCAAAAATAAAACATTTGAAAATGGACCATTTTCCACATTTCTGAAGCATGACGTAATGGGGGGTGTTATCTCTTTTGTCGAAAATCAGCCGTTTTTGCTTGAACATTAAATGCCTCCAAATGGTATTTAATTAACTTCCCGGGGTGAAGAAACCCTTTTTGAGAACTCAGAGTGAGTAAATTGGCCATTTTCATGCACTTTTAACCATTCCATAAATCTTGTGTTTTGGGCCCCTGGAAGCATGAAAATCACTTTAAACATGCTAATTTTAGCTCTAACACTGATGATCCACCTACAAATGTGAACTGTCGTTCAAAAATAAAACATTTGAAAACGGACCATTTTCCACATTTCTGAAGCATGACGTAATGGGGGGGTGTTATCTCTTTTGTCGAAAATCAGCCGTTTTTGCTCGAACATTAAATGCCTCCAAATGGTATTTAATTAACTTCCCGGGGTGAAGAAACCCTTTTTGAGAACTCAATTGGCCATTTTCATGCACTTTTAACCATTCCATAAATCTTGTGTTTTGGGCCCCTGGAAGCATGAAAATCACTTTAAACATGCTAATTTTAGCTCTAACACTGATGATCCACCTACAAATGTGAACTGACGTTCAAAAATAAAACATTTGAAAACGGACCATTTTCCACATTTCTGAAGCATGACGTAATGGGGGGGTGTTATCTCTTTTGTCGAAAATCAGCCGTTTTTGCTCGAACATTAAATGCCTCCAAATGGTATTTATTTCACTTCCCGAGCCCCTGGAAGCATGAAAATCACTTTAAACATGCTAATTTTAGCTCTAACACTGATGATCCACCTACAAATGTGAACTGACGTTCAAAAATAAAACATTTGAAAACGGACCATTTTCCACATTTCTGAAGCATGACGTAATGGGGGGGTGTTATCTCTTTTGTCGAAAATCAGCCGTTTTTGCTCTAACATTAAATGCCTCCAAATGGTATTTAATTAACTTCCCGGGGTGAAGAAACCCTTTTTGAGAACTCAGAGTGAGTAAATTGGCCATTTTCATGCACTTTTAACCATTCCATAAATCTTGTGTTTTGGGCCCCTGGAAGCATTAAAATCACTTTAAACATGCTAATTTTAGCTCTAACACTGATGATCCACCTACAAATGTGAACTGACGTTCAAAAATAAAACATTTGAAAACGGACCATTTTCTACATTTCTGAAGCATGACGTAATGGGGGGGTGTTATCTCTTTTGTCGAAAATCAGCCGTTTTTGCTCGAACATTAAAATCCTCCAAATGGTATTTAATTAACTTCCCGGGGTGAAGAAACCCTTTTTGAGAACTCAGAGTGAGTAAATTGGCCATTTTCATGCACTTTTAACCATTCCATAAATCTTGTGTTTTGGGCCCCTGGAAGCATGAAAATCACTTTAAACATGCTAATTTTAGCTCTAACACTGATGATCCACCTACAAATGTGAACTGACGTTCAAAAATAAAACATTTGAAAAAGGACCATTTTCCACATTTCTGAAGCATGACGTAATGGGGGGGTGTTATCTCTTTTGTCAAAAATCAGCCGTTTTTGCTCGAACATTAAATGCCTCCAAATGGTATTTATTTCACTTCCCGAGCCCCTGGAAGCATAAAAATCACTTTAAACATGCTAATTTTAGCTCTAACACTGATGATCCACCTACAAATGTGAACTGACGTTCAAAAATAAAACATTTGAAAACGGACCATTTTCCACATTTCTGAAGCATGACGTAATGGGGGGGTGTTATCTCTTTTGTCGAAAATCAGCCGTTTTTGCTCGAACATTAAATGCCTCCAAATGGTATTTAATTAACTTCCCGGGGTGAAGAAACCCTTTTTGAGAACTCAGAGTGAGTAAATTGGCCATTTTCATGCACTTTTAACCATTCCATAAATCTTGTGTTTTGGGCCCCTGGAAGCATGAAAATCACTTTAAACATGCTAATTTTAGCTCTAACACTGATGATCCACCTACAAATGTGAACTCACGTTCAAAAATAAAACATTTGAAAACGGACCATTTTCCACATTTCTGAAGCATGACGTAATGGGGGGGGTGTTATCTCTTTTGTCGAAAATCAGCCGTTTTTGCTCGAACATTAAATGCCTCCAAATGGTATTTAATTAACTTCCCGGGGTGAAGAAACCCTTTTTGAGAACTCAGAGTGAGTAAATTGGCCATTTTCATGCACTTTTAACCATTCCATAAATCTTGTGTTTTGGGCCCCTGGAAGCATGAAAATCACTTTAAACATGCTAATTTTAGCTCTAACACTGATGATCCACCTACAAATGTGAACTGACGTTCAAAAATAAAACATTTGAAAATGGACCATTTTCCACATTTCTGAAGCATGACGTAATGGGGGGTGTTATCTCTTTTGTCGAAAATCAGCCGTTTTTGCTCGAACATTAAATGCCTCCAAATGGTATTTAATTAACTTCCCGGGGTGAAGAAACCCTTTTTGAGAACTCAGAGTGAGTAAATTGGCCATTTTCATGCACTTTTAACCATTCCATAAATCTTGTGTTTTGGGCCCCTGGAAGCATGAAAATCACTTTAAACATGCTAATTTTAGCTCTAACACTGATGATCCACCTACAAATGTGAACTGACGTTCAAAAATAAAACATTTGAAAAAGGACCATTTTCCACATTTCTGAAGCATGACGTAATGGGGGGGTGTTATCTCTTTTGTCGAAAATCAGCCGTTTTTGCTCGAACATTAAATGCCTCCAAATGGTATTTATTTCACTTCCCGAGCCCCTGGAAGCATAAAAATCACTTTAAACATGCTAATTTTAGCTCTAACACTGATGATCCACCTACAAATGTGAACTGACGTTCAAAAATAAAACATTTGAAAACGGACCATTTTCCACATTTCTGAAGCATGACGTAATGGGGGGTGTTATCTCTTTTGTCGAATATCAGCCGTTTTTGCTCGAACATTAAATGCCTCCAAATGGTATTTAATTAACTTCCCGGGGTGAAGAAACCCTTTTTGAGAACTCAGAGTGAGTAAATTGGCCATTTTCATGCACTTTTAACCATTCCATAAATCTTGTGTTTTGGGCCCCTGGAAGCATGAAAATCACTTTAAACATGCTAATTTTAGCTCTAACACTGATGATCCACCTACAAATGTGAACTCACGTTCAAAAATAAAACATTTGAAAACGGACCATTTTCCACATTTCTGAAGCATGACGTAATGGGGGGGGGTGTTATCTCTTTTGTCGAAAATCAGCCGTTTTTGCTCGAACATTAAATGCCTCCAAATGGTATTTAATTAACTTCCCGGGGTGAAGAAACCCTTTTTGAGAACTCAGAGTGAGTAAATTGGCCATTTTCATGCACTTTTAACCATTCCATAAATCTTGTGTTTTGGGCCCCTGGAAGCATGAAAATCACTTTAAACATGCTAATTTTAGCTCTAACACTGATGATCCACCTACAAATGTGAACTGACGTTCAAAAATAAAACATTTGAAAACGGACCATTTTCCACATTTCTGAAGCATGACGTAATGGGGGGTGTTATCTCTTTTGTCGAAAATCAGCCGTTTTTGCTCGAACATTAAATGCCTCCAAATGGTATTTAATTAACTTCCCGGGGTGAAGAAACCCTTTTTGAGAACTCAGAGTGAGTAAATTGGCCATTTTCATGCACTTTTAACCATTCCATAAATCTTGTGTTTTGGGCCCCTGGAAGCATGAAAATCACTTTAAACATGCTAATTTTAGCTCTAACACTGATGATCCACCTACAAATGTGAACTGACGTTCAAAAATAAAACATTTGAAAAAGGACCATTTTCCACATTTCTGAAGCATGACGTAATGGGGGGGTGTTATCTCTTTTGTCAAAAATCAGCCGTTTTTGCTCGAACATTAAATGCCTCCAAATGGTATTTATTTCACTTCCCGAGCCCCTGGAAGCATAAAAATCACTTTAAACATGCTAATTTTAGCTCTAACACTGATGATCCACCTACAAATGTGAACTGACGTTCAAAAATAAAACATTTGAAAACGGACCATTTTCCACATTTCTGAAGCATGACGTAATGGGGGGGTGTTATCTCTTTTGTCGAAAATCAGCCGTTTTTGCTCGAACATTAAATGCCTCCAAATGGTATTTAATTAACTTCCCGGGGTGAAGAAACCCTTTTTGAGAACTCAGAGTGAGTAAATTGGCCATTTTCATGCACTTTTAACCATTCCATAAATCTTGTGTTTTGGGCCCCTGGAAGCATGAAAATCACTTTAAACATGCTAATTTTAGCTCTAACACTGATGATCCACCTACAAATGTGAACTCACGTTCAAAAATAAAACATTTGAAAACGGACCATTTTCCACATTTCTGAAGCATGACGTAATGGGGGGGGTGTTATCTCTTTTGTCGAAAATCAGCCGTTTTTGCTCGAACATTAAATGCCTCCAAATGGTATTTAATTAACTTCCCGGGGTGAAGAAACCCTTTTTGAGAACTCAGAGTGAGTAAATTGGCCATTTTCATGCACTTTTAACCATTCCATAAATCTTGTGTTTTGGGCCCCTGGAAGCATGAAAATCACTTTAAACATGCTAATTTTAGCTCTAACACTGATGATCCACCTACAAATGTGAACTGACGTTCAAAAATAAAACATTTGAAAATGGACCATTTTCCACATTTCTGAAGCATGACGTAATGGGGGGTGTTATCTCTTTTGTCGAAAATCAGCCGTTTTTGCTCGAACATTAAATGCCTCCAAATGGTATTTAATTAACTTCCCGGGGTGAAGAAACCCTTTTTGAGAACTCAGAGTGAGTAAATTGGCCATTTTCATGCACTTTTAACCATTCCATAAATCTTGTGTTTTGGGCCCCTGGAAGCATGAAAATCACTTTAAACATGCTAATTTTAGCTCTAACACTGATGATCCACCTACAAATGTGAACTGACGTTCAAAAATAAAACATTTGAAAAAGGACCATTTTCCACATTTCTGAAGCATGACGTAATGGGGGGGTGGTATCTCTTTTGTCGAAAATCAGCCGTTTTTGCTCGAACATTAAATGCCTCCAAATGGTATTTATTTCACTTCCCGAGCCCCTGGAAGCATAAAAATCACTTTAAACATGCTAATTTTAGCTCTAACACTGATGATCCACCTACAAATGTGAACTTACGTTCAAAAATAAAACATTTGAAAACGGACCATTTTCCACATTTCTGAAGCATGACGTAATGGGGGGGTGTTATCTCTTTTGTCGAAAATCAGCCGTTTTTGCTCGAACATTAAATGCCTCCAAATGGTATTTAATTAACTTCCCGGGGTGAAGAAACCCTTTTTGAGAACTCAGAGTGAGTAAATTGGCCATTTTCATGCACTTTTAACCATTCCATAAATCTTGTGTTTTGGGCCCCTGGAAGCATGAAAATCACTTTAAACATGCTAATTTTAGCTCTAACACTGATGATCCACCTACAAATGTGAACTCACGTTCAAAAATAAAACATTTGAAAACGGACCATTTTCCACATTTCTGAAGCATGACGTAATGGGGGGGGGTGTTATCTCTTTTGTCGAAAATCAGCCGTTTTTGCTCGAACATTAAATGCCTCCAAATGGTATTTAATTAACTTCCCGGGGTGAAGAAACCCTTTTTGAGAACTCAGAGTGAGTAAATTGGCCATTTTCATGCACTTTTAACCATTCCATAAATCTTGTGTTTTGGGCCCCTGGAAGCATGAAAATCACTTTAAACATGCTAATTTTAGCTCTAACACTGATGATCCACCTACAAATGTGAACTGACGTTCAAAAATAAAACATTTGAAAATGGACCATTTTCCACATTTCTGAAGCATGACGTAATGGGGGGTGTTATCTCTTTTGTCGAAAATCAGCCGTTTTTGCTCGAACATTAAATGCCTCCAAATGGTATTTAATTAACTTCCCGGGGTGAAGAAACCCTTTTTGAGAACTCAGAGTGAGTAAATTGGCCATTTTCATGCACTTTTAACCATTCCATAAATCTTGTGTTTTGGGCCCCTGGAAGCATGAAAATCACTTTAAACATGCTAATTTTAGCTCTAACACTGATGATCCACCTACAAATGTGAACTGACGTTCAAAAATAAAACATTTGAAAACGGACCATTTTCCACATTTCTGAAGCATGACGTAATGGGGGGGTGTTATCTCTTTTGTCGAAAATCAGCCGTTTTTGCTCTAACATTAAATGCCTCCAAATGGTATTTAATTAACTTCCCGGGGTGAAGAAACCCTTTTTGAGAACTCAGAGTGAGTAAATTGGCCATTTTCATGCACTTTTAACCATTCCATAAATCTTGTGTTTTGGGCCCCTGGAAGCATGAAAATCACTTTAAACATGCTAATTTTAGCTCTAACACTGATGATCCACCTACAAATGTGAACTGACGTTCAAAAATAAAACATTTTAAAACCGACCATTTTCTACATTTCTGAAGCATGACGTAATGGGGGGGTGTTATCTCTTTTGTCGAAAATCAGCCGTTTTTGCTCGAACATTAAATGCCTCCAAATGGTATTTAATTAACTTCCCGGGGTGAAGAAACCCTTTTTGAGAACTCAGAGTGAGTAAATTGGCCATTTTCATGCACTTTTAACCATTCCATAAATCTTGTGTTTTGGGCCCCTGGAAGCATGAAAATCACTTTAAACATGCTAATTTTAGCTCTAACACTGATGATCCACCTACAAATGTGAACTGACGTTCAAAAATAAAACATTTGAAAACGGACCATTTTCCACATTTCTGAAGCATGACGTAATGGGGGGTGTTATCTCTTTTGTCGAAAATCAGCCGTTTTTGCTCGAACATTAAATGCCTCCAAATGGTATTTAATTAACTTCCCGGGGTGAAGAAACCCTTTTTGAGAACTCAGAGTGAGTAAATTGGCCATTTTCATGCACTTTTAACCATTCCATAAATCTTGTGTTTTGGGCCCCTGGAAGCATGAAAATCACTTTAAACATGCTAATTTTAGCTCTAACACTGATGATCCACCTACAAATGTGAACTGACGTTCAAAAATAAAACATTTGAAAATGGACCATTTTCCACATTTCTGAAGCATGACGTAATGGGGGGTGTTATCTCTTTTGTCGAAAATCAGCCGTTTTTGCTCGAACATTAAATGCCTCCAAATGGTATTTAATTAACTTCCCGGGGTGAAGAAACCCTTTTTGAGAACTCAGAGTGAGTAAATTGGCCATTTTCATGCACTTTTAACCATTCCATAAATCTTGTGTTTTGGGCCCCTGGAAGCATGAAAATCACTTTAAACATGCTAATTTTAGCTCTAACACTGATGATCCACCTACAAATGTGAACTGACGTTCAAAAATAAAACATTTGAAAAAGGACCATTTTCCACATTTCTGAAGCATGACGTAATGGGGGGGTGTTATCTCTTTTGTCGAAAATCAGCCGTTTTTGCTCGAACATTAAATGCCTCCAAATGGTATTTATTTCACTTCCCGAGCCCCTGGAAGCATAAAAATCACTTTAAACATGCTAATTTTAGCTCTAACACTGATGATCCACCTACAAATGTGAACTGACGTTCAAAAATAAAACATTTGAAAACGGACCATTTTCCACATTTCTGAAGCATGACGTAATGGGGGGGTGTTATCTCTTTTGTCGAAAATCAGCCGTTTTTGCTCGAACATTAAATGCCTCCAAATGGTATTTAATTAACTTCCCGGGGTGAAGAAACCCTTTTTGAGAACTCAGAGTGAGTAAATTGGCCATTTTCATGCACTTTTAACCATTCCATAAATCTTGTGTTTTGGGCCCCTGGAAGCATGAAAATCACTTTAAACATGCTAATTTTAGCTCTAACACTGATGATCCACCTACAAATGTGAACTCACGTTCAAAAATAAAACATTTGAAAACGGACCATTTTCCACATTTCTGAAGCATGACGTAATGGGGGGGGTGTTATCTCTTTTGTCGAAAATCAGCCGTTTTTGCTCGAACATTAAATGCCTCCAAATGGTATTTAATTAACTTCCCGGGGTGAAGAAACCCTTTTTGAGAACTCAGAGTGAGTAAATTGGCCATTTTCATGCACTTTTAACCATTCCATAAATCTTGTGTTTTGGGCCCCTGGAAGCATGAAAATCACTTTAAACATGCTAATTTTAGCTCTAACACTGATGATCCACCTACAAATGTGAACTGACGTTCAAAAATAAAACATTTGAAAATGGACCATTTTCCACATTTCTGAAGCATGACGTAATGGGGGGTGTTATCTCTTTTGTCGAAAATCAGCCGTTTTTGCTCGAACATTAAATGCCTCCAAATGGTATTTAATTAACTTCCCGGGGTGAAGAAACCCTTTTTGAGAACTCAGAGTGAGTAAATTGGCCATTTTCATGCACTTTTAACCATTCCATAAATCTTGTGTTTTGGGCCCCTGGAAGCATGAAAATCACTTTAAACATGCTAATTTTAGCTCTAACACTGATGATCCACCTACAAATGTGAACTGACGTTCAAAAATAAAACATTTGAAAAAGGACCATTTTCCACATTTCTGAAGCATGACGTAATGGGGGGGTGGTATCTCTTTTGTCGAAAATCAGCCGTTTTTGCTCGAACATTAAATGCCTCCAAATGGTATTTATTTCACTTCCCGAGCCCCTGGAAGCATAAAAATCACTTTAAACATGCTAATTTTAGCTCTAACACTGATGATCCACCTACAAATGTGAACTTACGTTCAAAAATAAAACATTTGAAAACGGACCATTTTCCACATTTCTGAAGCATGACGTAATGGGGGGGTGTTATCTCTTTTGTCGAAAATCAGCCGTTTTTGCTCGAACATTAAATGCCTCCAAATGGTATTTAATTAACTTCCCGGGGTGAAGAAACCCTTTTTGAGAACTCAGAGTGAGTAAATTGGCCATTTTCATGCACTTTTAACCATTCCATAAATCTTGTGTTTTGGGCCCCTGGAAGCATGAAAATCACTTTAAACATGCTAATTTTAGCTCTAACACTGATGATCCACCTACAAATGTGAACTCACGTTCAAAAATAAAACATTTGAAAACGGACCATTTTCCACATTTCTGAAGCATGACGTAATGGGGGGGGGTGTTATCTCTTTTGTCGAAAATCAGCCGTTTTTGCTCGAACATTAAATGCCTCCAAATGGTATTTAATTAACTTCCCGGGGTGAAGAAACCCTTTTTGAGAACTCAGAGTGAGTAAATTGGCCATTTTCATGCACTTTTAACCATTCCATAAATCTTGTGTTTTGGGCCCCTGGAAGCATGAAAATCACTTTAAACATGCTAATTTTAGCTCTAACACTGATGATCCACCTACAAATGTGAACTGACGTTCAAAAATAAAACATTTGAAAATGGACCATTTTCCACATTTCTGAAGCATGACGTAATGGGGGGTGTTATCTCTTTTGTCGAAAATCAGCCGTTTTTGCTCGAACATTAAATGCCTCCAAATGGTATTTAATTAACTTCCCGGGGTGAAGAAACCCTTTTTGAGAACTCAGAGTGAGTAAATTGGCCATTTTCATGCACTTTTAACCATTCCATAAATCTTGTGTTTTGGGCCCCTGGAAGCATGAAAATCACTTTAAACATGCTAATTTTAGCTCTAACACTGATGATCCACCTACAAATGTGAACTGACGTTCAAAAATAAAACATTTGAAAACGGACCATTTTCCACATTTCTGAAGCATGACGTAATGGGGGGGTGTTATCTCTTTTGTCGAAAATCAGCCGTTTTTGCTCTAACATTAAATGCCTCCAAATGGTATTTAATTAACTTCCCGGGGTGAAGAAACCCTTTTTGAGAACTCAGAGTGAGTAAATTGGCCATTTTCATGCACTTTTAACCATTCCATAAATCTTGTGTTTTGGGCCCCTGGAAGCATGAAAATCACTTTAAACATGCTAATTTTAGCTCTAACACTGATGATCCACCTACAAATGTGAACTGACGTTCAAAAATAAAACATTTTAAAACCGACCATTTTCTACATTTCTGAAGCATGACGTAATGGGGGGGTGTTATCTCTTTTGTCGAAAATCAGCCGTTTTTGCTCGAACATTAAATGCCTCCAAATGGTATTTAATTAACTTCCCGGGGTGAAGAAACCCTTTTTGAGAACTCAGAGTGAGTAAATTGGCCATTTTCATGCACTTTTAACCATTCCATAAATCTTGTGTTTTGGGCCCCTGGAAGCATGAAAATCACTTTAAACATGCTAATTTTAGCTCTAACACTGATGATCCACCTACAAATGTGAACTGACGTTCAAAAATAAAACATTTGAAAACGGACCATTTTCCACATTTCTGAAGCATGACGTAATGGGGGGTGTTATCTCTTTTGTCGAAAATCAGCCGTTTTTGCTCGAACATTAAATGCCTCCAAATGGTATTTAATTAACTTCCCGGGGTGAAGAAACCCTTTTTGAGAACTCAGAGTGAGTAAATTGGCCATTTTCATGCACTTTTAACCATTCCATAAATCTTGTGTTTTGGGCCCCTGGAAGCATGAAAATCACTTTAAACATGCTAATTTTAGCTCTAACACTGATGATCCACCTACAAATGTGAACTGACGTTCAAAAATAAAACATTTGAAAATGGACCATTTTCCACATTTCTGAAGCATGACGTAATGGGGGGTGTTATCTCTTTTGTCGAAAATCAGCCGTTTTTGCTCGAACATTAAATGCCTCCAAATGGTATTTAATTAACTTCCCGGGGTGAAGAAACCCTTTTTGAGAACTCAGAGTGAGTAAATTGGCCATTTTCATGCACTTTTAACCATTCCATAAATCTTGTGTTTTGGGCCCCTGGAAGCATGAAAATCACTTTAAACATGCTAATTTTAGCTCTAACACTGATGATCCACCTACAAATGTGAACTGACGTTCAAAAATAAAACATTTGAAAAAGGACCATTTTCCACATTTCTGAAGCATGACGTAATGGGGGGGTGTTATCTCTTTTGTCGAAAATCAGCCGTTTTTGCTCGAACATTAAATGCCTCCAAATGGTATTTATTTCACTTCCCGAGCCCCTGGAAGCATAAAAATCACTTTAAACATGCTAATTTTAGCTCTAACACTGATGATCCACCTACAAATGTGAACTGACGTTCAAAAATAAAACATTTGAAAACGGACCATTTTCCACATTTCTGAAGCATGACGTAATGGGGGGGTGTTATCTCTTTTGTCGAAAATCAGCCGTTTTTGCTCGAACATTAAATGCCTCCAAATGGTATTTAATTAACTTCCCGGGGCGAAGAAACCCTTTTTGAGAACTCAGAGTGAGTAAATTGGCCATTTTCATGCACTTTTAACCATTCCATAAATCTTGTGTTTTGGGTCCCTGGAAGCATGAAAATCACTTTAAACATGCTAATTTTAGCTCTAACACTGATGATCCACCTACAAATGTGAACTCACGTTCAAAAATAAAACATTTGAAAACGGACCATTTTCCACATTTCTGAAGCATGACGTAATGGGGGGGGGTGTTATCTCTTTTGTCGAAAATCAGCCGTTTTTGCTCGAACATTAAATGCCTCCAAATGGTATTTAATTAACTTCCCGGGGTGAAGAAACCCTTTTTGAGAACTCAGAGTGAGTAAATTGGCCATTTTCATGCACTTTTAACCATTCCATAAATCTTGTGTTTTGGGCCCCTGGAAGCATGAAAATCACTTTAAACATGCTAATTTTAGCTCTAACACTGATGATCCACCTACAAATGTGAACTGACGTTCAAAAATAAAACATTTGAAAACGGACCATTTTCCACATTTCTGAAGCATGACGTAATGGGGGGGTGTTATCTCTTTTGTCGAAAATCAGCCGTTTTTGCTCGAACATTAAATGCCTCCAAATGGTATTTAATTAACTTCCCAGGGTGAAGAAACCCTTTTTGAGAACTCAGAGTGAGTAAATTGGCCATTTTCATGCACTTTTAACCATTCCATAAATCTTGTGTTTTGGGCCCCTGGAAGCATGAAAATCACTTTAAATATGCTAATTTTAGCTCTAACACTGATGATCCACCTACAAATGTGAACTGACGTTCAAAAATAAAACATTTGAAAATGGACCATTTTCCACATTTCTGAAGCATGACGTAATGGGGGGTGTTATCTCTTTTGTCGAAAATCAGCCGTTTTTGCTCGAACATTAAATGCCTCCAAATGGTATTTAATTAACTTCGCGGGGTGAAGAAACCCTTTTTGAGAACTCAGAGTGAGTAAATTGGCCATTTTCATGCACTTTTAACCATTCCATAAATCTTGTGTTTTGGGCCCCTGGAAGCATGAAAATCACTTTAAACATGCTAATTTTAGCTCTAACACTGATGATCCACCTACAAATGTGAACTGACGTTCAAAAATAAAACATTTGAAAACGGACCATTTTCCACATTTCTGAAGCATGACGTAATGGGGGGTGTTATCTCTTTTGTCGAAAATCAGCCGTTTTTGCTCGAACATTAAATGCCTCCAAATGGTATTTAATTAACTTCCCGGGGTGAAGAAACCCTTTTTGAGAACTCAGAGTGAGTAAATTGGCCATTTTCATGCACTTTTAACCATTCCATAAATCTTGTGTTTTGGGCCCCTGGAAGCATGAAAATCACTTTAAACATGCTAATTTTAGCTCTAACACTGATGATCCACCTACAAATGTGAACTGACGTTCAAAAATAAAACATTTGAAAAAGGACCATTTTCCACATTTCTGAAGCATGACGTAATGGGGGGGTGTTATCTCTTTTGTCAAAAATCAGCCGTTTTTGCTCGAACATTAAATGCCTCCAAATGGTATTTATTTCACTTCCCGAGCCCCTGGAAGCATAAAAATCACTTTAAACATGCTAATTTTAGCTCTAACACTGATGATCCACCTACAAATGTGAACTGACGTTCAAAAATAAAACATTTGAAAACGGACCATTTTCCACATTTCTGAAGCATGACGTAATGGGGGGGTGTTATCTCTTTTGTCGAAAATCAGCCGTTTTTGCTCGAACATTAAATGCCTCCAAATGGTATTTAATTAACTTCCCGGGGTGAAGAAACCCTTTTTGAGAACTCAGAGTGAGTAAATTGGCCATTTTCATGCACTTTTAACCATTCCATAAATCTTGTGTTTTGGGCCCCTGGAAGCATGAAAATCACTTTAAACATGCTAATTTTAGCTCTAACACTGATGATCCACCTACAAATGTGAACTCACGTTCAAAAATAAAACATTTGAAAACGGACCATTTTCCACATTTCTGAAGCATGACGTAATGGGGGGGGGTGTTATCTCTTTTGTCGAAAATCAGCCGTTTTTGCTCGAACATTAAATGCCTCCAAATGGTATTTAATTAACTTCCCGGGGTGAAGAAACCCTTTTTGAGAACTCAGAGTGAGTAAATTGGCCATTTTCATGCACTTTTAACCATTCCATAAATCTTGTGTTTTGGGCCCCTGGAAGCATGAAAATCACTTTAAACATGCTAATTTTAGCTCTAACACTGATGATCCACCTACAAATGTGAACTGACGTTCAAAAATAAAACATTTGAAAATGGACCATTTTCCACATTTCTGAAGCATGACGTAATGGGGGGTGTTATCTCTTTTGTCGAAAATCAGCCGTTTTTGCTCGAACATTAAATGCCTCCAAATGGTATTTAATTAACTTCCCGGGGTGAAGAAACCCTTTTTGAGAACTCAGAGTGAGTAAATTGGCCATTTTCATGCACTTTTAACCATTCCATAAATCTTGTGTTTTGGGCCCCTGGAAGCATGAAAATCACTTTAAACATGCTAATTTTAGCTCTAACACTGATGATCCACCTACAAATGTGAACTGACGTTCAAAAATAAAACATTTGAAAAAGGACCATTTTCCACATTTCTGAAGCATGACGTAATGGGGGGGTGTTATCTCTTTTGTCGAAAATCAGCCGTTTTTGCTCGAACATTAAATGCCTCCAAATGGTATTTATTTCACTTCCCGAGCCCCTGGAAGCATAAAAATCACTTTAAACATGCTAATTTTAGCTCTAACACTGATGATCCACCTACAAATGTGAACTTACGTTCAAAAATAAAACATTTGAAAACGGACCATTTTCCACATTTCTGAAGCATGACGTAATGGGGGGGTGTTATCTCTTTTGTCGAAAATCAGCCGTTTTTGCTCGAACATTAAATGCCTCCAAATGGTATTTAATTAACTTCCCGGTGTGAAGAAACCCTTTTTGAGAACTCAGAGTGAGTAAATTGGCCATTTTCATGCACTTTTAACCATTCCATAAATCTTGTGTTTTGGGCCCCTGGAAGCATGAAAATCACTTTAAACATGCTAATTTTAGCTCTAACACTGATGATCCACCTACAAATGTGAACTGACGTTCAAAAATAAAACATTTGAAAACGGACCATTTTCCACATTTCTGAAGCATGACGTAATGGGGGGTGTTATCTCTTTTGTCGAAAATCAGCAGTTTTTGCTCGAACATTAAATGCCTCCAAATGGTATTTAATTAACTTCCCGGGGTGAAGAAACCCTTTTTGAGAACTCAGAGTGAGTAAATTGGCCATTTTCATGCACTTTTAACCATTCCATAAATCTTGTGTTTTGGGCCCCTGGAAGCATGAAAATCACTTTAAACATGCTAATTTTAGCTCTAACACTGATGATCCACCTACAAATGTGAACTGACGTTCAAAAATAAAACATTTGAAAAAGGACCATTTTCCACATTTCTGAAGCATGACGTAATGGGGGGGTGTTATCTCTTTTGTCAAAAATCAGCCGTTTTTGCTCGAACATTAAATGCCTCCAAATGGTATTTATTTCACTTCCCGAGCCCCTGGAAGCATAAAAATCACTTTAAACATGCTAATTTTAGCTCTAACACTGATGATCCACCTACAAATGTGAACTGACGTTCAAAAATAAAACATTTGAAAACGGACCATTTTCCACATTTCTGAAGCATGACGTAATGGGGGGGTGTTATCTCTTTTGTCGAAAATCAGCCGTTTTTGCTCGAACATTAAATGCCTCCAAATGGTATTTAATTAACTTCCCGGGGTGAAGAAACCCTTTTTGAGAACTCAGAGTGAGTAAATTGGCCATTTTCATGCACTTTTAACCATTCCATAAATCTTGTGTTTTGGGCCCCTGGAAGCATGAAAATCACTTTAAACATGCTAATTTTAGCTCTAACACTGATGATCCACCTACAAATGTGAACTCACGTTCAAAAATAAAACATTTGAAAACGGACCATTTTCCACATTTCTGAAGCATGACGTAATGGGGGGGGTGTTATCTCTTTTGTCGAAAATCAGCCGTTTTTGCTCGAACATTAAATGCCTCCAAATGGTATTTAATTAACTTCCCGGGGTGAAGAAACCCTTTTTGAGAACTCAGAGTGAGTAAATTGGCCATTTTCATGCACTTTTAACCATTCCATAAATCTTGTGTTTTGGGCCCCTGGAAGCATGAAAATCACTTTAAACATGCTAATTTTAGCTCTAACACTGATGATCCACCTACAAATGTGAACTGACGTTCAAAAATAAAACATTTGAAAATGGACCATTTTCCACATTTCTGAAGCATGACGTAATGGGGGGTGTTATCTCTTTTGTCGAAAATCAGCCGTTTTTGCTCGAACATTAAATGCCTCCAAATGGTATTTAATTAACTTCCCGGGGTGAAGAAACCCTTTTTGAGAACTCAGAGTGAGTAAATTGGCCATTTTCATGCACTTTTAACCATTCCATAAATCTTGTGTTTTGGGCCCCTGGAAGCATGAAAATCACTTTAAACATGCTAATTTTAGCTCTAACACTGATGATCCACCTACAAATGTGAACTGACGTTCAAAAATAAAACATTTGAAAAAGGACCATTTTCCACATTTCTGAAGCATGACGTAATGGGGGGGTGTTATCTCTTTTGTCGAAAATCAGCCGTTTTTGCTCTAACATTAAATGCCTCCAAATGGTATTTAATTAACTTCCCGGGGTGAAGAAACCCTTTTTGAGAACTCAGAGTGAGTAAATTGGCCATTTTCATGCACTTTTAACCATTCCATAAATCTTGTGTTTTGGGCCCCTGGAAGCATGAAAATCACTTTAAACATGCTAATTTTAGCTCTAACACTGATGATCCACCTACAAATGTGAACTGACGTTCAAAAATAAAACATTTTAAAACCGACCATTTTCTACATTTCTGAAGCATGACGTAATGGGGGGGTGTTATCTCTTTTGTCGAAAATCAGCCGTTTTTGCTCGAACATTAAATGCCTCCAAATGGTATTTAATTAACTTCCCGGGGTGAAGAAACCCTTTTTGAGAACTCAGAGTGAGTAAATTGGCCATTTTCATGCACTTTTAACCATTCCATAAATCTTGTGTTTTGGGCCCCTGGAAGCATGAAAATCACTTTAAACATGCTAATTTTAGCTCTAACACTAATGATCCACCTACAAATGTGAACTGACGTTCAAAAATAAAACATTTGAAAACGGACCATTTTCCACATTTCTGAAGCATGACGTAATGGGGGGTGTTATCTCTTTTGTCGAAAATCAGCCGTTTTTGCTCGAACATTAAATGCCTCCAAATGGTATTTAATTAACTTCCCGGGGTGAAGAAACCCTTTTTGAGAACTCAGAGTGAGTAAATTGGCCATTTTCATGCACTTTTAACCATTCCATAAATCTTGTGTTTTGGGCCCCTGGAAGCATGAAAATCACTTTAAACATGCTAATTTTAGCTCTAACACTGATGATCCACCTACAAATGTGAACTGACGTTCAAAAATAAAACATTTGAAAATGGACCATTTTCCACATTTCTGAAGCATGACGTAATGGGGGGTGTTATCTCTTTTGTCGAAAATCAGCCGTTTTTGCTCGAACATTAAATGCCTCCAAATGGTATTTAATTAACTTCCCGGGGTGAAGAAACCCTTTTTGAGAACTCAGAGTGAGTAAATTGGCCATTTTCATGCACTTTTAACCATTCCATAAATCTTGTGTTTTGGGCCCCTGGAAGCATGAAAATCACTTTAAACATGCTAATTTTAGCTCTAACACTGATGATCCACCTACAAATGTGAACTGACGTTCAAAAATAAAACATTTGAAAAAGGACCATTTTCCACATTTCTGAAGCATGACGTAATGGGGGGGTGTTATCTCTTTTGTCGAAAATCAGCCGTTTTTGCTCGAACATTAAATGCCTCCAAATGGTATTTATTTCACTTCCCGAGCCCCTGGAAGCATAAAAATCACTTTAAACATGCTAATTTTAGCTCTAACACTGATGATCCACCTACAAATGTGAACTGACGTTCAAAAATAAAACATTTGAAAACGGACCATTTTCCACATTTCTGAAGCATGACGTAATGGGGGGGTGTTATCTCTTTTGTCGAAAATCAGCCGTTTTTGCTCGAACATTAAATGCCTCCAAATGGTATTTAATTAACTTCCCGGGGCGAAGAAACCCTTTTTGAGAACTCAGAGTGAGTAAATTGGCCATTTTCATGCACTTTTAACCATTCCATAAATCTTGTGTTTTGGGCCCCTGGAAGCATGAAAATCACTTTAAACATGCTAATTTTAGCTCTAACACTGATGATCCACCTACAAATGTGAACTCACGTTCAAAAATAAAACATTTGAAAACGGACCATTTTCCACATTTCTGAAGCATGACGTAATGGGGGGGGGTGTTATCTCTTTTGTCGAAAATCAGCCGTTTTTGCTCGAACATTAAATGCCTCCAAATGGTATTTAATTAACTTCCCGGGGTGAAGAAACCCTTTTTGAGAACTCAGAGTGAGTAAATTGGCCATTTTCATGCACTTTTAACCATTCCATAAATCTTGTGTTTTGGGCCCCTGGAAGCATGAAAATCACTTTAAACATGCTAATTTTAGCTCTAACACTGATGATCCACCTACAAATGTGAACTGACGTTCAAAAATAAAACATTTGAAAACGGACCATTTTCCACATTTCTGAAGCATGACGTAATGGGGGGGTGTTATCTCTTTTGTCGAAAATCAGCCGTTTTTGCTCGAACATTAAATGCCTCCAAATGGTATTTAATTAACTTCCCAGGGTGAAGAAACCCTTTTTGAGAACTCAGAGTGAGTAAATTGGCCATTTTCATGCACTTTTAACCATTCCATAAATCTTGTGTTTTGGGCCCCTGGAAGCATGAAAATCACTTTAAATATGCTAATTTTAGCTCTAACACTGATGATCCACCTACAAATGTGAACTGACGTTCAAAAATAAAACATTTGAAAATGGACCATTTTCCACATTTCTGAAGCATGACGTAATGGGGGGTGTTATCTCTTTTGTCGAAAATCAGCCGTTTTTGCTCGAACATTAAATGCCTCCAAATGGTATTTAATTAACTTCGCGGGGTGAAGAAACCCTTTTTGAGAACTCAGAGTGAGTAAATTGGCCATTTTCATGCACTTTTAACCATTCCATAAATCTTGTGTTTTGGGCCCCTGGAAGCATGAAAATCACTTTAAACATGCTAATTTTAGCTCTAACACTGATGATCCACCTACAAATGTGAACTGACGTTCAAAAATAAAACATTTGAAAAAGGACCATTTTCCACATTTCTGAAGCATGACGTAATGGGGGGGTGTTATCTCTTTTGTCAAAAATCAGCCGTTTTTGCTCGAACATTAAATGCCTCCAAATGGTATTTATTTCACTTCCCGAGCCCCTGGAAGCATAAAAATCACTTTAAACATGCTAATTTTAGCTCTAACACTGATGATCCACCTACAAATGTGAACTGACGTTCAAAAATAAAACATTTGAAAACGGACCATTTTCCACATTTCTGAAGCATGACGTAATGGGGGGGTGTTATCTCTTTTGTCGAAAATCAGCCGTTTTTGCTCGAACATTAAATGCCTCCAAATGGTATTTAATTAACTTCCCGGGGTGAAGAAACCCTTTTTGAGAACTCAGAGTGAGTAAATTGGCCATTTTCATGCACTTTTAACCATTCCATAAATCTTGTGTTTTGGGCCCCTGGAAGCATGAAAATCACTTTAAACATGCTAATTTTAGCTCTAACACTGATGATCCACCTACAAATGTGAACTCACGTTCAAAAATAAAACATTTGAAAACGGACCATTTTCCACATTTCTGAAGCATGACGTAATGGGGGGGGGTGTTATCTCTTTTGTCGAAAATCAGCCGTTTTTGCTCGAACATTAAATGCCTCCAAATGGTATTTAATTAACTTCCCGGGGTGAAGAAACCCTTTTTGAGAACTCAGAGTGAGTAAATTGGCCATTTTCATGCACTTTTAACCATTCCATAAATCTTGTGTTTTGGGCCCCTGGAAGCATGAAAATCACTTTAAACATGCTAATTTTAGCTCTAACACTGATGATCCACCTACAAATGTGAACTGACGTTCAAAAATAAAACATTTGAAAATGGACCATTTTCCACATTTCTGAAGCATGACGTAATGGGGGGTGTTATCTCTTTTGTCGAAAATCAGCCGTTTTTGCTCGAACATTAAATGCCTCCAAATGGTATTTAATTAACTTCCCGGGGTGAAGAAACCCTTTTTGAGAACTCAGAGTGAGTAAATTGGCCATTTTCATGCACTTTTAACCATTCCATAAATCTTGTGTTTTGGGCCCCTGGAAGCATGAAAATCACTTTAAACATGCTAATTTTAGCTCTAACACTGATGATCCACCTACAAATGTGAACTGACGTTCAAAAATAAAACATTTGAAAAAGGACCATTTTCCACATTTCTGAAGCATGACGTAATGGGGGGGTGTTATCTCTTTTGTCGAAAATCAGCCGTTTTTGCTCGAACATTAAATGCCTCCAAATGGTATTTATTTCACTTCCCGAGCCCCTGGAAGCATAAAAATCACTTTAAACATGCTAATTTTAGCTCTAACACTGATGATCCACCTACAAATGTGAACTTACGTTCAAAAATAAAACATTTGAAAACGGACCATTTTCCACATTTCTGAAGCATGACGTAATGGGGGGGTGTTATCTCTTTTGTCGAAAATCAGCCGTTTTTGCTCGAACATTAAATGCCTCCAAATGGTATTTAATTAACTTCCCGGGGTGAAGAAACCCTTTTTGAGAACTCAGAGTGAGTAAATTGGCCATTTTCATGCACTTTTAACCATTCCATAAATCTTGTGTTTTGGGCCCCTGGAAGCATGAAAATCACTTTAAACATGCTAATTTTAGCTCTAACACTGATGATCCACCTACAAATGTGAACTCACGTTCAAAAATAAAACATTTGAAAACGGACCATTTTCCACATTTCTGAAGCATGACGTAATGGGGGGGGGTGTTATCTCTTTTGTCGAAAATCAGCCGTTTTTGCTCGAACATTAAATGCCTCCAAATGGTATTTAATTAACTTCCCGGGGTGAAGAAACCCTTTTTGAGAACTCAGAGTGAGTAAATTGGCCATTTTCATGCACTTTTAACCATTCCATAAATCTTGTGTTTTGGGCCCCTGGAAGCATGAAAATCACTTTAAACATGCTAATTTTAGCTCTAACACTGATGATCCACCTACAAATGTGAACTGACGTTCAAAAATAAATCATTTGAAAATGGACCATTTTCCACATTTCTGAAGCATGACGTAATGGGGGGTGTTATCTCTTTTGTCGAAAATCAGCCGTTTTTGCTCGAACATTAAATGCCTCCAAATGGTATTTAATTAACTTCCCGGGGTGAAGAAACCCTTTTTGAGAACTCAGAGTGAGTAAATTGGCCATTTTCATGCACTTTTAACCATTCCATAAATCTTGTGTTTTGGGCCCCTGGAAGCATGAAAATCACTTTAAACATGCTAATTTTAGCTGTAACACTGATGATCCACCTACAAATGTGAACTGACGTTCAAAAATAAAACATTTGAAAACGGACCATTTTCCACATTTCTGAAGCATGACGTAATGGGGGGGTGTTATCTCTTTTGTCGAAAATCAGCCGTTTTTGCTCTAACATTAAATGCCTCCAAATGGTATTTAATTAACTTCCCGGGGTGAAGAAACCCTTTTTGAGAACTCAGAGTGAGTAAATTGGCCATTTTCATGCACTTTTAACCATTCCATAAATCTTGTGTTTTGGGCCCCTGGAAGCATGAAAATCACTTTAAACATGCTAATTTTAGCTCTAACACTGATGATCCACCTACAAATGTGAACTGACGTTCAAAAATAAAACATTTTAAAACCGACCATTTTCTACATTTCTGAAGCATGACGTAATGGGGGGGTGTTATCTCTTTTGTCGAAAATCAGCCGTTTTTGCTCGAACATTAAATGCCTCCAAATGGTATTTAATTAACTTCCCGGGGTGAAGAAACCCTTTTTGAGAACTCAGAGTGAGTAAATTGGCCATTTTCATGCACTTTTAACCATTCCATAAATCTTGTGTTTTGGGCCCCTGGAAGCATGAAAATCACTTTAAACATGCTAATTTTAGCTCTAACACTGATGATCCACCTACAAATGTGAAATGACGTTCAAAAATAAAACATTTGAAAACGGACCATTTTCCACATTTCTGAAGCATGACGTAATGGGGGGTGTTATCTCTTTTGTCGAAAATCAGCCGTTTTTGCTCGAACATTAAATGCCTCCAAATGGTATTTAATTAACTTCCCGGGGTGAAGAAACCCTTTTTGAGAACTCAGAGTGAGTAAATTGGCCATTTTCATGCACTTTTAACCATTCCATAAATCTTGTGTTTTGGGCCCCTGGAAGCATGAAAATCACTTTAAACATGCTAATTTTAGCTCTAACACTGATGATCCACCTACAAATGTGAACTGACGTTCAAAAATAAAACATTTGAAAACGGACCATTTTCCACATTTCTGAAGCATGACGTAATGGGGGGGTGTTATCTCTTTTGTCGAAAATCAGCCGTTTTTGCTCGAACATTAAATGCCTCCAAATGGTATTTAATTAACTTCCCGGGGTGAAGAAACCCTTTTTGAGAACTCAGAGTGAGTAAATTGGCCATTTTCATGCACTTTTAACCATTCCATAAATCTTGTGTTTTGGGTCCCTGGAAGCATGAAAATCACTTTAAACATGCTAATTTTAGCTCTAACACTGATGATCCACCTACAAATGTGAACTGACGTTCAAAAATAAAACATTTGAAAACGGACCATTTTCCACATTTCTGAAGCATGACGTAATGGGGGGGTGTTATCTCTTTTGTCGAAAATCAGCCGTTTTTGCTCGAACATTAAATGCCTCCAAATGGTATTTAATTAACTTCCCGGGGTGAAGAAACCCTTTTTGAGAACTCAGAGTGAGTAAATTGGCCATTTTCATGCACTTTTAACCATTCCATAAATCTTGTGTTTTGGGCCCCTGGAAGCATGAAAATCACTTTAAACATGCTAATTTTAGCTCTAACACTGATGATCCACCTACAAATGTGAACTGACGTTCAAAAATAAAACATTTGAAAACGGACCATTTTCCACATTTCTGAAGCATGACGTAATGGGGGGGGTGTTATCTCTTTTGTCGAAAATCAGCCGTTTTTGCTCGAACATTAAATGCCTCCAAATGGTATTTATTTCACTTCCCGAGCCCCTGAAAGCATGAAAATCACTTTAAACATGCTAATTTTAGCTCTAACACTGATGATCCACCTACAAATGTGAACTGACGTTCAAAAATAAAACATTTGAAAACGGACCATTTTCCACATTTCTGAAGCATGACGTAATGGGGGGGTGTTATCTCTTTTGTCGAAAATCAGCCGTTTTTGCGCGAACATTAAATGCCTCCAAATGGTATTTATTTCACTTCCCGAGTACCCTGGAAGCATGAAAATCACTTTAAACATGCTAATTTTAGCTCTAACACTGATGATCCACCTACAAATGTGAACTGACGTTCAAAAATAAAACATTTGAAAACGGACCATTTTCTACATTTCTGAAGCATGACGTAATGGGGGGGTGTTATCTCTTTTGTCGAAAATCAGCCGTTTTTGCTCGAACATTAAAATCCTCCAAATGGTATTTAATTAACTTCCCGGGGTGAAGAAACCCTTTTTGAGAACTCAGAGTGAGTAAATTGGCCATTTTCATGCACTTTTAACCATTCCATAAATCTTGTGTTTTGGGCCCCTGGAAGCATGAAAATCACTTTAAACATGCTAATTTTAGCTCTAACACTGATGATCCACCTACAAATGTGAACTGACGTTCAAAAATAAAACATTTGAAAACGGACCATTTTCCACATTTCTGAAGCATGACGTAATGGGGGGGTGTTATCTCTTTTGTCGAAAATCAGCCGTTTTTGCTCGAACATTAAATGCCTCCAAATGGTATTTAATTAACTTCCCAGGGTGAAGAAACCCTTTTTGAGAACTCAGAGTGAGTAAATTGGCCATTTTCATGCACTTTTAACCATTCCATAAATCTTGTGTTTTGGGCCCCTGGAAGCATGAAAATCACTTTAAACATGCTAATTTTAGCTCTAACACTGATGATCCACCTACAAATGTGAACTGACGTTCAAAAATAAAACATTTGAAAATGGACCATTTTCCACATTTCTGAAGCATGACGTAATGGGGGGTGTTATCTCTTTTGTCGAAAATCAGCCGTTTTTGCTCGAACATTAAATGCCTCCAAATGGTATTTAATTAACTTCCCGGGGTGAAGAAACCCTTTTTGAGAACTCAGAGTGAGTAAATTGGCCATTTTCATGCACTTTTAACCATTCCATAAATCTTGTGTTATGGGCCCCTGGAAGCATGAAAATCACTTTAAACATGCTAATTTTAGCTCTAACACTGATGATCCACCTACAAATGTGAACTGACGTTCAAAAATAAAACATTTGAAAACGGACCATTTTCCACATTTCTGAAGCATGACGTAATGGGGGGTGTTATCTCTTTTGTCGAAAATCAGCCGTTTTTGCTCGAACATTAAATGCCTCCAAATGGTATTTAATTAACTTCCCGGGGTGAAGAAACCCTTTTTGAGAACTCAATTGGCCATTTTCATGCACTTTTAACCATTCCATAAATCTTGTGTTTTGGGCCCCTGGAAGCATGAAAATCACTTTAAACATGCTAATTTTAGCTCTAACACTGATGATCCACCTACAAATGTGAACTGACGTTCAAAAATAAAACATTTGAAAACTGACCATTTTCCACATTTCTGAAGCATGACGTAATGGGGGGGTGTTATCTCTTTTGTCGAAAATCAGCCGTTTTTGCTCTAACATTAAATGCCTCCAAATGGTATTTAATTAACTTCCCGGGGTGAAGAAACCCTTTTTGAGAACTCAGAGTGAGTAAATTGGCCATTTTCATGCACTTTTAACCATTCCATAAATCTTGTGTTTTGGGCCCCTGGAAGCATGAAAATCACTTTAAACATGCTAATTTTAGCTCTAACACTGATGATCCACCTACAAATGTGAACTGACGTTCAAAAATAAAACATTTGAAAATGGACCATTTTCCACATTTCTGAAGCATGACGTAATGGGGGGTGTTATCTCTTTTGTCGAAAATCAGCCGTTTTTGCTCGAACATTAAATGCCTCCAAATGGTATTTAATTAACTTCCCGGGGTGAAGAAACCCTTTTTGAGAACTCAGAGTGAGTAAATTGGCCATTTTCATGCACTTTTAACCATTCCATAAATCTTGTGTTTTGGGCCCCTGGAAGCATGAAAATCACTTTAAACATGCTAATTTTAGCTCTAACACTGATGATCCACCTACAAATGTGAACTGACGTTCAAAAATAAAACATTTGAAAACGGACCATTTTCCACATTTCTGAAGCATGACGTAATGGGGGGTGTTATCTCTTTTGTCGAAAATCAGCCGTTTTTGCTCGAACATTAAATGCCTCCAAATGGTATTTAATTAACTTCCCGGGGTGAAGAAACCCTTTTTGAGAACTCAGAGTGAGTAAATTGGCCATTTTCATGCACTTTTAACCATTCCATAAATCTTGTGTTTTGGGCCCCTGGAAGCATGAAAATCACTTTAAACATGCTAATTTTAGCTCTAACACTGATGATCCACCTACAAATGTGAACTGACGTTCAAAAATAAAACATTTGAAAATGGACCATTTTCCACATTTCTGAAGCATGACGTAATGGGGGGGTGTTATCTATTTTGTCGAAAATCAGCCGTTTTTGCTCGAACATTAAATGCCTCCAAATGGTATTTATTTCACTTCCCGAGCCCCTGGAAGCATGAAAATCACTTTAAACATGCTAATTTTAGCTCTAACACTGATGATCCACCTACAAATGTGAACTGACGTTCAAAAATAAAACATTTGAAAACGGACCATTTTCCACATTTCTGAAGCATGACGTAATGGGGGGGTGTTATCTCTTTTGTCGAAAATCAGCCGTTTTTGCTCTAACATTAAATGCCTCCAAATGGTATTTAATTAACTTCCCGGGGTGAAGAAACCCTTTTTGAGAACTCAGAGTGAGTAAATTGGCCATTTTCATGCACTTTTAACCATTCCATAAATCTTGTGTTTTGGGCCCCTGGAAGCATGAAAATCACTTTAAACATGCTAATTTTAGCTCTAACACTGATGATCCACCTACAAATGTGAACTGACGTTCAAAAATAAAACATTTGAAAACGGACCATTTTCTACATTTCTGAAGCATGACGTAATGGGGGGGTGTTATCTCTTTTGTCGAAAATCAGCCGTTTTTGCTCGAACATTAAATGCCTCCAAATGGTATTTAATTAACTTCCCGGGGTGAAGAAACCCTTTTTGAGAACTCAGAGTGAGTAAATTGGCCATTTTCATGCACTTTTAACCATTCCATAAATCTTGTGTTTTGGGCCCCTGGAAGCATGAAAATCACTTTAAACATGCTAATTTTAGCTCTAACACTGATGATCCACCTACAAATGTGAACTGACGTTCAAAAATAAAACATTTGAAAACGGACCATTTTCCACATTTCTGAAGCATGACGTAATGGGGGGTGTTATATCTTTTGTCGAAAATCAGCCGTTTTTGCTCGAACATTAAATGCCTCCAAATGGTATTTAATTAACTTCCCGGGGTGAAGAAACCCTTTTTGAGAACTCAGAGTGAGTAAATTGGCCATTTTCATGCACTTTTAACCATTCCATAAATCTTGTGTTTTGGGCCCCTGGAAGCATGAAAATCACTTTAAACATGCTAATTTTAGCTCTAACACTGATGATCCACCTACAAATGTGAACTGACGTTCAAAAATAAAACATTTGAAAACGGACCATTTTCCACATTTCTGAAGCATGACGTAATGGGGGGGTGTTATCTCTTTTGTCGAAAATCAGCCGTTTTTGCTCGAACATTAAATGCCTCCAAATGGTATTTAATTAACTTCCCGGGGTGAAGAAACCCTTTTTGAGAACTCAGAGTGAGTAAATTGGCCATTTTCATGCACTTTTAACCATTCCATAAATCTTGTGTTTTGGGCCCCTGGAAGCATGAAAATCACTTTAAACATGCTAATTTTAGCTCTAACACTGATGATCCACCTACAAATGTGAACTGACGTTCAAAAATAAAACATTTGAAAACGGACCATTTTCCACATTTCTGAAGCATGACGTAATGGGGGGGTGTTATCTCTTTTGTCGAAAATCAGCCGTTTTTGCTCGAACATTAAATGCCTCCAAATGGTATTTAATTAACTTCCCGGGGTGAAGAAACCCTTTTTGAGAACTCAGAGTGAGTAAATTGGCCATTTTCATGCACTTTTAACCATTCCATAAATCTTGTGTTTTGGGCCCCTGGAAGCATGAAAATCACTTTAAACATGCTAATTTTAGCTCTAACACTGATGATCCACCTACAAATGTGAACTGACGTTCAAAAATAAAACATTTGAAAACGGACCATTTTCCACATTTCTGAAGCATGACGTAATGGGGGGGTGTTATCTCTTTTGTCGAAAATCAGCCGTTTTTGCTCGAACATTAAATGCCTCCAAATGGTATTTATTTCACTTCCCGAGCCCCTGGAAGCATGAAAATCACTTTAAACATGCTAATTTTAGCTCTAACACTGATGATCCACCTACAAATGTGAACTGACGTTCAAAAATAAAACATTTGAAAACGGACCATTTTCTACATTTCTGAAGCATGACGTAATGGGGGGTGTTATCTCTTTTGTCGAAAATCAGCCGTTTTTGCTCGAACATTAAAATCCTCCAAATGGTAGTTAATTAACTTCCCGGGGTGAAGAAACCCTTTTTGAGAACTCAGAGTGAGTAAATTGGCCATTTTCATGCACTTTTAACCATTCCATAAATCTTGTGTTTTGGGCCCCTGGAAGCATGAAAATCACTTTAAACATGCTAATTTTAGCTCTAACACTGATGATCCACCTACAAATGTGAACTGACGTTCAAAAATAAAACATTTGAAAACGGACCATTTTCCACATTTCTGAAGCATGACGTAATGGGGGGGTGTTATCTCTTTTGTCGAAAATCAGCCGTTTTTGCTCGAACATTAAATGCCTCCAAATGGTATTTAATTAACTTCCCAGGGTGAAGAAACCCTTTTTGAGAACTCAGAGTGAGTAAATTGGCCATTTTCATGCACTTTTAACCATTCCATAAATCTTGTGTTTTGGGCCCCTGGAAGCATGAAAATCACTTTAAACATGCTAATTTTAGCTCTAACACTGATGATCCACCTACAAATGTGAACTGACGTTCAAAAATAAAACATTTGAAAATGGACCATTTTCCACATTTCTGAAGCATGACGTAATGGGGGGTGTTATCTCTTTTGTCGAAAATCAGCCGTTTTTGCTCGAACATTAAATGCCTCCAAATGGTATTTAATTAACTTCCCGGGGTGAAGAAACCCTTTTTGAGAACTCAGAGTGAGTAAATTGGCCATTTTCATGCACTTTTAACCATTCCATAAATCTTGTGTTTTGGGCCCCTGGAAGCATGAAAATCACTTTAAACATGCTAATTTTAGCTCTAACACTGATGATCCACCTACAAATGTGAACTGACGTTCAAAAATAAAACATTTGAAAACGGACCATTTTCCACATTTCTGAAGCATGACGTAATGGGGGGTGTTATCTCTTTTGTCGAAAATCAGCCGTTTTTGCTCGAACATTAAATGCCTCCAAATGGTATTTAATTAACTTCCCGGGGTGAAGAAACCCTTTTTGAGAACTCAATTGGCCATTTTCATGCACTTTTAACCATTCCATAAATCTTGTGTTTTGGGCCCCTGGAAGCATGAAAATCACTTTAAACATGCTAATTTTAGCTCTAACACTGATGATCCACCTACAAATGTGAACTGACGTTCAAAAATAAAACATTTGAAAACTGACCATTTTCCACATTTCTGAAGCATGACGTAATGGGGGGGTGTTATCTCTTTTGTCGAAAATCAGCCGTTTTTGCTCTAACATTAAATGCCTCCAAATGGTATTTAATTAACTTCCCGGGGTGAAGAAACCCTTTTTGAGAACTCAGAGTGAGTAAATTGGCCATTTTCATGCACTTTTAACCATTCCATAAATCTTGTGTTTTGGGCCCCTGGAAGCATGAAAATCACTTTAAACATGCTAATTTTAGCTCTAACACTGATGATCCACCTACAAATGTGAACTGACGTTCAAAAATAAAACATTTGAAAACGGACCATTTTCTACATTTCTGAAGCATGACGTAATGGGGGGGTGTTATCTCTTTTGTCGAAAATCAGCCGTTTTTGCTCGAACATTAAATGCCTCCAAATGGTATTTAATTAACTTCCCGGGGTGAAGAAACCCTTTTTGAGAACTCAGAGTGAGTAAATTGGCCATTTTCATGCACTTTTAACCATTCCATAAATCTTGTGTTTTGGGCCCCTGGAAGCATGAAAATCACTTTAAACATGCTAATTTTAGCTCTAACACTGATGATCCACCTACAAATGTGAACTGACGTTCAAAAATAAAACATTTGAAAACGGACCATTTTCCACATTTCTGAAGCATGACGTAATGGGGGGGTGTTATCTCTTTTGTCGAAAATCAGCCGTTTTTGCTCGAACATTAAATACCTCCAAATGGTATTTAATTAACTTCCCGGGGTGAAGAAACCCTTTTTGAGAACTCAGAGTGAGTAAATTGGCCATTTTCATGCACTTTTAACCATTCCATAAATCTTGTGTTTTGGGCCCCTGGAAGCATGAAAATCACTTTAAACATGCTAATTTTAGCTCTAACACTGATGATCCACCTACAAATGTGAACTGACGTTCAAAAATAAAACATTTGAAAACGGACCATTTTCCACATTTCTGAAGCATGACGTAATGGGGGGGTGTTATCTCTTTTGTCGAAAATCAGCCGTTTTTGCTCGAACATTAAATGCCTCCAAATGGTATTTAATTAACTTCCCGGGGTGAAGAAACCCTTTTTGAGAACTCAGAGTGAGTAAATTGGCCATTTTCATGCACTTTTAACCATTCCATAAATCTTGTGTTTTGGGCCCCTGGAAGCATGAAAATCACTTTAAACATGCTAATTTTAGCTCTAACACTGATGATCCACCTACAAATGTGAACTGACGTTCAAAAATAAAACATTTGAAAAAGGACCATTTTCCACATTTCTGAAGCATGACGTAATGGGGGGGTGTTATCTCTTTTGTCGAAAATCAGCCGTTTTTGCTCGAACATTAAATGTCCCCAAATGGTATTTATTTCACTTCCCGAGCCCCTGGAAGCATAAAAATCACTTTAAACATGCTAATTTTAGCTCTAACACTGATGATCCACCTACAAATGTGAACTGACGTTCAAAAATAAAACATTTGAAAACGGACCATTTTCCACATTTCTGAAGCATGACGTAATGGGGGGGTGTTATCTCTTTTGTCGAAAATCAGCCGTTTTTGCTCTAACATTAAATGCCTCCAAATGGTATTTAATTAACTTCCCTGGGTGAAGAAACCCTTTTTGAGAACTCAGAGTGAGTAAATTGGCCATTTTCATGCACTTTTAACCATTCCATAAATCTTGTGTTTTGGGCCCCTGGAAGCATGAAAATCACTTTAAACATGCTAATTTTAGCTCTAACACTGATGATCCACCTACAAATGTGAACTGACGTTCAAAAATAAAACATTTGAAAACTGACCATTTTCTACATTTCTGAAGCATGACGTAATGGGGGGGTGTTATCTCTTTTGTCGAAAATCAGCCGTTTTTGCTCGAACATTAAATGCCTCCAAATGGTATTTAATTAACTTCCCGGGGTGAAGAAACCCTTTTTGAGAACTCAGAGTGAGTAAATTGGCCATTTTCATGCACTTTTAACCATTCCATAAATCTTGTGTTTTGGGCCCCTGGAAGCATGAAAATCACTTTAAACATGCTAATTTTAGCTCTAACACTGATGATCCACCTACAAATGTGAACTGTCGTTCAAAAATAAAACATTTGAAAACGGACCATTTTCCACATTTCTGAAGCATGACGTAATGGGGGGGTGTTATCTCTTTTGTCGAAAATCAGCCGTTTTTGCTCGAACATTAAATGCCTCCAAATGGTATTTAATTAACTTCCCGGGGTGAAGAAACCCTTTTTGAGAACTCAATTGGCCATTTTCATGCACTTTTAACCATTCCATAAATCTTGTGTTTTGGGCCCCTGGAAGCATGAAAATTACTTTAAACATGCTAATTTTAGCTCTAACACTGATGATCCACCTACAAATGTGAACTGACGTTCAAAAATAAAACATTTGAAAACGGACCATTTTCCACATTTCTGAAGCATGACGTAATGGGGGGGTGTTATCTCTTTTGTCGAAAATCAGCCGTTTTTGCTCGAACATTAAATGCCTCCAAATGGTATTTATTTCACTTCCCGAGCCCCTGGAAGCATGAAAATCACTTTAAACATGCTAATTTTAGCTCTAACACTGATGATCCACCTACAAATGTGAACTGACGTTCAAAAATAAAACATTTGAAAACGGACCATTTTCCACATTTCTGAAGCATGACGTAATGGGGGGTGTTATCTCTTTTGTCGAAAATCAGCTGTTTTTGCTCTAACATTAAATGCCTCCAAATGGTATTTAATTAACTTCCCGGGGTGAAGAAACCCTTTTTGAGAACTCAGAGTGAGTAAATTGGCCATTTTCATGCACTTTTAACCATTCCATAAATCTTGTGTTTTGGGCCCCTGGAAGCATGAAAATCACTTTAAACATGCTAATTTTAGCTCTAACACTGATGATCCACCTACAAATGTGAACTGACGTTCAAAAATAAAACATTTGAAAACGGACCATTTTCCACATTTCTGAAGCATGACGTAATGGGGGGGTGTTATCTCTTTTGTCGAAAATCAGCCATTTTTGCTCGAACATTAAATGCCTCCAAATGGTATTTAATTAACTTCCCGGGGTGAAGAAACCCTTTTTGAGAACTCAGAGTGAGTAAATTGGCCATTTTCATGCACTTTTAACCATTCCATAAATCTTGTGTTTTGGGCCCCTGGAAGCATGAAAATCACTTTAAACATGCTAATTTTAGCTCTAACACTGATGATCCACCTACAAATGTGAACTGACGTTCAAAAATAAAACATTTGAAAAAGGACCATTTTCCACATTTCTGAAGCATGACGTAATGGGGGGGTGGTTATCTCTTTTGTCGAAAATCAGCCGTTTTTGCTCGAACATTAAATGTCCCCAAATGGTATTTATTTCACTTCCCGAGCCCCTGGAAGCATAAAAATCACTTTAAACATGCTAATTTTAGCTCTAACACTGATGATCCACCTACAAATGTGAACTGACGTTCAAAAATAAAACATTTGAAAACGGACCATTTTCCACATTTCTGAAGCATGACGTAATGGGGGGGTGTTATCTCTTTTGTCGAAAATCAGCCGTTTTTGCTCGAACATTAAATGCCTCCAAATGGTATTTAATTAACTTCCCGGGGTGAAGAAACCCTTTTTGAGAACTCAGAGTGAGTAAATTGGCCATTTTCATGCACTTTTAACCATTCCATAAATCTTGTGTTTTGGGCCCCTGGAAGCATGAAAATCACTTTAAACATGCTAATTTTAGCTCTAACACTGATGATCCACCTACAAATGTGAACTGACGTTCAAAAATAAAACATTTGAAAACGGACCATTTTACACATTTCTGAAGCATGACGTAATGGGGGGGTGTTATCTCTTTTGTCGAAAATCAGCCGTTTTTGCTCGAACATTAAATGCCTCCAAATGGTATTTAATTAACTTCCCGGGGTGAAGAAACCCTTTTTGAGAACTCAGAGTGAGTAAATTGGCCATTTTCATGCACTTTTAACCATTCCATAAATCTTGTGTTTTGGGCCCCTGGAAGCATGAAAATCACTTTAAACATGCTAATTTTAGCTCTAACACTGATGATCCACCTACAAATGTGAACTGACGTTCAAAAATAAAACATTTGAAAATGGACCATTTTCCACATTTCTGAAGCATGACGTAATGGGGGGTGTTATCTCTTTTGTCGAAAATCAGCCGTTTTTGCTTGAACATTAAATGCCTCCAAATGGTATTTAATTAACTTCCCGGGGTGAAGAAACCCTTTTTGAGAACTCAGAGTGAGTAAATTGGCCATTTTCATGCACTTTTAACCATTCCATAAATCTTGTGTTTTGGGCCCCTGGAAGCATGAAAATCACTTTAAACATGCTAATTTTAGCTCTAACACTGATGATCCACCTACAAATGTGAACTGTCGTTCAAAAATAAAACATTTGAAAACGGACCATTTTCCACATTTCTGAAGCATGACGTAATTGGGGGCTGTTATCTCTTTTGTCGAAAATCAGCCGTTTTTGCTCGAACATTAAATGCCTCCAAATGGTATTTAATTAACTTCCCGGGATGAAGAAACCCTTTTTGAGAACTCAATTGGCCATTTTCATGCACTTTTAACCATTCCATAAATCTTGTGTTTTGGGCCCCTGGAAGCATGAAAATCACTTTAAACATGCTAATTTTAGCTCTAACACTGATGATCCACCTACAAATGTGAACTGACGTTCAAAAATAAAACATTTGAAAACGGACCATTTTCCACATTTCTGAAGCATGACGTAATGGGGGGGTGTTATCTCTTTTGTCGAAAATCAGCTGTTTTTGCTCGAACATTAAATGCCTCCAAATGGTATTTATTTCACTTCCCGAGCCCCTGGAAGCATGAAAATCACTTTAAACATGCTAATTTTAGCTCTAACACTGATGATCCACCTACAAATGTGAACTGACGTTCAAAAATAAAACATTTGAAAACGGACCATTTTCCACATTTCTGAAGCATGACGTAATGGGGGGGTGTTATCTCTTTTGTCGAAAATCAGCCGTTTTTGCTCTAACATTAAATGCCTCCAAATGGTATTTAATTAACTTCCCGGGGTGAAGAAACCCTTTTTGAGAACTCAGAGTGAGTAAATTGGCCATTTTCATGCACTTTTAACCATTCCATTAATCTTGTGTTTTGGGCCCCTGGAAGCATGAAAATCACTTTAAACATGCTAATTTTAGCTCTAACACTGATGATCCACCTACAAATGTGAACTGACGTTCAAAAATAAAACATTTGAAAACGGACCATTTTCTACATTTCTGAAGCATGACGTAATGAGGGGGTGTTATCTCTTTTGTCGAAAATCAGCCGTTTTTGCTCGAACATTAAAATCCTCCAAATGGTATTTAATTAACTTCCCGGGGTGAAGAAACCCTTTTTGAGAACTCAGAGTGAGTAAATTGGCCATTTTCATGCACTTTTAACCATTCCATAAATCTTGTGTTTTGGGCCCCTGGAAGCATGAAAATCACTTTAAACATGCTAATTTTAGCTCTAACACTGATGATCCACCTACAAATGTGAACTGACGTTCAAAAATAAAACATTTGAAAAAGGACCATTTTCCACATTTCTGAAGCATGACGTAATGGGGGGGTGTTATCTCTTTTGTCGAAAATCAGCCGTTTTTGCTCGAACATTAAATGCCTCCAAATGGTATTTATTTCACTTCCCGAGCCCCTGGAAGCATAAAAATCACTTTAAACATGCTAATTTTAGCTCTAACACTGATGATCCACCTACAAATGTGAACTGACGTTCAAAAATAAAACATTTGAAAACGGACCATTTTCCACATTTCTGAAGCATGACGTAATGGGGGGGTGTTATCTCTTTTGTCGAAAATCAGCCGTTTTTGCTCGAACATTAAATGCCTCCAAATGGTATTTAATTAACTTCCCGGGGTGAAGAAACCCTTTTTGAGAACTCAGAGTGAGTAAATTGGCCATTTTCATGCACTTTTAACCATTCCATAAATCTTGTGTTTTGGGCCCCTGGAAGCATGAAAATCACTTTAAACATGCTAATTTTAGCTCTAACACTGATGATCCACCTACAAATGTGAACTGACGTTCAAAAATAAAACATTTGAAAACGGACCATTTTCCACATTTCTGAAGCATGACGTAATGGGGGGTGTTATCTCTTTTGTCGAAAATCAGCCGTTTTTGCTCGAACATTAAATGCCTCCAAATGGTATTTAATTAACTTCCCGGGGTGAAGAAACCCTTTTTGAGAACTCAATTGGCCATTTTCATGCACTTTTAACCATTCCATAAATCTTGTGTTTTGGGACCCTGGAAGCATGAAAATCACTTTAAACATGCTAATTTTAGCTCTAACACTGATGATCCACCTACAAATGTGAACTGACGTTCAAAAATAAAACATTTGAAAACGGACCATTTTCCACATTTCTGAAGCATGACGTAATGGGGGGGTGTTATCTCTTTTGTCGAAAATCAGCCGTTTTTGCTCGAACATTAAATGCCTCCAAATGGTATTTATTTCACTTCCCGAGCCCCTGGAAGCATGAAAATCACTTTAAACATGCTAATTTTAGCTCTAACACTGATGATCCACCTACAAATGTGAACTGACGTTCAAAAATAAAACATTTGAAAACGGACCATTTTCCACATTTCTGAAGCATGACGTAATGGGGGGGTGTTATCTCTTTTGTCGAAAATCAGCCGTTTTTGCTCTAACATTAAATGCCTCCAAATGGTATTTAATTAACTTCCCTGGGTGAAGAAACCCTTTTTGAGAACTCAGAGTGAGTAAATTGGCCATTTTCATGCACTTTTAACCATTCCATAAATCTTGTGTTTTGGGCCCCTGGAAGCATGAAAATCACTTTAAACATGCTAATTTTAGCTCTAACACTGATGATCCACCTACAAATGTGAACTGACGTTCAAAAATAAAACATTTGAAAACTGACCATTTTCTACATTTCTGAAGCATGACGTAATGGGGGGGTGTTATCTCTTTTGTCGAAAATCAGCCGTTTTTGCTCGAACATTAAATGCCTCCAAATGGTATTTAATTAACTTCCCGGGTGAAGAAACCCTTTTTGAGAACTCAGAGTGAGTAAATTGGCCATTTTCATGCACTTTTAACCATTCCATAAATCTTGTGTTTTGGGCCCCTGGAAGCATGAAAATCACTTTAAACATGCTAATTTTAGCTCTAACACTGATGATCCACCTACAAATGTGAACTGTCGTTCAAAAATAAAACATTTGAAAACGGACCATTTTCCACATTTCTGAAGCATGACGTAATGGGGGGGTGTTATCTCTTTTGTCGAAAATCAGCCGTTTTTGCTCGAACATTAAATGCCTCCAAATGGTATTTAATTAACTTCCCGGGGTGAAGAAACCCTTTTTGAGAACTCAATTGGCCATTTTCATGCACTTTTAACCATTCCATAAATCTTGTGTTTTGGGCCCCTGGAAGCATGAAAATCACTTTAAACATGCTAATTTTAGCTCTAACACTGATGATCCACCTACAAATGTGAACTGACGTTCAAAAATAAAACATTTGAAAACGGACCATTTTCCACATTTCTGAAGCATGACGTAATGGGGGGGTGTTATCTCTTTTGTCGAAAATCAGCCGTTTTTGCTCGAACATTAAATGCCTCCAAATGGTATTTATTTCACTTCCCGAGCCCCTGGAAGCATGAAAATCACTTTAAACATGCTAATTTTAGCTCTAACACTGATGATCCACCTACAAATGTGAACTGACGTTCAAAAATAAAACATTTGAAAACGGACCATTTTCCACATTTCTGAAGCATGACGTAATGGGGGGGTGTTATCTCTTTTGTCGAAAATCAGCCGTTTTTGCTCTAACATTAAATGCCTCCAAATGGTATTTAATTAACTTCCCGGGGTGAAGAAACCCTTTTTGAGAACTCAGAGTGAGTAAATTGGCCATTTTCATGCACTTTTAACCATTCCATAAATCTTGTGTTTTGGGCCCCTGGAAGCATGAAAATCACTTTAAACATGCTAATTTTAGCTCTAACACTGATGATCCACCTACAAATGTGAACTGACGTTCAAAAATAAAACATTTGAAAACGGACCATTTTCCACATTTCTGAAGCATGACGTAATGGGGGGGTGTTATCTCTTTTGTCGAAAATCAGCCATTTTTGCTCGAACATTAAATGCCTCCAAATGGTATTTAATTAACTTCCCGGGGTGAAGAAACCCTTTTTGAGAACTCAGAGTGAGTAAATTGGCCATTTTCATGCACTTTTAACCATTCCATAAATCTTGTGTTTTGGGCCCCTGGAAGCATGAAAATCACTTTAAACATGCTAATTTTAGCTCTAACACTGATGATCCACCTACAAATGTGAACTGACGTTCAAAAATAAAACATTTGAAAATGGACCATTTTCCACATTTCTGAAGCATGACGTAATGGGGGGTGTTATCTCTTTTGTCGAAAATCAGCCGTTTTTGCTTGAACATTAAATGCCTCCAAATGGTATTTAATTAACTTCCCGGGGTGAAGAAACCCTTTTTGAGAACTCAGAGTGAGTAAATTGGCCATTTTCATGCACTTTTAACCATTCCATAAATCTTGTGTTTTGGGCCCCTGGAAGCATGAAAATCACTTTAAACATGCTAATTTTAGCTCTAACACTGATGATCCACCTACAAATGTGAACTGTCGTTCAAAAATAAAACATTTGAAAACGGACCATTTTCCACATTTCTGAAGCATGACGTAATTGGGGGGTGTTATCTCTTTTGTCGAAAATCAGCCGTTTTTGCTCGAACATTAAATGCCTCCAAATGGTATTTAATTAACTTCCCGGGGTGAAGAAACCCTTTTTGAGAACTCAATTGGCCATTTTCATGCACTTTTAACCATTCCATAAATCTTGTGTTTTGGGCCCCTGGAAGCATGAAAATCACTTTAAACATGCTAATTTTAGCTCTAACACTGATGATCCACCTACAAATGTGAACTGACGTTCAAAAATAAAACATTTGAAAACGGACCATTTTCCACATTTCTGAAGCATGACGTAATGGGGGGTGTTATCTCTTTTGTCGAAAATCAGCCGTTTTTGCTCGAACATTAAATGCCTCCAAATGGTATTTATTTCACTTCCCGAGCCCCTGGAAGCATGAAAATCACTTTAAACATGCTAATTTTAGCTCTAACACTGATGATCCACCTACAAATGTGAACTGACGTTCAAAAATAAAACATTTGAAAACGGACCATTTTCCACATTTCTGAAGCATGACGTAATGGGGGGGTGTTATCTCTTTTGTCGAAAATCAGCCGTTTTTGCTCTAACATTAAATGCCTCCAAATGGTATTTAATTAACTTCCCGGGGTGAAGAAACCCTTTTTGAGAACTCAGAGTGAGTAAATTGGCAATTTTCATGCACTTTTAACCATTCCATAAATCTTGTGTTTTGGGCCCCTGGAAGCATGAAAATCACTTTAAACATGCTAATTTTAGCTCTAACACTGATGATCCACCTACAAATGTGAACTGACGTTCAAAAATAAAACATTTGAAAACGGACCATTTTCTACATTTCTGAAGCATGACGTAATGGGGGGGTGTTATCTCTTTTGTCGAAAATCAGCCGTTTTTGCTCGAACATTAAAATCCTCCAAATGGTATTTAATTAACTTCCCGGGGTGAAGAAACCCTTTTTGAGAACTCAGAGTGAGTAAATTGGCCATTTTCATGCACTTTTAACCATTCCATAAATCTTGTGTTTTGGGCCCCTGGAAGCATGAAAATCACTTTAAACATGCTAATTTTAGCTCTAACACTGATGATCCACCTACAAATGTGAACTGACGTTCAAAAATAAAACATTTGAAAAAGGACCATTTTCCACATTTCTGAAGCATGACGTAATGGGGGGGTGTTATCTCTTTTGTCGAAAATCAGCCGTTTTTGCTCGAACATTAAATGCCTCCAAATGGTATTTATTTCACTTCCCGAGCCCCTGGAAGCATAAAAATCACTTTAAACATGCTAATTTTAGCTCTAACACTGATGATCCACCTACAAATGTGAACTGACGTTCAAAAATAAAACATTTGAAAACGGACCATTTTCCACATTTCTGAAGCATGACGTAATGGGGGGGTGTTATCTCTTTTGTCGAAAATCAGCCGTTTTTGCTCGAACATTAAATGCCTCCAAATGGTATTTAATTAACTTCCCGGGGTGAAGAAACCCTTTTTGAGAACTCAATTGGCCATTTTCATGCACTTTTAACCATTCCATAAATCTTGTGTTTTGGGCCCCTGGAAGCATGAAAATCACTTTAAACATGCTAATTTTAGCTCTAACACTGATGAGCCACCTACAAATGTGAACTGACGTTCAAAAATAAAACATTTGAAAACGGACCATTTTCCACATTTCTGAAGCATGACGTAATGGGGGGGTGTTATCTCTTTTGTCGAAAATCAGCCGTTTTTGCTCGAACATTAAATGCCTCCAAATGGTATTTATTTCACTTCCCGAGCCCCTGGAAGCATGAAAATCACTTTAAACATGCTAATTTTAGCTCTAACACTGATGATCCACCTACAAATGTGAACTGACGTTCAAAAATAAAACATTTGAAAATGGACCATTTTCCACATTTCTGAAGCATGACGTAATGGGGGGGTGTTATCTCTTTTGTCGAAAATCAGCCGTTTTTGCTCGAACATTAAATGCCTCCAAATGGTATTTATTTCACTTCCCGAGCCCCTGGAAGCATGAAATTCACTTCAAACATGCTAATTTTAGCTCTAACACTGATGATCCACCTACAAATGTGAACTGACGTTCAAAAATAAAACATTTGAAAACGGACCATTTTCCACATTTCTGAAGCATGACGTAATGGGGGGGTGTTATCTCTTTTGTCGAAAATCAGCCGTTTTTGCTCGAACATTAAATGCCTCCAAATGGTATTTAATTAACTTCCCGGGGTGAAGAAACCCTTTTTGAGAACTCAGAGTGAGTAAATTGGCCATTTTCATGCACTTTTAACCATTCCATAAATCTTGTGTTTTGGGCCCCTGGAAGCATGAAAATCACTTTAAACATGCTAATTTTAGCTCTAACACTGATGATCCACCTACAAATGTGAACTGACGTTCAAAAATTAAACATTTGAAAACGGACCATTTTCCACATTTCTGAAGCATGACGTAATGGGGGGTGTTATCTCTTTTGTCGAAAATCAGCCGTTTTTGCTCGAACATTAAATGCCTCCAAATGGTATTTAATTAACTTCCCGGGGTGAAGAAACCCTTTTTGAGAACTCAATTGGCCATTTTCATGCACTTTTAACCATTCCATAAATCTTGTGTTTTGGGCCCCTGGAAGCATGAAAATCACTTTAAACATGCTAATTTTAGCTCTAACACTGATGAGCCACCTACAAATGTGAACTGACGTTCAAAAATAAAACATTTGAAAACGGACCATTTTCCACATTTCTGAAGCATGACGTAATGGGGGGGTGTTATCTCTTTTGTCGAAAATCAGCCGTTTTTGCTCGAACATTAAATGCCTCCAAATGGTATTTATTTCACTTCCCGAGCCCCTGGAAGCATGAAAATCACTTTAAACATGCTAATTTTAGCTCTAACACTGATGATCCACCTACAAATGTGAACTGTCGTTCAAAAATAAAACATTTGAAAACGGACCATTTTCCACATTTCTGAAGCATGACGTAATGGGGGGGTGTTATCTCTTTTGTCGAAAATCAGCCGTTTTTGCTCGAACATTAAATGCCTCCAAATGGTATTTAATTAACTTCCCGGGGTGAAGAAACCCTTTTTGAGAACTCAATTGGCCATTTTCATGCACTTTTAACCATTCCATAAATCTTGTGTTTTGGGCCCCTGGAAGCATGAAAATCACTTTAAACATGCTAATTTTAGCTCTAACACTGATGATCCACCTACAAATGTGAACTGACGTTCAAAAATAAAACATTTGAAAACGGACCATTTTCCACATTTCTGAAGCATGACGTAATGGGGGGGTGTTATCTCTTTTGTCGAAAATCAGCCGTTTTTGCTCGAACATTAAAATCCTCCAAATGGTATTTAATTAACTTCCCGGGGTGAAGAAACCCTTTTTGAGAACTCAGAGTGAGTAAATTGGCCATTTTCATGCACTTTTAACCATTCCATAAATCTTGTGTTTTGGGCCCCTGGAAGCATGAAAATCACTTTAAACATGCTAATTTTAGCTCTAACACTGATGATCCACCTACAAATGTGAACTGACGTTCAAAAATAAAACATTTGAAAAAGGACCATTTTCCACATTTCTGAAGCATGACGTAATGGGGGGGTGTTATCTCTTTTGTCGAAAATCAGCCGTTTTTGCTCGAACATTAAATGCCTCCAAATGGTATTTATTTCACTTCCCGAGCCCCTGGAAGCATAAAAATCACTTTAAACATGCTAATTTTAGCTCTAACACTGATGAGCCACCTACAAATGTGAACTGACGTTCAAAAATAAAACATTTGAAAACGGACCATTTTCCACATTTCTGAAGCATGACGTAATGGGGGGGTGTTATCTCTTTTGTCGAAAATCAGCCGTTTTTGCTCGAACATTAAATGCCTCCAAATGGTATTTAATTAACTTCCCGGGGTGAAGAAACCCTTTTTGAGAACTCAGAGTGAGTAAATTGGCCATTTTCATGCACTTTTAACCATTCCATAAATCTTGTGTTTTGGGCCCCTGGAAGCATGAAAATCACTTTAAACATGCTAATTTTAGCTCTAACACTGATGAGCCACCTACAAATGTGAACTGACGTTCAAAAATAAAACATTTGAAAACGGACCATTTTCCACATTTCTGAAGCATGACGTAATGGGGGGGTGTTATCTCTTTTGTCGAAAATCAGCCGTTTTTGCTCGAACATTAAATGCCTCCAAATGGTATTTATTTCACTTCCCGAGCCCCTGGAAGCATGAAAATCACTTTAAACATGCTAATTTTAGCTCTAACACTGATGATCCACCTACAAATGTGAACTGACGTTCAAAAATAAAACATTTGAAAATGGACCATTTTCCACATTTCTGAAGCATGACGTAATGGGGGGGTGTTATCTCTTTTGTCGAAAATCAGCCGTTTTTGCTCGAACATTAAATGCCTCCAAATGGTATTTATTTCACTTCCCGAGCCCCTGGAAGCATGAAAATCACTTTAAACATGCTAATTTTAGCTCTAACACTGATGATCCACCTACAAATGTGAACTGACGTTCAAAAATAAAACATTTGAAAATGGACCATTTTCCACATTTCTGAAGCATGACGTAATGGGGGGGTGTTATCTCTTTTGTCGAAAATCAGCCGTTTTTGCTCTAACATTAAATGCCTCCAAATGGTATTTAATTAACTTCCCTGGGTGAAGAAACCCTTTTTGAGAACTCAGAGTGAGTAAATTGGCCATTTTCATGCACTTTTAACCATTCCATAAATCTTGTGTTTTGGGCCCCTGGAAGCATGAAAATCACTTTAAACATGCTAATTTTAGCTCTAACACTGATGATCCACCTACAAATGTGAACTGACGTTCAAAAATAAAACATTTGAAAACTGACCATTTTCTACATTTCTGAAGCATGACGTAATGGGGGGGTGTTATCTCTTTTGTCGAAAATCAGCCGTTTTTGCTCGAACATTAAATGCCTCCAAATGGTATTTAATTAACTTCCCGGGGTGAAGAAACCCTTTTTGAGAACTCAGAGTGAGTAAATTGGCCATTTTCATGCACTTTTAACCATTCCATAAATCTTGTGTTTTGGGCCCCTGGAAGCATGAAAATCACTTTAAACATGCTAATTTTAGCTCTAACACTGATGATCCACCTACAAATGTGAACTGTCGTTCAAAAATAAAACATTTGAAAACGGACCATTTTCCACATTTCTGAAGCATGACGTAATGGGGGGGTGTTATCTCTTTTGTCGAAAATCAGCCGTTTTTGCTCGAACATTAAATGCCTCCAAATGGTATTTAATTAACTTCCCGGGGTGAAGAAACCCTTTTTGAGAACTCAGAGTGAGTAAATTGGCCATTTTCATGCACTTTTAACCATTCCATAAATCTTGTGTTTTGGGCCCCTGGAAGCATGAAAATCACTTTAAACATGCTAATTTTAGCTCTAACACTGATGATCCACCTACAAATGTGAACTGACGTTCAAAAATAAAACATTTGAAAACGGACCATTTTCTACATTTCTGAAGCATGACGTAATGGGGGGGTGTTATCTCTTTTGTCGAAAATCAGCCGTTTTTGCTCGAACATTAAATGCCTCCAAATGGTATTTAATTAACTTCCCGGGGTGAAGAAACCCTTTTTGAGAACTCAGAGTGAGTAAATTGGCCATTTTCATGCACTTTTAACCATTCCATAAATCTTGTGTTTTGGGCCCCTGGAAGCATGAAAATCACTTTAAACATGCTAATTTTAGCTCTAACACTGATGATCCACCTACAAATGTGAACTGACGTTCAAAAATAAAACATTTGAAAACGGACCATTTTCCACATTTCTGAAGCATGACGTAATGGGGGGTGTTATCTCTTTTGTCGAAAATCAGCCGTTTTTGCTCGAACATTAAATGCCTCCAAATGGTATTTAATTAACTTCCCGGGGTGAAGAAACCCTTTTTGAGAACTCAGAGTGAGTAAATTGGCCATTTTCATGCACTTTTAACCATTCCATAAATCTTGTGTTTTGGGCCCCTGGAAGCATGAAAATCACTTTAAACATGCTAATTTTAGCTCTAACACTGATGATCCACCTACAAATGTGAACTGACGTTCAAAAATAAAACATTTGAAAACGGACCATTTTCCACATTTCTAAAGCATGACGTAATGGGGGGTGTTAGCTCTTTCGTCGAAAATCAGCCGTTTTTGCTCGAACATTAAAATCCTCCAAATGGTATTTAATTAACTTCCCGGGGTGAAGAAACCCTTTTTGAGAACTCAGAGTGAGTAAATTGGCCATTTTCATGCACTTTTAACCATTCCATAAATCTTGTGTTTTGGGCCCCTGGAAGCATGAAAATCACTTTAAACATGCTAATTTTAGCTCTAACACTGATGATCCACCTACAAATGTGAACTGACGTTCAAAAATAAAACATTTGAAAACGGACCATTTTCCACATTTCTGAAGCATGACGTAATGGGGGGGTGTTATCTCTTTTGTCGAAAATCAGCCGTTTTTGCTCGAACATTAAATGCCTCCAAATGGTATTTATTTCACTTCCCGAGCCCCTGGAAGCATGAAAATCACTTTAAACATGCTAATTTTAGCTCTAACACTGATGATCCACCTACAAATGTGAACTGACGTTAAAAAATAAAACATTTGAAAACGGACCATTTTCCACATTTCTGAAGCATGACGTAATGGGGGGGTGTTATCTCTTTTGTCGAAAATCAGCCGTTTTTGCTCGAACATTAAATGCCTCTAAATGGTATTTAATTAACTTCCCGGGGTGAAGAAACCCTTTTTGAGAACTCAGAGTGAGTAAATTGGCCATTTTCATGCACTTTTAACCATTCCATAAATCTTGTGTTTTGGGCCCCTGGAAGCATGAAAATCACTTTAAACATGCTAATTTTAGCTCTAACACTGATGATCCACCTACAAATGTGAACTGACGTTCAAAAATAAAACATTTGAAAACGGACCATTTTCCACATTTCTGAAGCATGACGTAATGGGGGGGTGTTATCTCTTTTGTCGAAAATCAGCCGTTTTTGCTCGAACATTAAATGCCTCCAAATGGTATTTAATTAACTTCCCTGGGTGAAGAAACCCTTTTTGAGAACTCAGAGTGAGTAAATTGGCCATTTTCATGCACTTTTAACCATTCCATAAATCTTGTGTTTTGGGCCCCTGGAAGCATGAAAATCACTTTAAACATGCTAATTTTAGCTCTAACACTGATGATCCACCTACAAATGTGAACTGACGTTCAAAAATAAAACATTTGAAAACTGACCATTTTCTACATTTCTGAAGCATGACGTAATGGGGGGGTGTTATCTCTTTTGTCGAAAATCAGCCGTTTTTGCTCGAACATTAAATGCCTCCAAATGGTATTTAATTAACTTCCCGGGTGAAGAAACCCTTTTTGAGAACTCAGAGTGAGTAAATTGGCCATTTTCATGCACTTTTAACCATTCCATAAATCTTGTGTTTTGGGCCCCTGGAAGCATGAAAATCACTTTAAACATGCTAATTTTAGCTCTAACACTGATGATCCACCTACAAATGTGAACTGTCGTTCAAAAATAAAACATTTGAAAACGGACCATTTTCCACATTTCTGAAGCATGACGTAATGGGGGGGTGTTATCTCTTTTGTCGAAAATCAGCCGTTTTTGCTCGAACATTAAATGCCTCCAAATGGTATTTAATTAACTTCCCGGGGTGAAGAAACCCTTTTTGAGAACTCAATTGGCCATTTTCATGCACTTTTAACCATTCCATAAATCTTGTGTTTTGGGCCCCTGGAAGCATGAAAATCACTTTAAACATGCTAATTTTAGCTCTAACACTGATGATCCACCTACAAATGTGAACTGACGTTCAAAAATAAAACATTTGAAAACGGACCATTTTCCACATTTCTGAAGCATGACGTAATGGGGGGGTGTTATCTCTTTTGTCGAAAATCAGCCGTTTTTGCTCGAACATTAAATGCCTCCAAATGGTATTTATTTCACTTCCCGAGCCCCTGGAAGCATGAAAATCACTTTAAACATGCTAATTTTAGCTCTAACACTGATGATCCACCTACAAATGTGAACTGACGTTCAAAAATAAAACATTTGAAAACGGACCATTTTCCACATTTCTGAAGCATGACGTAATGGGGGGGTGTTATCTCTTTTGTCGAAAATCAGCCGTTTTTGCTCTAACATTAAATGCCTCCAAATGGTATTTAATTAACTTCCCGGGGTGAAGAAACCCTTTTTGAGAACTCAGAGTGAGTAAATTGGCCATTTTCATGCACTTTTAACCATTCCATAAATCTTGTGTTTTGGGCCCCTGGAAGCATGAAAATCACTTTAAACATGCTAATTTTAGCTCTAACACTGATGATCCACCTACAAATGTGAACTGACGTTCAAAAATAAAACATTTGAAAACGGACCATTTTCCACATTTCTGAAGCATGACGTAATGGGGGGGTGTTATCTCTTTTGTCGAAAATCAGCCATTTTTGCTCGAACATTAAATGCCTCCAAATGGTATTTAATTAACTTCCCGGGGTGAAGAAACCCTTTTTGAGAACTCAGAGCGAGTAAATTGGCCATTTTCATGCACTTTTAACCATTCCATAAATCTTGTGTTTTGGGCCCCTGGAAGCATGAAAATCACTTTAAACATGCTAATTTTAGCTCTAACACTGATGATCCACCTACAAATGTGAACTGACGTTCAAAAATAAAACATTTGAAAATGGACCATTTTCCACATTTCTGAAGCATGACGTAATGGGGGGTGTTATCTCTTTTGTCGAAAATCAGCCGTTTTTGCTTGAACATTAAATGCCTCCAAATGGTATTTAATTAACTTCCCGGGGTGAAGAAACCCTTTTTGAGAACTCAGAGTGAGTAAATTGGCCATTTTCATGCACTTTTAACCATTCCATAAATCTTGTGTTTTGGGCCCCTGGAAGCATGAAAATCACTTTAAACATGCTAATTTTAGCTCTAACACTGATGATCCACCTACAAATGTGAACTGTCGTTCAAAAATAAAACATTTGATAACGGACCATTTTCCACATTTCTGAAGCATGACGTAATTGGGGGGTGTTATCTCTTTTGTCGAAAATCAGCCGTTTTTGCTCGAACATTAAATGCCTCCAAATGGTATTTAATTAACTTCCCGGGGTGAAGAAACCCTTTTTGAGAACTCAATTGGCCATTTTCATGCACTTTTAACCATTCCATAAATCTTGTGTTTTGGGCCCCTGGAAGCATGAAAATCACTTTAAACATGCTAATTTTAGCTCTAACACTGATGATCCACCTACAAATGTGAACTGACGTTCAAAAATAAAACATTTGAAAACGGACCATTTTCCACATTTCTGAAGCATGACGTAATGGGGGGGTGTTATCTCTTTTGTCGAAAATCAGCCGTTTTTGCTCGAACATTAAATGCCTCCAAATGGTATTTATTTCACTTCCCGAGCCCCTGGAAGCATGAAAATCACTTTAAACATGCTAATTTTAGCTCTAACACTGATGATCCACCTACAAATGTGAACTGACGTTCAAAAATAAAACATTTGAAAACGGACCATTTTCCACATTTCTGAAGCATGACGTAATGGGGGGGTGTTATCTCTTTTGTCGAAAATCAGCCGTTTTTGCTCTAACATTAAATGCCTCCAAATGGTATTTAATTAACTTCCCGGGGTGAAGAAACCCTTTTTGAGAACTCAGAGTGAGTAAATTGGCCATTTTCATGCACTTTTAACCATTCCATAAATCTTGTGTTTTGGGCCCCTGGAAGCATGAAAATCACTTTAAACATGCTAATTTTAGCTCTAACACTGATGATCCACCTACAAATGTGAACTGACGTTCAAAAATAAAACATTTGAAAACGGACCATTTTCTACATTTCTGAAGCATGACGTAATGGGGGGGTGTTATCTCTTTTGTCGAAAATCAGCCGTTTTTGCTCGAACATTAAAATCCTCCAAATGGTATTTAATTAACTTCCCGGGGTGAAGAAACCCTTTTTGAGAACTCAGAGTGAGTAAATTGGCCATTTTCATGCACTTTTAACCATTCCATAAATCTTGTGTTTTGGGCCCCTGGAAGCATGAAAATCACTTTAAACATGCTAATTTTAGCTCTAACACTGATGATCCACCTACAAATGTGAACTGACGTTCAAAAATAAAACATTTGAAAAAGGACCATTTTCCACATTTCTGAAGCATGACGTAATGGGGGGGTGTTATCTCTTTTGTCGAAAATCAGCCGTTTTTGCTCGAACATTAAATGCCTCCAAATGGTATTTATTTCACTTCCCGAGCCCCTGGAAGCATAAAAATCACTTTAAACATGCTAATTTTAGCTCTAACACTGATGATCCACCTACAAATGTGAACTGACGTTCAAAAATAAAACATTTGAAAACGGACCATTTTCCACATTTCTGAAGCATGACGTAATGGGGGGTGTTATCTCTTTTGTCGAAAATCAGCCGTTTTTGCTCGAACATTAAATGCCTCCAAATGGTATTTAATTAACTTCCCGGGGTGAAGAAACCCTTTTTGAGAACTCAGAGTGAGTAAATTGGCCATTTTCATGCACTTTTAACCATTCCATAAATCTTGTGTTTTGGGCCCCTGGAAGCATGAAAATCACTTTAAACATGCTAATTGTAGCTCTAACACTGATGATCCACCTACAAATGTGAACTGACGTTCAAAAATTAAACATTTGAAAACGGACCATTTTCCACATTTCTGAAGCATGACGTAATGGGGGGTGTTATCTCTTTTGTCGAAAATCAGCCGTTTTTGCTCGAACATTAAATGCCTCCAAATGGTATTTAATTAACTTCCCGGGGTGAAGAAACCCTTTTTGAGAACTCAATTGGCCATTTTCATGCACTTTTAACCATTCCATAAATCTTGTGTTTTGGGCCCCTGGAAGCATGAAAATCACTTTAACCACTTGGCTGCTAGGCGTTTTCCCGTCCTGCGCTGAGTTTTATTGTTTTCCTTTATTTCATGACGAGCTGGCCTTGTCATCCGCGCACGGCAGGTAAGCGCCATGACGAGGCCAGCTCGTCATTAGCCTCGAAGGGGTTAAACATGCTAATTTTAGCTCTAACACTGATGAGCCACCTACAAATGTGAACTGACGTTCAAAAATAAAACATTTGAAAACGGACCATTTTCCACATTTCTGAAGCATGACGTAATGGGGGGGTGTTATCTCTTTTGTCGAAAATCAGCCGTTTTTGCTCGAACATTAAATGCCTCCAAATGGTATTTATTTCACTTCCCGAGCCCCTGGAAGCATGAAAATCACTTTAAACATGCTAATTTTAGCTCTAACACTGATGATCCACCTACAAATGTGAACTGACGTTCAAAAATAAAACATTTGAAAACGGACCATTTTCCACATTTCTGAAGCATGACGTAATGGGGGGGTGTTATCTCTTTTGTCGAAAATCAGCCGTTTTTGCTCGAACATTAAATGCCTCCAAATGGTATTTATTTCACTTCCCGAGCCCCTGGAAGCATGAAAATCACTTCAAACATGCTAATTTTAGCTCTAACACTGATGATCCACCTACAAATGTGAACTGACGTTCAAAAATAAAACATTTGAAAACGGACCATTTTCCACATTTCTGAAGCATGACGTAATGGGGGGGTGTTATCTCTTTTGTCGAAAATCAGCCGTTTTTGCTCGAACATTAAATGCCTCCAAATGGTATTTAATTAACTTCCCGGGCTGAAGAAACCCTTTTTGAGAACTCAGAGTGAGTAAATTGGCCATTTTCATGCACTTTTAACCATTCCATAAATCTTGTGTTTTGGGCCCCTGGAAGCATGAAAATCACTTTAAACATGCTAATTTTAGCTCTAACACTGATGATCCACCTACAAATGTGAACTGACGTTCAAAAATTAAACATTTGAAAACGGACCATTTTCCACATTTCTGAAGCATGACGTAATGGGGGGTGTTATCTCTTTTGTCGAAAATCAGCCGTTTTTGCTCGAACATTAAATGCCTCCAAATGGTATTTAATTAACTTCCCGGGGTGAAGAAACCCTTTTTGAGAACTCAATTGGCCATTTTCATGCACTTTTAACCATTCCATAAATCTTGTGTTTTGGGCCCCTGGAAGCATGAAAATCACTTTAAACATGCTAATTTTAGCTCTAACACTGATGAGCCACCTACAAATGTGAACTGACGTTCAAAAATAAAACATTTGAAAACGGACCATTTTCCACATTTCTGAAGCATGACGTAATGGGGGGGTGTTATCTCTTTTGTCGAAAATCAGCCGTTTTTGCTCGAACATTAAATGCCTCCAAATGGTATTTATTTCACTTCCCGAGCCCCTGGAAGCATGAAAATCACTTTAAACATGCTAATTTTAGCTCTAACACTGATGATCCACCTACAAATGTGAACTGACGTTCAAAAATAAAACATTTGAAAACGGACCATTTTCCACATTTCTGAAGCATGACGTAATGGGGGGGTGTTATCTCTTTTGTCGAAAATCAGCCGTTTTTGCTCTAACATTAAATGCCTCCAAATGGTATTTAATTAACTTCCCTGGGTGAAGAAACCCTTTTTGAGAACTCAGAGTGAGTAAATTGGCCATTTTCATGCACTTTTAACCATTCCATAAATCTTGTGTTTTGGGCCCCTGGAAGCATGAAAATCACTTTAAACATGCTAATTTTAGCTCTAACACTGATGATCCACCTACAAATGTGAACTGACGTTCAAAAATAAAACATTTGAAAATGGACCATTTTCCACATTTCTGAAGCATGACGTAATGGGGGGTGTTATCTCTTTTGTCGAAAATCAGCCGTTTTTGCTTGAACATTAAATGCCTCCAAATGGTATTTAATTAACTTCCCGGGGTGAAGAAACCCTTTTTGAGAACTCAGAGTGAGTAAATTGGCCATTTTCATGCACTTTTAACCATTCCATAAATCTTGTGTTTTGGGCCCCTGGAAGCATGAAAATCACTTTAAACATGCTAATTTTAGCTCTAACACTGATGATCCACCTACAAATGTGAACTGTCGTTCAAAAATAAAACATTTGAAAACGGACCATTTTCCACATTTCTGAAGCATGACGTAATTGGGGGGTGTTATCTCTTTTGTCGAAAATCAGCCGTTTTTGCTCGAACATTAAATGCCTCCAAATGGTATTTAATTAACTTCCCAGGGTGAAGAAACCCTTTTTGAGAACTCAATTGGCCATTTTCATGCACTTTTAACCATTCCATAAATCTTGTGTTTTGGGCCCCTGGAAGCATGAAAATCACTTTAAACATGCTAATTTTAGCTCTAACACTGATGATCCACCTACAAATGTGAACTGACGTTCAAAAATAAAACATTTGAAAACGGACCATTTTCCACATTTCTGAAGCATGACGTAATGGGGGGGTGTTATCTCTTTTGTCGAAAATCAGCCGTTTTTGCTCGAACATTAAATGCCTCCAAATGGTATTTATTTCACTTCCCGAGCCCCTGGAAGCATGAAAATCATTTTAAACATGCTAATTTTAGCTCTAACACTGATGATCCACCTACAAATGTGAACTGACGTTCAAAAATGAAACATTTGAAAACGGACCATTTTCCACATTTCTGAAGCATGACGTAATGGGGGGGTGTTATCTCTTTTGTCGAAAATCAGCCGTTTTTGCTCTAACATTAAATGCCTCCAAATGGTATTTAATTAACTTCCCGGGGTGAAGAAACCCTTTTTGAGAACTCAGAGTGAGTAAATTGGCCATTTTCATGCACTTTTAACCATTCCATAAATCTTGTGTTTTGGGCCCCTGGAAGCATGAAAATCACTTTAAACATGCTAATTTTAGCTCTAACACTGATGATCCACCTACAAATGTGAACTGACGTTCAAAAATAAAACATTTGAAAACGGACCATTTTCTACATTTCTGAAGCATGACGTAATGGGGGGGTGTTATCTCTTTTGTCGAAAATCAGCCGTTTTTGCTCGAACATTAAAATCCTCCAAATGGTATTTAATTAACTTCCCGGGGTGAAGAAACCCTTTTTGAGAACTCAGAGTGAGTAAATTGGCCATTTTCATGCACTTTTAACCATTCCATAAATCTTGTGTTTTGGGCCCCTGGATGCATGAAAATCACTTTAAACATGCTAATTTTAGCTCTAACACTGATGATCCACCTACAAATGTGAACTGACGTTCAAAAATAAAACATTTGAAAAAGGACCATTTTCCACATTTCTGAAGCATGACGTAATGGGGGGGGTGTTATCTCTTTTGTCGAAAATCAGCCGTTTTTGCTCGAACATTAAATGCCTCCAAATGGTATTTATTTCACTTCCCGAGCCCCTGGAAGCATAAAAATCACTTTAAACATGCTAATTTTAGCTCTAACACTGATGATCCACCTACAAATGTGAACTGACGTTCAAAAATAAAACATTTGAAAACGGACCATTTTCCACATTTCTGAAGCATGACGTAATGGGGGGTGTTATCTCTTTTGTCGAAAATCAGCCGTTTTTGCTCGAACATTAAATGCCTCCAAATGGTATTTAATTAACTTCCCGGGGTGAAGAAACCCTTTTTGAGAACTCAGAGTGAGTAAATTGGCCATTTTCATGCACTTTTAACCATTCCATAAATCTTGTGTTTTGGGCCCCTGGAAGCATGAAAATCACTTTAAACATGCTAATTTTAGCTCTAACACTGATGATCCACCTACAAATGTGAACTGACGTTCAAAAATAAAACATTTGAAAAAGGACCATTTTCCACATTTCTGAAGCATGACGTAATGGGGGGGTGTTATCTCTTTTGTCGAAAATCAGCCGTTTTTGCTCGAACATTAAATGCCTCCAAATGGTATTTAATTAACTTCCCGGGGTGAAGAAACCCTTTTTGAGAACTCAATTGGCCATTTTCATGCACTTTTAACCATTCCATAAATCTTGTGTTTTGGGCCCCTGGAAGCATGAAAATCACTTTAAACATGCTAATTTTAGCTCTAACACTGATGAGCCACCTACAAATGTGAACTGACGTTCAAAAATAAAACATTTGAAAACGGACCATTTTCCACATTTCTGAAGCATGACGTAATGGGGGGGTGTTATCTCTTTTGTCGAAAATCAGCCGTTTTTGCTCGAACATTAAATGCCTCCAAATGGTATTTATTTCACTTGCCGAGCCCCTGGAAGCATGAAAATCACTTTAAACATGCTAATTTTAGCTCTAACACTGATGATCCACCTACAAATGTGAACTGACGTTCAAAAATAAAACATTTGAAAACGGACCATTTTCCACATTTCTGAAGCATGACGTAATGGGGGGGTGTTATCTCTTTTGTCGAAAATCAGCCGTTTTTGCTCGAACATTAAATGCCTCCAAATGGTATTTATTTCACTTCCCGAGCCCCTGGAAGCATGAAAATCACTTCAAACATGCTAATTTTAGCTCTAACACTGATGATCCACCTACAAATGTGAACTGACGTTCAAAAATAAAACATTTGAAAACGGACCATTTTCCACATTTCTGAAGCATGACGTAATGGGGGGGTGTTATCTCTTTTGTCGAAAATCAGCCGTTTTTGCTCGAACATTAAATGCCTCCAAATGGTATTTAATTAACTTCCCGGGGTGAAGAAACCCTTTTTGAGAACTCAGAGTGAGTAAATTGGCCATTTTCATGCACTTTTAACCATTCCATAAATCTTGTGTTTTGGGCCCCTGGAAGCATGAAAATCACTTTAAACATGCTAATTTTAGCTCTAATACTGATGATCCACCTACAAATGTGAACTGACGTTCAAAAATTAAACATTTGAAAACGGACCATTTTCCACATTTCTGAAGCATGACGTAATGGGGGGTGTTATCTCTTTTGTCGAAAATCAGCCGTTTTTGCTCGAACATTAAATGCCTCCAAATGGTATTTAATTAACTTCCCGGGGTGAAGAAACCCTTTTTGAGAACTCAATTGGCCATTTTCATGCACTTTTAACCATTCCATAAATCTTGTGTTTTGGGCCCCTGGAAGCATGAAAATCACTTTAAACATGCTAATTTTAGCTCTAACACTGATGAGCCACCTACAAATGTGAACTGACGTTCAAAAATAAAACATTTGAAAACGGACCATTTTCCACATTTCTGAAGCATGACGTAATGGGGGGGTGTTATCTCTTTTGTCGAAAATCAGCCGTTTTTGCTCGAACATTAAATGCCTCCAAATGGTATTTATTTCACTTCCCGAGCCCCTGGAAGCATGAAAATCACTTTAAACATGCTAATTTTAGCTCTAACACTGATGATCCACCTACAAATGTGAACTGACGTTCAAAAATAAAACATTTGAAAACGGACCATTTTCCACATTTCTGAAGCATGACGTAATGGGGGGGTGTTATCTCTTTTGTCGAAAATCAGCCGTTTTTGCTCTAACATTAAATGCCTCCAAATGGTATTTAATTAACTTCCCTGGGTGAAGAAACCCTTTTTGAGAACTCAGAGTGAGTAAATTGGCCATTTTCATGCACTTTTAACCATTCCATAAATCTTGTGTTTTGGGCCCCTGGAAGCATGAAAATCACTTTAAACATGCTAATTTTAGCTCTAACACTGATGATCCACCTACAAATGTGAACTGACGTTCAAAAATAAAACATTTGAAAACTGACCATTTTCTACATTTCTGAAGCATGACGTAATGGGGGGGTGTTATCTCTTTTGTCGAAAATCAGCCGTTTTTGCTCGAACATTAAATGCCTCCAAATGGTATTTAATTAACTTCCCGGGGTGAAGAAACCCTTTTTGAGAACTCAGAGTGAGTAAATTGGCCATTTTCATGCACTTTTAACCATTCCATAAATCTTGTGTTTTGGGCCCCTGGAAGCATGAAAATCACTTTAAACATGCTAATTTTAGCTCTAACACTGATGATCCACCTACAAATGTGAACTGTCGTTCAAAAATAAAACATTTGAAAACGGACCATTTTCCACATTTCTGAAGCATGACGTAATGGGGGGGTGTTATCTCTTTTGTCGAAAATCAGCCGTTTTTGCTCGAACATTAAATGCCTCCAAATGGTATTTAATTAACTTCCCGGGGTGAAGAAACCCTTTTTGAGAACTCAATTGGCCATTTTCATGCACTTTTAACCATTCCATAAAACTTGTGTTTTGGGCCCCTGGAAGCATGAAAATCACTTTAAACATGCTAATTTTAGCTCTAACACTGATGATCCACCTACAAATGTGAACTGACGTTCAAAAATAAAACATTTGAAAACGGACCATTTTCCACATTTCTGAAGCATGACGTAATGGGGGGGTGTTATCTCTTTTGTTGAAAATCAGCCGTTTTTGCTCGAACATTAAATGCCTCCAAATGGTATTTATTTCACTTCCCGAGTCCCTGGAAGCATGAAAATCACTTTAAACATGCTAATTTTAGCTCTAACACTGATGATCCACCTACAAATGTGAACTGACGTTCAAAAATAAAACATTTGAAAACGGACCATTTTCCACATTTCTGAAGCATGACGTAATGGGGGGGTGTTATCTCTTTTGTCGAAAATCAGCCGTTTTTGCTCTAACATTAAATGCCTCCAAATGGTATTTAATTAACTTCCCGGGGTGAAGAAACCCTTTTTGAGAACTCAGAGTGAGTAAATTGGCCATTTTCATGCACTTTTAACCATTCCATAAATCTTGTGTTTTGGGCCCCTGGAAGCATGAAAATCACTTTAAACATGCTAATTTTAGCTCTAACACTGATGATCCACCTACAAATGTGAACTGACGTTCAAAAATAAAACATTTGAAAACGGACCATTTTCCACATTTCTGAAGCATGACGTAATGGGGGGGTGTTATCTCTTTTGTCGAAAATCAGCCATTTTTGCTCGAATATTAAATGCCTCCAAATGGTATTTAATTAACTTCCCGGGGTGAAGAAACCCTTTTTGAGAACTCAGAGTGAGTAAATTGGCCATTTTCATGCACTTTTAACCATTCCATAAATCTTGTGTTTTGGGCCCCTGGAAGCATGAAAATCACTTTAAACATGCTAATTTTAGCTCTAACACTGATGATCCACCTACAAATGTGAACTGACGTTCAAAAATAAAACATTTGAAAAAGGACCATTTTCCACATTTCTGAAGCATGACGTAATGGGGGGGTGTTATCTCTTTTGTCGAAAATCAGCCGTTTTTGCTCGAACATTAAATGTCCCCAAATGGTATTTATTTCACTTCCCGAGCCCCTGGAAGCATAAAAATCACTTTAAACATGCTAATTTTAGCTCTAACACTGATGATCCACCTACAAATGTGAACTGACGTTCAAAAATAAAACATTTGAAAACGGACCATTTTCCACATTTCTGAAGCATGACGTAATGGGGGGGTGTTATCTCTTTTGTCGAAAATCAGCCGTTTTTGCTCGAACATTAAATGCCTCCAAATGGTATTTAATTAACTTCCCGGGGTGAAGAAACCCTTTTTGAGAACTCAGAGTGAGTAAATTGGCCATTTTCATGCACTTTTAACCATTCCATAAATCTTGTGTTTTGGGCCCCTGGAAGCATGAAAATCACTTTAAACATGCTAATTTTAGCTCTAACACTGATGATCCACCTACAAATGTGAACTGACGTTCAAAAATAAAACATTTGAAAACGGACCATTTTCCACATTTCTGAAACATGACGTAATGGGAATGTTATCTCTTTTGTCGAAAATCAGCCGTTTTTGCTCGAACATTAAATGCCTCCAAATGGTATTTAATTAACTTCCCGGGGTGAAGAAACCCTTTTTGAGAACTCAGAGTGAGTAAATTGGCCATTTTCATGCACTTTTAACCATTCCATAAATCTTGTGTTTTGGGCCCCTGGAAGCATGAAAATCACTTTAAACATGCTAATTTTAGCTCTAACACTGATGATCCACCTACAAATGTGAACTGACGTTCAAAAATAAAACATTTGAAAATGGACCATTTTCCACATTTCTGAAGCATGACGTAATGGGGGGTGTTATCTCTTTTGTCGAAAATCAGCCGTTTTTGCTGAACATTAAATGCCTCCAAATGGTATTTAATTAACTTCCCGGGGTGAAGAAACCCTTTTTGAGAACTCAGAGTGAGTAAATTGGCCATTTTCATGCACTTTTAACCATTCCATAAATCTTGTGTTTTGGGCCCCTGGAAGCATGAAAATCACTTTAAACATGCTAATTTTAGCTCTAACACTGATGATCCACCTACAAATGTGAACTGTCGTTCAAAAATAAAACATTTGAAAACGGACCATTTTCCACATTTCTGAAGCATGACGTAATGGGGGGGTGTTATCTCTTTTGTCGAAAATCAGCCGTTTTTGCTCGAACATTAAATGCCTCCAAATGGTATTTAATTAACTTCCCGGGGTGAAGAAACCCTTTTTGAGAACTCAATTGGCCATTTTCATGCACTTTTAACCATTCCATAAATCTTGTGTTTTGGGCCCCTGGAAGCATGAAAATCACTTTAAACATGCTAATTTTAGCTCTAACACTGATGATCCACCTACAAATGTGAACTGACGTTCAAAAATAAAACATTTGAAAACGGACCATTTTCCACATTTCTGAAGCATGACGTAATGGGGGGGTGTTATCTCTTTTGTTGAAAATCAGCCGTTTTTGCTCGAACATTAAATGCCTCCAAATGGTATTTATTTCACTTCCCGAGTCCCTGGAAGCATGAAAATCACTTTAAACATGCTAATTTTAGCTCTAACACTGATGATTCACCTACAAATGTGAACTGACGTTCAAAAATAAAACATTTGAAAACGGACCATTTTCCACATTTCTGAAGCATGACGTAATGGGGGGGTGTTATCTCTTTTGTCGAAAATCAGCCGTTTTTGCTCTAACATTAAATGCCTCCAAATGGTATTTAATTAACTTCCCGGGGTGAAGAAACCCTTTTTGAGAACTCAGAGTGAGTAAATTGGCCATTTTCATGCACTTTTAACCATTCCATAAATCTTGTGTTTTGGGCCCCTGGAAGCATGAAAATCACTTTAAACATGCTAATTTTAGCTCTAACACTGATGATCCACCTACAAATGTGAACTGACGTTCAAAAATAAAACATTTGAAAACGGACCATTTTCCACATTTCTGAAGCATGACGTAATGGGGGGGTGTTATCTCTTTTGTCGAAAATCAGCCATTTTTGCTCGAACATTAAATGCCTCCAAATGGTATTTAATTAACTTCCCGGGGTGAAGAAACCCTTTTTGAGAACTCAGAGTGAGTAAATTGGCCATTTTCATGCACTTTTAACCATTCCATAAATCTTGTGTTTTGGGCCCCTGGAAGCATGAAAATCACTTTAAACATGCTAATTTTAGCTCTAACACTGATGATCCACCTACAAATGTGAACTGACGTTCAAAAATAAAACATTTGAAAAAGGACCATTTTCCACATTTCTGAAGCATGACGTAATGGGGGGGTGTTATCTCTTTTGTCGAAAATCAGCCGTTTTTGCTCGAACATTAAATGTCCCCAAATGGTATTTATTTCACTTCCCGAGCCCCTGGAAGCATAAAAATCACTTTAAACATGCTAATTTTAGCTCTAACACTGATGATCCACCTACAAATGTGAACTGACGTTCAAAAATAAAACATTTGAAAACGGACCATTTTCCACATTTCTGAAGCATGACGTAATGGGGGGGTGTTATCTCTTTTGTCGAAAATCAGCCGTTTTTGCTCGAACATTAAATGCCTCCAAATGGTATTTAATTAACTTCCCGGGGTGAAGAAACCCTTTTTGAGAACTCAGAGTGAGTAAATTGGCCATTTTCATGCACTTTTAACCATTCCATAAATCTTGTGTTTTGGGCCCCTGGAAGCATGAAAATCACTTTAAACATGCTAATTTTAGCTCTAACACTGATGATCCACCTACAAATGTGAACTGACGTTCAAAAATAAAACATTTGAAAACGGACCATTTTCCACATTTCTGAAGCATGACGTAATGGGAATGTTATCTCTTTTGTCGAAAATCAGCCGTTTTTGCTCGAACATTAAATGCCTCCAAATGGTATTTAATTAACTTCCCGGGGTGAAGAAACCCTTTTTGAGAACTCAGAGTGAGTAAATTGGCCATTTTCATGCACTTTTAACCATTCCATAAATCTTGTGTTTTGGGCCCCTGGAAGCATGAAAATCACTTTAAACATGCTAATTTTAGCTCTAACACTGATGATCCACCTACAAATGTGAACTGACGTTCAAAAATAAAACATTTGAAAATGGACCATTTTCCACATTTCTGAAGCATGACGTAATGGGGGGTGTTATCTCTTTTGTCGAAAATCAGCCGTTTTTGCTGAACATTAAATGCCTCCAAATGGTATTTAATTAACTTCCCGGGGTGAAGAAACCCTTTTTGAGAACTCAGAGTGAGTAAATTGGCCATTTTCATGCACTTTTAACCATTCCATAAATCTTGTGTTTTGGGCCCCTGGAAGCATGAAAATCACTTTAAACATGCTAATTTTAGCTCTAACACTGATGATCCACCTACAAATGTGAACTGTCGTTCAAAAATAAAACATTTGAAAACGGACCATTTTCCACATTTCTGAAGCATGACGTAATTGGGGGGTGTTATCTCTTTTGTCGAAAATCAGCCGTTTTTGCTCGAACATTAAATGCCTCCAAATGGTATTTAATTAACTTCCCGGGGTGAAGAAACCCTTTTTGAGAACTCAATTGGCCATTTTCATGCACTTTTAACCATTCCATAAATCTTGTGTTTTGGGCCCCTGGAAGAATGAAAATCACTTTAAACATGCTAATTTTAGCTCTAACACTGATGATCCACCTACAAATGTGAACTGACGTTCAAAAATAAAACATTTGAAAACGGACCATTTTCCACATTTCTGAAGCATGACGTAATGGGGGGGTGTTATCTCTTTTGTCGAAAATCAGCCGTTTTTGCTCGAACATTAAATGCCTCCAAATGGTATTTATTTCACTTCCCGAGCCCCTGGAAGCATGAAAATCACTTTAAACATGCTAATTTTAGCTCTAACACTGATGATCCACCTACAAATGTGAACTGACGTTCAAAAATAAAACATTTGAAAACGGACCATTTTCCACATTTCTGAAGCATGACGTAATGGGGGGGTGTTATCTCTTTTGTCGAAAATCAGCCGTTTTTGCTCTAACATTAAATGCCTCCAAATGGTATTTAATTAACTTCCCGGGGTGAAGAAACCCTTTTTGAGAACTCAGAGTGAGTAAATTGGCCATTTTCATGCACTTTTAACCATTCCAAAAATCTTGTGTTTTGGGCCCCTGGAAGCATGAAAATCACTTTAAACATGCTAATTTTAGCTCTAACACTGATGATCCACCTACAAATGTGAACTGACGTTCAAAAATAAAACATTTGAAAAAGGACCATTTTCCACATTTCTGAAGCATGACGTAATGGGGGGGTGTTATCTCTTTTGTCGAAAATCAGCCGTTTTTGCTCGAACATTAAATGCCTCCAAATGGTATTTATTTCACTTCCCGAGCCCCTGGAAGCATAAAAATCACTTTAAACATGCTAATTTTAGCTCTAACACTGATGATCCACCTATAAATGTGAACTGACGTTCAAAAATAAAACATTTGAAAACGGACCATTTTCCACATTTCTGAAGCATGACGTAATGGGGGGGTGTTATCTCTTTTGTCGAAAATCAGCCGTTTTTGCTCGAACATTAAATGCCTCCAAATGGTATTTAATTAACTTCCCGGGGTGAAGAAACCCTTTTTGAGAACTCAGAGTGAGTAAATTGGCCATTTTCATGCACTTTTAACCATTCCATAAATCTTGTGTTTTGGGCCCCTGGAAGCATGAAAATCACTTTAAACATGCTAATTTTAGCTCTAACACTGATGATCCACCTACAAATGTGAACTGACGTTCAAAAATAAAACATTTGAAAACGGACCATTTTCCACATTTCTGAAGCATGACGTAATGGGGGGGTGTTATCTCTTTTGTCGAAAATCAGCCGTTTTTGCTCGAACATTAAATGCCTCCAAATGGTATTTAATTAACTTCCCGGGGTGAAGAAACCCTTTTTGAGAACTCAGAGTGAGTAAATTGGCCATTTTCATGCACTTTTAACCATTCCATAAATCTTGTGTTTTGGGCCCCTGGAAGCATGAAAATCACTTTAAACATGCTAATTTTAGCTCTAACACTGATGATCCACCTACAAATGTGAACTGACGTTCAAAAATAAAACATTTGAAAAAGGACCATTTTCCACATTTCTGAAGCATGACGTAATGGGGGGGTGTTATCTCTTTTGTCGAAAATCAGCCGTTTTTGCTCGAACATTAAATGTCCCCAAATGGTATTTATTTCACTTCCCGAGCCCCTGGAAGCATAAAAATCACTTTAAACATGCTAATTTTAGCTCTAACACTGATGATCCACCTACAAATGTGAACTGACGTTCAAAAATAAAACATTTGAAAACGGACCATTTTCCACATTTCTGAAGCATGACGTAATGGGGGGGTGTTATCTCTTTTGTCGAAAATCAGCCGTTTTTGCTCGAACATTAAATGCCTCCAAATGGTATTTAATTAACTTCCCGGGGTGAAGAAACCCTTTTTGAGAACTCAGAGTGAGTAAATTGGCCATTTTCATGCACTTTTAACCATTCCATAAATCTTGTGTTTTGGGCCCCTGGAAGCATGAAAATCACTTTAAACATGCTAATTTTAGCTCTAACACTGATGATCCACCTACAAATGTGAACTGACGTTCAAAAATAAAACATTTGAAAACGGACCATTTTCCACATTTCTGAAGCATGACGTAATGGGGGGGTGTTATCTCTTTTGTCGAAAATCAGCCGTTTTTGCTCGAACATTAAATGCCTCCAAATGGTATTTAATTAACTTCCCGGGGTGAAGAAACCCTTTTTGAGAACTCAGAGTGAGTAAATTGGCCATTTTCATGCACTTTTAACCATTCCATAAATCTTGTGTTTTGGGCCCCTGGAAGCATGAAAATCACTTTAAACATGCTAATTTTAGCTCTAACACTGATGATCCACCTACAAATGTGAACTGACGTTCAAAAATAAAACATTTGAAAACGGACCATTTTCCACATTTCTGAAGCATGACGTAATGGGGGGTGTTATCTCTTTTGTCGAAAATCAGCCGTTTTTGCTCGAACATTAAATGCCTCCAAATGGTATTTAATTAACTTCCCGGGGTGAAGAAACCCTTTTTGAGAACTCAATTGGCCATTTTCATGCACTTTTAACCATTCCATAAATCTTGTGTTTTGGGCCCCTGGAAGCATGAAAATCACTTTAAACATGCTAATTTTAGCTCTAACACTGATGATCCACCTACAAATGTGAACTGACGTTCAAAAATAAAACATTTGAAAACGGACCATTTTCCACATTTCTGAAGCATGACGTAATGGGGGGGTGTTATCTCTTTTGTCGAAAATCAGCCGTTTTTGCTCAAACATTAAATGCCTCCAAATGGTATTTAATTAACTTCCCGAGCCCCTGGAAGCATGAAAATCACTTTAAACATGCTAATTTTAGCTCTAACACTGATGATCCACCTACAAATGTGAACTGACGTTCAAAAATAAAACATTTGAAAACGGACCATTTTCTACATTTCTGAAGCATGACGTAATGGGGGGGTGTTATCTCTTTTGTCGAAAATCAGCCGTTTTTGCTCGAACATTAAATGCCTCCAAATGGTATTTAATTAACTTCCCGGGGTGAAGAAACCCTTTTTGAGAACTCAGAGTGAGTAAATTGGCCATTTTCATGCACTTTTAACCATTCCATAAATCTTGTGTTTTGGGCCCCTGGAAGCATGAAAATCACTTTAAACATGCTAATTTTAGCTCTAACACTGATGATCCACCTACAAATGTGAACTGTCGTTCAAAAATAAAACATTTGAAAACGGACCATTTTCCACATTTCTGAAGCATGACGTAATGGGGGGGTGTTATCTCTTTTGTCGAAAATCAGCCGTTTTTGCTCGAACATTAAATGCCTCCAAATGGTATTTAATTAACTTCCCGGGGTGAAGAAACCCTTTTTGAGAACTCAATTGGCCATTTTCATGCACTTTTAACCATTCCATAAATCTTGTGTTTTGGGCCCCTGGAAGCATGAAAATCACTTTAAACATGCTAATTTTAGCTCTAACACTGATGATCCACCTACAAATGTGAACTGAAGTTCAAAAATAAAACATTTGAAAACGGACCATTTTCCACATTTCTGAAGCATGACGTAATGGGGGGTGTTATCTCTTTTGTCGAAAATCAGCCGTTTTTGCTCGAATATTAAATGCCTCCAAATGGTATTTAATTAACTTCCCGGGGTGAAGAAACCCTTTTTGAGAACTCAATTGGCCATTTTCATGCACTTTTAACCATTCCATAAATTTTGTGTTTTGGGCCCCTGGAAGCATGAAAATCACTTTAAACATGCTAATTTTAGCTCTAACACTGATGATCCACCTACAAATGTGAACTGACGTTCAAAAATAAAACATTTGAAAACGGACCATTTTCCACATTTCTGAAGCATGACGTAATGGGGGGGTGTTATCTCTTTTGTCGAAAATCAGCCGTTTTTGCTCGAACATTAAATGCCTCCAAATGGTATTTATTTCACTTCCCGAGCCCCTGGAAGCATGAAAATCACTTTAAACATGCTAATTTTAGCTCTAACACTGATGATCCACCTACAAATGTGAACTGACGTTCAAAAATAAAACATTTGAAAACGGACCATTTTCCACATTTCTGAAGCATGACGTAATGGGGGGGTGTTATCTCTTTTGTCGAAAATCAGCCATTTTTGCTCTAACATTAAATGCCTCCAAATGGTATTTAATTAACTTCCCGGGGTGAAGAAACCCTTTTTGAGAACTCAGAGTGAGTAAATTGGCCATTTTCATGCACTTTTAACCATTCCATAAATCTTGTGTTTTGGGCCCCTGGAAGCATGAAAATCACTTTAAACATGCTAATTTTAGCTCTAACACTGATGATCCACCTACAAATGTGAACTGACGTTCAAAAATAAAACATTTGAAAACGGACCATTTTCTACATTTCTGAAGCATGACGTAATGGGGGGGTGTTATCTCTTTTGTCGAAAATCAGCCGTTTTTGCTCGAACATTAAAATCCTCCAAATGGTATTTAATTAACTTCCCGGGGTGAAGAAACCCTTTTTGAGAACTCAGAGTGAGTAAATTGGCCATTTTCATGCACTTTTAACCATTCCATAAATCTTGTGTTTTGGGCCCCTGGAAGCATGAAAATCACTTTAAACATGCTAATTTTAGCTCTAACACTGATGATCCACCTACAAATGTGAACTGACGTTCAAAAATAAAACATTTGAAAAAGGACCATTTTCCACATTTCTGAAGCATGACGTAATGGGGGGGTGTTATCTCTTTTGTCGAAAATCAGCCGTTTTTGCTCGAACATTAAATGCCTCCAAATGGTATTTAATTAACTTCCCGGGGTGAAGAAACCCTTTTTGAGAACTCAGAGTGAGTAAATTGGCCATTTTCATGCACTTTTAACCATTCCATAAATCTTGTGTTTTGGGCCCCTGGAAGCATGAAAATCACTTTAAACATGCTAATTTTAGCTCTAACACTGATGATCCACCTACAAATGTGAACTGACGTTCAAAAATAAAACATTTGAAAACGGACCATTTTCCACATTTCTGAAGCATGACGTAATGGGGGGGTGTTATCTCTTTTGTCGAAAATCAGCCGTTTTTGCTCGAACATTAAATGCCTCCAAATGGTATTTAATTAACTTCCCGGGGTGAAGAAACCCTTTTTGAGAACTCAGAGTGAGTAAATTGGCCATTTTCATGCACTTTTAACCATTCCATAAATCTTGTGTTTTGGGCCCCTGGAAGCATGAAAATCACTTTAAACATGCTAATTTTAGCTCTAACACTGATGATCCACCTACAAATGTGAACTGACGTTCAAAAATAAAACATTTGAAAATGGACCATTTTCCACATTTCTGAAGCATGACGTAATGGGGGGTGTTATCTCTTTTGTCGAAAATCAGCCGTTTTTGCTCGAACATTAAATGCCTCCAAATGGTATTTAATTAACTTCCCGGGGTGAAGAAACCCTTTTTGAGAACTCAGAGTGAGTAAATTGGCCATTTTCATGCACTTTTAACCATTCCATAAATCTTGTGTTTTGGGCCCCTGGAAGCATGAAAATCACTTTAAACATGCTAATTTTAGCTCTAACACTGATGATCCACCTACAAATGTGAACTGACGTTCAAAAATAAAACATTTGAAAACGGACCATTTTCCACATTTCTGAAGCATGACGTAATGGGGGGTGTTATCTCTTTTGTCGAAAATCAGCCTTTTTTGCTCGAACATTAAATGCCTCCAAATGGTATTTAATTAACTTCCCGGGGTGAAGAAACCCTTTTTGAGAACTCAATTGGCCATTTTCATGCACTTTTAACCATTCCATAAATCTTGTGTTTTGGGCCCCTGGAAGCATGAAAATCACTTTAAACATGCTAATTTTAGCTCTAACACTGATGATCCACCTACAAATGTGAACTGACGTTCAAAAATAAAACATTTGAAAACGGACCATTTTCCACATTTCTGAAGCATGACGTAATGGGGGGGTGTTATCTCTTTTGTCGAAAATCAGCCGTTTTTGCTCGAACATTAAATGCCTCCAAATGGTATTTATTTCACTTCCCGAGCCCCTGGAAGCATGAAAATCACTTTAAACATGCTAATTTTAGCTCTAACACTGATGATCCACCTACAAATGTGAACTGACGTTCAAAAATAAAACATTTGAAAACGGACCATTTTCCACATTTCTGAAGCATGACGTAATGGGGGGGTGTTATCTCTTTTGTCGAAAATCAGCCGTTTTTGCTCTAACATTAAATGCCTCCAAATGGTATTTAATTAACTTCCCGGGGTGAAGAAACCCTTTTTGAGAACTCAGAGTGAGTAAATTGGCCATTTTCATGCACTTTTAACCATTCCATAAATCTTGTGTTTTGGGCCCCTGGAAGCATGAAAATCACTTTAAACATGCTAATTTTAGCTCTAACACTGATGATCCACCTACAAATGTGAACTGACGTTCAAAAATAAAACATTTGAAAACGGACCATTTTCTACATTTCTGAAGCATGACGTAATGGGGGGGTGTTATCTCTTTTGTCGAAAATCAGCCGTTTTTGCTCGAACATTAAATGCCTCCAAATGGTATTTAATTAACTTCCCGGGGTGAAGAAACCCTTTTTGAGAACTCAGAGTGAGTAAATTGGCCATTTTCATGCACTTTTAACCATTCCATAAATCTTGTGTTTTGGGCCCCTGGAAGCATGAAAATCACTTTAAACATGCTAATTTTAGCTCTAACACTGATGATCCACCTACAAATGTGAACTGAAGTTCAAAAATAAAACATTTGAAAACGGACCATTTTCCACATTTCTGAAGCATGACGTAATGGGGGGTGTTATCTCTTTTGTCGAAAATCAGCCGTTTTTGCTCGAATATTAAATGCCTCCAAATGGTATTTAATTAACTTCCCGGGGTGAAGAAACCCTTTTTGAGAACTCAATTGGCCATTTTCATGCACTTTTAACCATTCCATAAATTTTGTGTTTTGGGCCCCTGGAAGCATGAAAATCACTTTAAACATGCTAATTTTAGCTCTAACACTGATGATCCACCTACAAATGTGAACTGACGTTCAAAAATAAAACATTTGAAAACGGACCATTTTCCACATTTCTGAAGCATGACGTAATGGGGGGGTGTTATCTCTTTTGTCGAAAATCAGCCGTTTTTGCTCGAACATTAAATGCCTCCAAATGGTATTTATTTCACTTCCCGAGCCCCTGGAAGCATGAAAATCACTTTAAACATGCTAATTTTAGCTCTAACACTGATGATCCACCTACAAATGTGAACTGACGTTCAAAAATAAAACATTTGAAAACGGACCATTTTCCACATTTCTGAAGCATGACGTAATGGGGGGGTGTTATCTCTTTTGTCGAAAATCAGCCATTTTTGCTCTAACATTAAATGCCTCCAAATGGTATTTAATTAACTTCCCGGGGTGAAGAAACCCTTTTTGAGAACTCAGAGTGAGTAAATTGGCCATTTTCATGCACTTTTAACCATTCCATAAATCTTGTGTTTTGGGCCCCTGGAAGCATGAAAATCACTTTAAACATGCTAATTTTAGCTCTAACACTGATGATCCACCTACAAATGTGAACTGACGTTCAAAAATAAAACATTTGAAAACGGACCATTTTCTACATTTCTGAAGCATGACGTAATGGGGGGGTGTTATCTCTTTTGTCGAAAATCAGCCGTTTTTGCTCGAACATTAAAATCCTCCAAATGGTATTTAATTAACTTCCCGGGGTGAAGAAACCCTTTTTGAGAACTCAGAGTGAGTAAATTGGCCATTTTCATGCACTTTTAACCATTCCATAAATCTTGTGTTTTGGGCCCCTGGAAGCATGAAAATCACTTTAAACATGCTAATTTTAGCTCTAACACTGATGATCCACCTACAAATGTGAACTGACGTTCAAAAATAAAACATTTGAAAAAGGACCATTTTCCACATTTCTGAAGCATGACGTAATGGGGGGGTGTTATCTCTTTTGTCGAAAATCAGCCGTTTTTGCTCGAACATTAAATGCCTCCAAATGGTATTTAATTAACTTCCCGGGGTGAAGAAACCCTTTTTGAGAACTCAGAGTGAGTAAATTGGCCATTTTCATGCACTTTTAACCATTCCATAAATCTTGTGTTTTGGGCCCCTGGAAGCATGAAAATCACTTTAAACATGCTAATTTTAGCTCTAACACTGATGATCCACCTACAAATGTGAACTGACGTTCAAAAATAAAACATTTGAAAACGGACCATTTTCCACATTTCTGAAGCATGACGTAATGGGGGGGTGTTATCTCTTTTGTCGAAAATCAGCCGTTTTTGCTCGAACATTAAATGCCTCCAAATGGTATTTAATTAACTTCCCGGGGTGAAGAAACCCTTTTTGAGAACTCAGAGTGAGTAAATTGGCCATTTTCATGCACTTTTAACCATTCCATAAATCTTGTGTTTTGGGCCCCTGGAAGCATGAAAATCACTTTAAACATGCTAATTTTAGCTCTAACACTGATGATCCACCTACAAATGTGAACTGACGTTCAAAAATAAAACATTTGAAAATGGACCATTTTCCACATTTCTGAAGCATGACGTAATGGGGGGTGTTATCTCTTTTGTCGAAAATCAGCCGTTTTTGCTCGAACATTAAATGCCTCCAAATGGTATTTAATTAACTTCCCGGGGTGAAGAAACCCTTTTTGAGAACTCAGAGTGAGTAAATTGGCCATTTTCATGCACTTTTAACCATTCCATAAATCTTGTGTTTTGGGCCCCTGGAAGCATGAAAATCACTTTAAACATGCTAATTTTAGCTCTAACACTGATGATCCACCTACAAATGTGAACTGACGTTCAAAAATAAAACATTTGAAAACGGACCATTTTCCACATTTCTGAAGCATGACGTAATGGGGGGTGTTATCTCTTTTGTCGAAAATCAGCCTTTTTTGCTCGAACATTAAATGCCTCCAAATGGTATTTAATTAACTTCCCGGGGTGAAGAAACCCTTTTTGAGAACTCAATTGGCCATTTTCATGCACTTTTAACCATTCCATAAATCTTGTGTTTTGGGCCCCTGGAAGCATGAAAATCACTTTAAACATGCTAATTTTAGCTCTAACACTGATGATCCACCTACAAATGTGAACTGACGTTCAAAAATAAAACATTTGAAAACGGACCATTTTCCACATTTCTGAAGCATGACGTAATGGGGGGGTGTTATCTCTTTTGTCGAAAATCAGCCGTTTTTGCTCGAACATTAAATGCCTCCAAATGGTATTTATTTCACTTCCCGAGCCCCTGGAAGCATGAAAATCACTTTAAACATGCTAATTTTAGCTCTAACACTGATGATCCACCTACAAATGTGAACTGACGTTCAAAAATAAAACATTTGAAAACGGACCATTTTCCACATTTCTGAAGCATGACGTAATGGGGGGGTGTTATCTCTTTTGTCGAAAATCAGCCGTTTTTGCTCTAACATTAAATGCCTCCAAATGGTATTTAATTAACTTCCCGGGGTGAAGAAACCCTTTTTGAGAACTCAGAGTGAGTAAATTGGCCATTTTCATGCACTTTTAACCATTCCATAAATCTTGTGTTTTGGGCCCCTGGAAGCATGAAAATCACTTTAAACATGCTAATTTTAGCTCTAACACTGATGATCCACCTACAAATGTGAACTGACGTTCAAAAATAAAACATTTGAAAACGGACCATTTTCTACATTTCTGAAGCATGACGTAATGGGGGGGTGTTATCTCTTTTGTCGAAAATCAGCCGTTTTTGCTCGAACATTAAATGCCTCCAAATGGTATTTAATTAACTTCCCGGGGTGAAGAAACCCTTTTTGAGAACTCAGAGTGAGTAAATTGGCCATTTTCATGCACTTTTAACCATTCCATAAATCTTGTGTTTTGGGCCCCTGGAAGCATGAAAATCACTTTAAACATGCTAATTTTAGCTCTAACACTGATGATCCACCTACAAATGTGAACTGTCGTTCAAAAATAAAACATTTGAAAATGGACCATTTTCCACATTTCTGAAGCATGACGTAATGGGGGGGTGTTATCTCTTTTGTCGAAAATCAGCCGTTTTTGCTCGAACATTAAATGCCTCCAAATGGTATTTAATTAACTTCCCGGGGTGAAGAAACCCTTTTTGAGAACTCAATTGGCCATTTTCATGCACTTTTAACCATTCCATAAATCTTGTGTTTTGGGCCCCTGGAAGCATGAAAATCACTTTAAACATGCTAATTTTAGCTCTAACACTGATGATCCACCTACAAATGTGAACTGACGTTCAAAAATAAAACATTTGAAAACGGACCATTTTCCACATTTCTGAAGCATGACGTAATGGGGGGGTGTTATCTCTTTTGTCGAAAATCAGCCGTTTTTGCTCGAACATTAAATGCCTCCAAATGGTATTTATTTCACTTCCCGAGCCCCTGGAAGCATGAAAATCACTTTAAACATGCTAATTTTAGCTCTAACACTGATGATCCACCTACAAATGTGAACTGACGTTCAAAAATAAAACATTTGAAAACGGACCATTTTCCACATTTCTGAAGCATGACGTAATGGGCGGGTGTTATCTCTTTTGTCGAAAATCAGCCGTTTTTGCTCTAACATTAAATGCCTCCAAATGGTATTTAATTAACTTCCCGGGGTGAAGAAACCCTTTTTGAGAACTCAGAGTGAGTAAATTGGCCATTTTCATGCACTTTTAACCATTCCATAAATCTTGTGTTTTGGGCCCCTGGAAGCATGAAAATCACTTTAAACATGCTAATTTTAGCTCTAACACTGATGATCCACCTACAAATGTGAACTGACGTTCAAAAATAAAACATTTGAAAACGGACCATTTTCTACATTTCTGAAGCATGACGTAATGGGGGGGTGTTATCTCTTTTGTCGAAAATCAGCCGTTTTTGCTCGAACATTAAAATCCTCCAAATGGTATTTAATTAACTTCCCGGGGTGAAGAAACCCTTTTTGAGAACTCAGAGTGAGTAAATTGGCCATTTTCATGCACTTTTAACCATTCCAAAAATCTTGTGTTTTGGGCCCCTGGAAGCATGAAAATCACTTTAAACATGCTAATTTTAGCTCTAACACTGATGATCCACCTACAAATGTGAACTGACGTTCAAAAATAAAACATTTGAAAAAGGACCATTTTCCACATTTCTGAAGCATGACGTAATGGGGGGGTGTTATCTCTTTTGTCGAAAATCAGCCGTTTTTGCTCGAACATTAAATGCCTCCAAATGGTATTTATTTCACTTCCCGAGCCCCTGGAAGCATAAAAATCACTTTAAACATGCTAATTTTAGCTCTAACACTGATGATCCACCTACAAATGTGAACTGACGTTCAAAAATAAAACATTTGAAAACGGACCATTCACATTTCTGAAGCATGACGTAATGGGGGGGTGTTATCTCTTTTGTCGAAAATCAGCCGTTTTTGCTCGAACATTAAATGCCTCCAAATGGTATTTAATTAACTTCCCGGGGTGAAGAAACCCTTTTTGAGAACTCAGAGTGAGTAAATTGGCCATTTTCATGCACTTTTAACCATTCCATAAATCTTGTGTTTTGGGCCCCTGGAAGCATGAAAATCACTTTAAACATGCTAATTTTAGCTTTAACACTGATGATCCACCTACAAATGTGAACTGACGTTCAAAAATAAAACATTTGAAAACGGACCATTTTCCACATTTCTGAAGCATGACGTAATGGGGGGGTGTTATCTCTTTTGTCGAAAATCAGCCGTTTTTGCTCGAACATTAAATGCCTCCAAATGGTATTTAATTAACTTCCCGGGGTGAAGAAACCCTTTTTGAGAACTCAGAGTGAGTAAATTGGCCATTTTCATGCACTTTTAACCATTCCATAAATCTTGTGTTTTGGGCCCCTGGAAGCATGAAAATCACTTTAAACATGCTAATTTTAGCTCTAACACTGATGATCCACCTACAAATGTGAACTGACGTTCAAAAATAAAACATTTGAAAATGGACCATTTTCCACATTTCTGAAGCATGACGTAATGGGGGGTGTTATCTCTTTTGTCGAAAATCAGCCGTTTTTGCTTGAACATTAAATGCCTCCAAATGGTATTTAATTAACTTCCCGGGGTGAAGAAACCCTTTTTGAGAACTCAGAGTGAGTAAATTGGCCATTTTCATGCACTTTTAACCATTCCATAAATCTTGTGTTTTGGGCCCCTGGAAGCATGAAAATCACTTTAAACATGCTAATTTTAGCTCTAACACTGATGATCCACCTACAAATGTGAACTCACGTTCAAAAATAAAACATTTGAAAACGGACCATTTTCCACATTTCTGAAGCATGACGTAATGGGGGGGTGTTATCTCTTTTGTCGAAAATCAGCCGTTTTTGCTCGAACATTAAATGCCTCCAAATGGTATTTAATTAACTTCCCGGGGTGAAGAAACCCTTTTTGAGAACTCAGAGTGAGTAAATTGGCCATTTTCATGCACTTTTAACCATTCCATAAATCTTGTGTTTTGGGCCCCTGGAAGCATGAAAATCACTTTAAACATGCTAATTTTAGCTCTAACACTGATGATCCACCTACAAATGTGAACTGACGTTCAAAAATAAAACATTTGAAAACGGACCATTTTCCACATTTCTGAAGCATGACGTAATGGGGGGTGTTATCTCTTTTGTCGAAAATCAGCCGTTTTTGCTCGAACATTAAATGCCTCCAAATGGTATTTAATTAACTTCCCGGGGTGAAGAAACCCTTTTTGAGAACTCAATTGGCCATTTTCATGCACTTTTAACCATTCCATAAATCTTGTGTTTTGGGCCCCTGGAAGCATGAAAATCACTTTAAACATGCTAATTTTAGCTCTAACACTGATGATCCACCTACAAATGTGAACTGACGTTCAAAAATAAAACATTTGAAAACGGACCATTTTCCACATTTCTGAAGCATGACGTAATGGGGGGGGTGTTATCTCTTTTGTCGAAAATCAGCCGTTTTTGCTCGAACATTAAATGCCTCCAAATGGTATTTATTTCACTTCCCGAGCCCCTGGAAGCATGAAAATCACTTTAAACATGCTAATTTTAGCTCTAACACTGATGATCCACCTACAAATGTGAACTGACGTTCAAAAATAAAACATTTGAAAACGGACCATTTTCCACATTTCTGAAGCATGACGTAATGGGGGGGTGTTATCTCTTTTGTCGAAAATCAGCCGTTTTTGCTCTAACATTAAATGCCTCCAAATGGTATTTAATTAACTTCCCGGGGTGAAGAAACCCTTTTTGAGAACTCAGAGTGAGTAAATTGGCCATTTTCATGCACTTTTAACCATTCCATAAATCTTGTGTTTTGGGCCCCTGGAAGCATGAAAATCACTTTAAACATGCTAATTTTAGCTCTAACACTGATGATCCACCTACAAATGTGAACTGACGTTCAAAAATAAAACATTTGAAAACGGACCATTTTCTACATTTCTGAAGCATGACGTAATGGGGGGGTGTTATCTCTTTTGTCGAAAATCAGCCGTTTTTGCTCGAACATTAAATGCCTCCAAATGGTATTTAATTAACTTCCCGGGGTGAAGAAACCCTTTTTGAGAACTCAGAGTGAGTAAATTGGCCATTTTCATGCACTTTTACCATTCCATAAATCTTGTGTTTTGGGCCCCTGGAAGCATGAAAATCACTTTAAACATGCTAATTTTAGCTCTAACACTGATGATCCACCTACAAATGTGAACTGTCGTTCAAAAATAAAACATTTGAAAACGGACCATTTTCCACATTTCTGAAGCATGACGTAATGGGGGGGTGTTATCTCTTTTGTCGAAAATCAGCCGTTTTTGCTCGAACATTAAATGCCTCCAAATGGTATTTAATTAACTTCCCGGGGTGAAGAAACCCTTTTTGAGAACTCAATTGGCCATTTTCATGCACTTTTAACCATTCCATAAATCTTGTGTTTTGGGCCCCTGGAAGCATGAAAATCACTTTAAACATGCTAATTTTAGCTCTAACACTGATGATCCACCTACAAATGTGAACTGACGTTCAAAAATAAAACATTTGAAAACGGACCATTTTCCACATTTCTGAAGCATGACGTAATGGGGGGTGTTATCTCTTTTGTCGAAAATCAGCCGTTTTTGCTCGGACATTAAATGCCTCCAAATGGTATTTATTTCACTTCCCGAGCCCCTGGAAGCATGAAAATCACTTTAAACATGCTAATTTTAGCTCTAACACTGATGATCCACCTACAAATGTGAACTGACGTTCAAAAATAAAACATTTGAAAACGGACCATTTTCCACATTTCTGAAGCATGACGTAATGGGGGGGTGTTATCTCTTTTGTCGAAAATCAGCCGTTTTTGCTCTAACATTAAATGCCTCCAAATGGTATTTAATTAACTTCCCGGGGTGAAGAAACCCTTTTTGAGAACTCAGAGTGAGTAAATTGGCCATTTTCATGCACTTTTAACCATTCCATAAATCTTGTGTTTTGGGCCCCTGGAAGCATGAAAATCACTTTAAACATGCTAATTTTAGCTCTAACACTGATGATCCACCTACAAATGTGAACTGACGTTCAAAAATAAAACATTTGAAAACGGACCATTTTCTACATTTCTGAAGCATGACGTAATGGGGGGGTGTTATCTCTTTTGTCGAAAATCAGCCGTTTTTGCTCGAACATTAAAATCCTCCAAATGGTATTTAATTAACTTCCCGGGGTGAAGAAACCCTTTTTGAGAACTCAGAGTGAGTAAATTGGCCATTTTCATGCACTTTTAACCATTCCATAAATCTTGTGTTTTGGGCCCCTGGAAGCATGAAAATCACTTTAAACATGCTAATTTTAGCTCTAACACTGATGATCCACCTACAAAAGTGAACTGACGTTCAAAAATAAAACATTTGAAAAAGGACCATTTTCCACATTTCTGAAGCATGACGTAATGGGGGGGTGTTATCTCTTTTGTCGAAAATCAGCCGTTTTTGCTCGAACATTAAATGCCTCCAAATGGTATTTATTTCACTTCCCGAGCCCCTGGAAGCATAAAAATCACTTTAAACATGCTAATTTTAGCTCTAACACTGATGATCCACCTACAAATGTGAACTGACGTTCAAAAATAAAACATTTGAAAACGGACCATTTTCCACATTTCTGAAGCATGACGTAATGGGGGGGTGTTATCTCTTTTGTCGAAAATCAGCCGTTTTTGCTCGAACATTAAATGCCTCCAAATGGTATTTAATTAACTTCCCGGGGTGAAGAAACCCTTTTTGAGAACTCAGAGTGAGTAAATTGGCCATTTTCATGCACTTTTAACCATTCCATAAATCTTGTGTTTTGGGCCCCTGGAAGCATGAAAATCACTTTAAACATGCTAATTTTAGCTCTAACACTGATGATCCACCTACAAATGTGAACTGACGTTCAAAAATAAAACATTTGAAAACGGACCATTTTCCACATTTCTGAAGCATGACGTAATGGGGGGGTGTTATCTCTTTTGTCGAAAATCAGCCGTTTTTGCTCGAACATTAAATGCCTCCAAATGGTATTTAATTAACTTCCCGGGGTGAAGAAACCCTTTTTGAGAACTCAGAGTGAGTAAATTGGCCATTTTCATGCACTTTTAACCATTCCATAAATCTTGTGTTTTGGGCCCCTGGAAGCATGAAAATCACTTTAAACATGCTAATTTTAGCTCTAACACTGATGATCCACCTACAAATGTGAACTGACGTTCAAAAATAAAACATTTGAAAATGGACCATTTTCCACATTTCTGAAGCATGACGTAATGGGGGGTGTTATCTCTTTTGTCGAAAATCAGCCGTTTTTGCTCGAACATTAAATGCCTCCAAATGGTATTTAATTAACTTCCCGGGGTGAAGAAACCCTTTTTGAGAACTCAGAGTGAGTAAATTGGCCATTTTCATGCACTTTTAACCATTCCATAAATCTTGTGTTTTGGGCCCCTGGAAGCATGAAAATCACTTTAAACATGCTAATTTTAGCTCTAACACTGATGATCCACCTACAAATGTGAACTGACGTTCAAAAATAAAACATTTGAAAACGGACCATTTTCCACATTTCTGAAGCATGACGTAATGGGGGGTGTTATCTCTTTTGTCGAAAATCAGCCGTTTTTGCTCGAACATTAAATGCCTCCAAATGGTATTTAATTAACTTCCCGGGGTGAAGAAACCCTTTTTGAGAACTCAATTGGCCATTTTCATGCACTTTTAACCATTCCATAAATCTTGTGTTTTGGGCCCCTGGAAGCATGAAAATCACTTTAAACATGCTAATTTTAGCTCTAACACTGATGATCCACCTACAAATGTGAACTGACGTTCAAAAATAAAACATTTGAAAACGGACCATTTTCCACATTTCTGAAGCATGACGTAATGGGGGGGTGTTATCTCTTTTGTCGAAAATCAGCCGTTTTTGCTCTAACATTAAATGCCTCCAAATGGTATTTAATTAACTTCCCGGGGTGAAGAAACCCTTTTTGAGAACTCAGAGTGAGTAAATTGGCCATTTTCATGCACTTTTAACCATTCCATAAATCTTGTGTTTTGGGCCCCTGGAAGCATGAAAATCACTTTAAACATGCTAATTTTAGCTCTAACACTGATGATCCACCTACAAATGTGAACTGACGTTCAAAAATAAAACATTTGAAAACGGACCATTTTCTACATTTCTGAAGCATGACGTAATGGGGGGGTGTTATCTCTTTTGTCGAAAATCAGCCATTTTTGCTCGAACATTAAATGCCTCCAAATGGTATTTAATTAACTTCCCGGGGTGAAGAAACCCTTTTTGAGAACTCAGAGTGAGTAAATTGGCCATTTTCATGCACTTTTAACCATTCCATAAATCTTGTGTTTTGGGCCCCTGGAAGCATGAAAATCACTTTAAACATGCTAATTTTAGCTCTAACACTGATGATCCACCTACAAATGTGAACTGACGTTCAAAAATAAAACATTTGAAAACGGACCATTTTCCACATTTCTAAAGCATGACGTAATGGGGGGGTGTTAGCTCTTTCGTCGAAAATCAGCCGTTTTTGCTCGAACATTAAAATCCTCCAAATGGTATTTAATTAACTTCCAGGGGTGAAGAAACCCTTTTTGAGAACTCAGAGTGAGTAAATTGGCCATTTTCATGCACTTTTAACCATTCCATAAATCTTGTGTTTTGGGCCCCTGGAAGCATGAAAATCACTTTAAACATGCTAATTTTAGCTCTAACACTGATGATCCACCTACAAATGTGAACTGACGTTCAAAAATAAAACATTTGAAAACGGACCATTTTCCACATTTCTGAAGCATGACGTAATGGGGGGGTGTTATCTCTTTTGTCGAAAATCAGCCGTTTTTGCTCGAACATTAAATGCCTCCAAATGGTATTTATTTCACTTCCCGAGCCCCTGGAAGCATGAAAATCACTTTAAACATGCTAATTTTAGCTCTAACACTGATGATCCACCTACAAATGTGAACTGACGTTAAAAAATAAAACATTTGAAAACGGACCATTTTCCACATTTCTGAAGCATGACGTAATGGGGGGGTGTTATCTCTTTTGTCGAAAATCAGCCGTTTTTGCTCGAACATTAAATGCCTCCAAATGGTATTTAATTAACTTCCCGGGGTGAAGAAACCCTTTTTGAGAACTCAGAGTGAGTAAATTGGCCATTTTCATGCACTTTTAACCATTCCATAAATCTTGTGTTTTGGGCCCCTGGAAGCATGAAAATCACTTTAAACATGCTAATTTTAGCTCTAACACTGATGATCCACCTACAAATGTGAACTGACGTTCAAAAATAAAACATTTGAAAACGGACCATTTTCCACATTTCTGAAGCATGACGTAATGGGGGGGTGTTATCTCTTTTGTCGAAAATCAGCCGTTTTTGCTCGAACATTAAATGCCTCCAAATGGTATTTAATTAACTTCCCGGGGTGAAGAAACCCTTTCTGAGAACTCAGAGTGAGTAAATTGGCCATTTTCATGCACTTTTAACCATTCCATAAATCTTGTGTTTTGGGCCCCTGGAAGCATGAAAATCACTTTAAACATGCTAATTTTAGCTCTAACACTGATGATCCACCTACAAATGTGAACTGACGTTCAAAAATAAAACATTTGAAAACGGACCATTTTCCACATTTCTGAAGCATGACGTAATGGGGGGTGTTATCTCTTTTGTCGAAAATCAGCCGTTTTTGCTCGAACATTAAATGCCTCCAAATGGTATTTAATTAACTTCCCGGGGTGAAGAAACCCTTTTTGAGAACTCAGAGTGAGTAAATTGGCCATTTTCATGCACTTTTAACCATTCCATAAATCTTGTGTTTTGGGCCCCTGGAAGCATGAAAATCACTTTAAACATGCTAATTTTAGCTCTAACACTGATGATCCACCTACAAATGTGAACTGACGTTCAAAAATAAAACATTTGAAAACGGACCATTTTCCACATTTCTAAAGCATGACGTAATGGGGGGGTGTTAGCTCTTTCGTCGAAAATCAGCCGTTTTTGCTCGAACATTAAAATCCTCCAAATGGTATTTAATTAACTTCCCGGGGTGAAGAAACCCTTTTTGAGAACTCAGAGTGAGTAAATTGGCCATTTTCATGCACTTTTAACCATTCCATAAATCTTGTGTTTTGGGCCCCTGGAAGCATGAAAATCACTTTAAACATGCTAATTTTAGCTCTAACACTGATGATCCACCTACAAATGTGAACTGACGTTCAAAAATAAAACATTTGAAAACGGACCATTTTCCACATTTCTGAAGCATGACGTAATGGGGGGGTGTTATCTCTTTTGTCGAAAATCAGCCGTTTTTGCTCGAACATTAAATGCCTCCAAATGGTATTTATTTCACTTCCCGAGCCCCTGGAAGCATGAAAATCACTTTAAACATGCTAATTTTAGCTCTAACACTGATGATCCACCTACAAATGTGAACTGACGTTAAAAAATAAAACATTTGAAAACGGACCATTTTCCACATTTCTGAAGCATGACGTAATGGGGGGGTGTTATCTCTTTTGTCGAAAATCAGCCGTTTTTGCTCGAACATTAAATGCCTCTAAATGGTATTTAATTAACTTCCCGGGGTGAAGAAACCCTTTTTGAGAACTCAGAGTGAGTAAATTGGCCATTTTCATGCACTTTTAACCATTCCATAAATCTTGTGTTTTGGGCCCCTGGAAGCATGAAAATCACTTTAAACATGCTAATTTTAGCTCTAACACTGATGATCCACCTACAAATGTGAACTGACGTTCAAAAATAAAACATTTGAAAACGGACCATTTTCCACATTTCTGAAGCATGACGTAATGGGGGGGTGTTATCTCTTTTGTCGAAAATCAGCCGTTTTTGCTCGAACATTAAATGCCTCCAAATGGTATTTAATTAACTTCCCGGGGTGAAGAAACCCTTTCTGAGAACTCAGAGTGAGTAAATTGGCCATTTTCATGCACTTTTAACCATTCCATAAATCTTGTGTTTTGGGCCCCTGGAAGCATGAAAATCACTTTAAACATGCTAATTTTAGCTCTAACACTGATGATCCACCTACAAATGTGAACTGACGTTCAAAAATAAAACATTTGAAAACGGACCATTTTCCACATTTCTGAACCATGACGTAATGGGGGGGTGTTATCTCTTTTGTCGAAAATCAGCCGTTTTTGCTCGAACATTAAATGCCTCCAAATGGTATTTAATTAACTTCCCGGGGTGAAGAAACCCTTTTTGAGAACTCAGAGTGAGTAAATTGGCCATTTTCATGCACTTTTAACCATTCCATAAATCTTGTGTTTTGGGCCCCTGGAAGCATGAAAATCACTTTAAACATGCTAATTTTAGCTCTAACACTGATGATCCACCTACAAATGTGAACTGACGTTCAAAAATAAAACATTTGAAAACGGACCATTTTCCACATTTCCGAAGCATGACGTAATGGGGGGGTGTTATCTCTTTTGTCGAAAATCAGCCGTTTTTGCTCGAACATTAAATGCCTCCAAATGGTATTTAATTAACTTCCCGGGGTGAAGAAACCCTTTTTGAGAACTCAGAGTGAGTAAATTGGCCATTTTCATGCACTTTTAACCATTCCATAAATCTTGTGTTTTGGGCCCCTGGAAGCATGAAAATCACTTTAAACATGCTAATTTTAGCTCTAACACTGATGATCCACCTACAAATGTGAACTGACGTTCAAAAATAAAACATTTGAAAACGGACCATTTTCCACATTTCTGAAGCATGACGTAATGGGGGGTGTTATCTCTTAGGTCGAAAATCAGCCATTTTTGCTCGAACATTAAATGCCTCCAAATGGTATTTAATTAACTTCCCGGGGTGAAGAAACCCTTTTTGAGAACTCAGAGTGAGTAAATTGGCCATTTTCATGCACTTTTAACCATTCCATAAATCTTGTGTTTTGGGCCCCTGGAAGCATGAAAATCACTTTAAACATGCTAATTTTAGCTCTAACACTGATGATCCACCTACAAATGTGAACTGACGTTCAAAAATAAAACATTTGAAAACGGACCATTTTCCACATTTCTGAAGCATGACGTAATGGGGGGGGTGTTATCTCTTTTGTCGAAAATCAGCCGTTTTTGCTCGAACATTAAAATCCTCCAAATGGTATTTAATTAACTTCCCGGGGTGAAGAAACCCTTTTTGAGAACTCAGAGTGAGTAAATTGGCCATTTTCATGCACTTTTAACCATTCCATAAATCTTGTGTTTTGGGCCCCTGGAAGCATGAAAATCACTTTAAACATGCTAATTTTAGCTCTAACACTGATGATCCACCTACAAATGTGAACTGACGTTCAAAAATAAAACATTTGAAAACGGACCATTTTCCACATTTCTGAAGCATGACGTAATGGGGGGGTGTTATCTCTTTTGTCGAAAATCAGCCGTTTTTGCTCGAACATTAAATGCCTCCAAATGGTATTTATTTCACTTCCCGAGCCCCTGGAAGCATGAAAATCACTTTAAACATGCTAATTTTAGCTCTAACACTGATGATCCACCTACAAATGTGAACTGACGTTAAAAAATAAAACATTTGAAAACGGACCATTTTCCACATTTCTGAAGCATGACGTAATGGGGGGGTGTTATCTCTTTTGTCGAAAATCAGCCGTTTTTGCTCGAACATTAAATGCCTCCAAATGGTATTTATTTCACTTCCCGAGCCCCTGGAAGCATGAAAATCACTTTAAACATGCTAATTTTAGCTCTAACACTGATGATCCACCTACAAATGTGAACTGACGTTCAAAAATAAAACATTTGAAAACGGACCATTTTCCACATTTCTGAAGCATGACGTAATGGGGGGGGTGTTATCTCTTTTGTCGAAAATCAGCTGTTTTTGCTCGAACATTAAATGCCTCCAAATGGTATTTATTTCACTTCCCGAGCCCCTGGAAGCATGAAAATCACTTTAAACATGCTAATTTTAGCTCTAACACTGATGATCCACCTACAAATGTGAACTGACGTTCAAAAATAAAACATTTGAAAACGGACCATTTTCCACATTTCTGAAGCATGACGTAATGGGGGGGTGTTATCTCTTTTGTCGAAAATCAGCCGTTTTTGCTTGAACATTAAATGCCTCCAAATGGTATTTAATTAACTTCCCGGGGTGAAGAAACCCTTTTTGAGAACTCAGAGTGAGTAAATTGGCCATTTTCATGCACTTTTAACCATTCCATAAATCTTGTGTTTTGGGCCCCTGGAAGCATGAAAATCACTTTAAACATGCTAATTTTAGCTCTAACACTGATGATCCACCTACAAATGTGAACTGACGTTCAAAAATAAAACATTTGAAAACGGACCATTTTCCACATTTCTGAAGCATGACGTAATGGGGGGGTGTTATCTCTTTTGTCGAAAATCAGCCGTTTTTGCTCGAACATTAAATGCCTCCAAATGGTATTTAATTAACTTCCCGGGGTGAAGAAACCCTTTTTGAGAACTCAGAGTGAGTAAATTGGCCATTTTCATGCACTTTTAACCATTCCATAAATCTTGTGTTTTGGGCCCCTGGAAGCATGAAAATCACTTTAAACATGCTAATTTTAGCTCTAACACTGATGATCCACCTACAAATGTGAACTGACGTTCAAAAATAAAACATTTGAAAACGGACCATTTTCCACATTTCTGAAGCATGACGTAATGGGGGGTGTTATCTCTTAGGTCGAAAATCAGCCATTTTTGCTCGAACATTAAATGCCTCCAAATGGTATTTAATTAACTTCCCGGGGTGAAGAAACCCTTTTTGAGAACTCAGAGTGAGTAAATTGGCCATTTTCATGCACTTTTAACCATTCCATAAATCTTGTGTTTTGGGCCCCTGGAAGCATGAAAATCACTTTAAACATGCTAATTTTAGCTCTAACACTGATGATCCACCTACAAATGTGAACTGACGTTCAAAAATAAAACATTTGAAAACGGACCATTTTCCACATTTCTGAAGCATGACGTAATGGGGGGGGTGTTATCTCTTTTGTCGAAAATCAGCCGTTTTTGCTCGAACATTAAAATCCTCCAAATGGTATTTAATTAACTTCCCGGGGTGAAGAAACCCTTTTTGAGAACTCAGAGTGAGTAAATTGGCCATTTTCATGCACTTTTAACCATTCCATAAATCTTGTGTTTTGGGCCCCTGGAAGCATGAAAATCACTTTAAACATGCTAATTTTAGCTCTAACACTGATGATCCACCTACAAATGTGAACTGACGTTCAAAAATAAAACATTTGAAAACGGACCATTTTCCACATTTCTGAAGCATGACGTAATGGGGGGGTGTTATCTCTTTTGTCGAAAATCAGCCGTTTTTGCTCGAACATTAAATGCCTCCAAATGGTATTTATTTCACTTCCCGAGCCCCTGGAAGCATGAAAATCACTTTAAACATGCTAATTTTAGCTCTAACACTGATGATCCACCTACAAATGTGAACTGACGTTAAAAAATAAAACATTTGAAAACGGACCATTTTCCACATTTCTGAAGCATGACGTAATGGGGGGGTGTTATCTCTTTTGTCGAAAATCAGCCGTTTTTGCTCGAACATTAAATGCCTCCAAATGGTATTTATTTCACTTCCCGAGCCCCTGGAAGCATGAAAATCACTTTAAACATGCTAATTTTAGCTCTAACACTGATGATCCACCTACAAATGTGAACTGACGTTCAAAAATAAAACATTTGAAAACGGACCATTTTCCACATTTCTGAAGCATGACGTAATGGGGGGGTGTTATCTCTTTTGTCGAAAATCAGCTGTTTTTGCTCGAACATTAAATGCCTCCAAATGGTATTTATTTCACTTCCCGAGCCCCTGGAAGCATGAAAATCACTTTAAACATGCTAATTTTAGCTCTAACACTGATGATCCACCTACAAATGTGAACTGACGTTCAAAAATAAAACATTTGAAAACGGACCATTTTCCACATTTCTGAAGCATGACGTAATGGGGGGGTGTTATCTCTTTTGTCGAAAATCAGCCGTTTTTGCTTGAACATTAAATGCCTCCAAATGGTATTTAATTAACTTCCGGGGGTGAAGAAACCCTTTTTGAGAACTCAGAGTGAGTAAATTGGCCATTTTCATGCACTTTTAACCATTCCATAAATCTTGTGTTTTGGGCCCCTGGAAGCATGAAAATCACTTTAAACATGCTAATTTTAGCTCTAACACTGATGATCCACCTACAAATGTGAACTGACGTTCAAAAATGAAACATTTGAAAACGTACCATTTTCCACATTTCTGAAGCATGGCGTAATGGGGGGGTGTTATCTCTTTTGTCGAAAATCAGCCGTTTTTGCTCTAACATTAAATGCCTCCAAATGGTATTTAATTAACTTCCCGGGGTGAAGAAACCCTTTTTGAGAACTCAGAGTGATAAATTGGCCATTTTCATGCACTTTTAACCATTCCATAAATCTTGTGTTTTGGGCCCCTGGAAGCATGAAAATCACTTTAAACATGCTAATTTTAGCTCTAACACTGATGATCCACCTACAAATGTGAACTGACGTTCAAAAATAAAACATTTGAAAACGGACCATTTTCCACATTTCTGAAGCATGACGTAATGGGGGGGTGTTATCTCTTTTGTCGAAAATCAGCCGTTTTTGCTCGAACATTAAATGCCTCCAAATGGTATTTAATTAACTTCCTGGGGTGAAGAAACCCTTTTTGAGAACTCAGAGTGAGTAAATTGGCCATTTTCATGCACTTTTAACCATTCCATAAATCTTGTGTTTTGGGCCCCTGGCAGCATGAAAATCACTTTAAACATGCTAATTTTAGCTCTAACACTGATGATCCACCTACAAATGTGAACTGACGTTCAAAAATAAAACATTTGAAAACGGACCATTTTCCACATTTCTGAAGCATGACGTAATGGGGGGGTGTTATCTCTTTTGTCGAAAATCAGCCGTTTTTGCTCGAACATTAAATGCCTCCAAATGGTATTTAATTAACTTCCCGGGGTGAAGAAACCCTTTTTGAGAACTCAGAGTGAGTAAATTGGCCATTTTCATGCACTTTTAACCATTCCATAAATCTTGTGTTTTGGGCCCCTGGAAGCATGAAAATCAATTTAAACATGCTAATTTTAGCTCTAACACTGATGATCCACCTACAAATGTGAACTGACGTTCAAAAATAAAACATTTGAAAACGGACCATTTTCCACATTTCTGAAGCATGACGTAATGGGGGGGTGTTATCTCTTTTGTCGAAAATCAGCCGTTTTTGCTCGAACATTAAATGCCTCCAAATGGTATTTAATTAACTTCCCGGGGTGAAGAAACCCTTTTTGAGAACTCAGAGTGAGTAAATCGGCCATTTTCATGCACTTTTAACCATTCCATAAATCTTGTGTTTTGGGCCCCTGGAAGCATGAAAATCACTTTAAACATGCTAATTTTAGCTCTAACACTGATGATCCACCTACAAATGTGAACTGACGTTCAAAAATAAAACATTTGAAAACGGACCATTTTCGACATTTCTGAAGCATGACGTAATGGGGGGGTGTTATCTCTTTTGTCGAAAATCAGCTGTTTTTGCTCGAACATTAAATGCCTCCAAATGGTATTTAATTAACTTCCCGGGGTGAAGAAACCCTTTCTGAGAACTCAGAGTGAGTAAATTGGCCATTTTCATGCACTTTTAACCATTCCATAAATCTTGTGTTTTGGGCCCCTGGAAGCATGAAAATCACTTTAAACATGCTAATTTTAGCTCTAACACTGATGATCCACCTACAAATGTGAACTGACGTTCAAAAATAAAACATTTGAAAACGGACCATTTTCCACATTTCTGAAGCATGACGTAATGGGGGGGTGTTATCTCTTTTGTCGAAAATCAGCCGTTTTTGCTCGAAGATTAAATGCCTCCAAATGGTATTTAATTAACTTCCCGGGGTGAAGAAACCCTTTTTGAGAACTCAGAGTGAGTAAATTGGCCATTTTCATGCACTTTTAACCATTCCATAAATCTTGTGTTTTGGGCCCCTGGAAGCATGAAAATCACTTTAAACATGCTAATTTTAGCTCTAACACTGATGATCCACCTACAAATGTGAACTGACGTTCAAAAATAAAACATTTGAAAACGGACCATTTTCCACATTTCTGAAGCATGACGTAATGGGGGGGTGTTATCTCTTTTGTCGAAAATCAGCCGTTTTTGCTCGAACATTAAATGCCTCCAAATGGTATTTAATTAACTTCCCGGGGTGAAGAAACCCTTTTTGAGAACTCAGAGTGAGTAAATTGGCCATTTTCATGCACTTTTAACCATTCCATAAATCTTGTGTTTTGGGCCCCTGGAAGCATGAAAATCACTTTAAACATGCTAATTTTAGCTCTAACACTGATGATCCACCTACAAATGTGAACTGACGTTCAAAAATAAAACATTTGAAAACGGACCATTTTCCACATTTCTGAAGCATGACGTAATGGGGGGGTGTTATCTCTTTTGTCGAAAATCAGCTGTTTTTGCTCGAACATTAAATGCCTCCAAATGGTATTTATTTCACTTCCCGAGCCCCTGGAAGCATGAAAATCACTTTAAACATGCTAATTTTAGCTCTAACACTGATGATCCACCTACAAATGTGAACTGACGTTCAAAAATAAAACATTTGAAAACGGACCATTTTCCACATTTCTGAAGCATGACGTAATGGGGGGGTGTTATCTCTTTTGTCGAAAATCAGCCGTTTTTGCTCGAACATTAAATGCCTCCAAATGGTATTTAATTAACTTCCCGGGGTGAAGAAACCCTTTTTGAGAACTCAGAGTGAGTAAATTGGCCATTTTCATGCACTTTTAACCATTCCATAAATCTTGTGTTTTGGGCCCCTGGAAGCATGAAAATCACTTTAAACATGCTAATTTTAGCTCTAACACTGATGATCCACCTACAAATGTGAACTGACGTTCAAAAATAAAACATTTGAAAACGGACCATTTTCCACATTTCTGAAGTATGGCGTAATGGGGGGGTGTTATCTCTTTTGTCGAAAATCAGCCGTTTTTGCTCTAACATTAAATGCCTCCAAATGGTATTTAATTAACTTCCCGGGGTGAAGAAACCCTTTTTGAGAACTCAGAGTGATAAATTGGCCATTTTCATGCACTTTTAACCATTCCATAAATCTTGTGTTTTGGGCCCCTGGAAGCATGAAAATCACTTTAAACATGCTAATTTTAGCTCTAACACTGATGATCCACCTACAAATGTGAACTGACGTTCAAAAATAAAACATTTGAAAACGGACCATTTTCCACATTTCTGAAGCATGACGTAATGGGGGGGTGTTATCTCTTTTGTCGAAAATCAGCTGTTTTTGCTCGAACATTAAATGCCTCCAAATGGTATTTATTTCACTTCCCGAGCCCCTGGAAGCATGAAAATCACTTTAAACATGCTAATTTTAGCTCTAACACTGATGATCCACCTACAAATGTGAACTGACGTTCAAAAATAAAACATTTGAAAACGGACCATTTTCCACATTTCTGAAGCATGACGTAATGGGGGGGTGTTATCTCTTTTGTCGAAAATCAGCCGTTTTTGCTTGAACATTAAATGCCTCCAAATGGTATTTAATTAACTTCCCGGGGTGAAGAAACCCTTTTTGAGAACTCAGAGTGAGTAAATTGGCCATTTTCATGCACTTTTAACCATTCCATAAATCTTGTGTTTTGGGCCCCTGGAAGCATGAAAATCACTTTAAACATGCTAATTTTAGCTCTAACACTGATGATCCACCTACAAATGTGAACTGACGTTCAAAAATAAAACATTTGAAAACGGACCATTTTCCACATTTCTGAAGCATGGCGTAATGGGGGGGTGTTATCTCTTTTGTCGAAAATCAGCCGTTTTTGCTCTAACATTAAATGCCTCCAAATGGTATTTAATTAACTTCCCGGGGTGAAGAAACCCTTTTTGAGAACTCAGAGTGATAAATTGGCCATTTTCATGCACTTTTAACCATTCCATAAATCTTGTGTTTTGGGCCCCTGGAAGCATGAAAATCACTTTAAACATGCTAATTTTAGCTCTAACACTGATGATCCACCTACAAATGTGAACTGACGTTCAAAAATAAAACATTTGAAAACGGACCATTTTCCACATTTCTGAAGCATGACGTAATGGGGGGGTGTTATCTCTTTTGTCGAAAATCAGCCGTTTTTGCTCGAACATTAAATGCCTCCAAATGGTATTTAATTAACTTCCTGGGGTGAAGAAACCCTTTTTGAGAACTCAGAGTGAGTAAATTGGCCATTTTCATGCACTTTTAACCATTCCATAAATCTTGTGTTTTGGGCCCCTGGCAGCATGAAAATCACTTTAAACATGCTAATTTTAGCTCTAACACTGATGATCCACCTACAAATGTGAACTGACGTTCAAAAATAAAACATTTGAAAACGGACCATTTTCCACATTTCTGAAGCATGACGTAATGGGGGGGTGTTATCTCTTTTGTCGAAAATCAGCCGTTTTTGCTCGAACATTAAATGCCTCCAAATGGTATTTAATTAACTTCCCGGGGTGAAGAAACCCTTTTTGAGAACTCAGAGTGAGTAAATTGGCCATTTTCATGCACTTTTAACCATTCCATAAATCTTGTGTTTTGGGCCCCTGGAAGCATGAAAATCAATTTAAACATGCTAATTTTAGCTCTAACACTGATGATCCACCTACAAATGTGAACTGACGTTCAAAAATAAAACATTTGAAAACGGACCATTTTCCACATTTCTGAAGCATGACGTAATGGGGGGGTGTTATCTCTTTTGTCGAAAATCAGCCGTTTTTGCTCGAACATTAAATGCCTCCAAATGGTATTTAATTAACTTCCCGGGGTGAAGAAACCCTTTTTGAGAACTCAGAGTGAGTAAATTGGCCATTTTCATGCACTTTTAACCATTCCATAAATCTTGTGTTTTGGGCCCCTGGAAGCATGAAAATCACTTTAAACATGCTAATTTTAGCTCTAACACTGATGATCCACCTACAAATGTGAACTGACGTTCAAAAATAAAACATTTGAAAACGGACCATTTTCGACATTTCTGAATCATGACGTAATGGGGGGGTGTTATCTCTTTTGTCGAAAATCAGCTGTTTTTGCTCGAACATTAAATGCCTCCAAATGGTATTTAATTAACTTCCCGGGGTGAAGAAACCCTTTCTGAGAACTCAGAGTGAGTAAATTGGCCATTTTCATGCACTTTTAACCATTCCATAAATCTTGTGTTTTGGGCCCCTGGAAGCATGAAAATCACTTTAAACATGCTAATTTTAGCTCTAACACTGATGATCCACCTACAAATGTGAACTGACGTTCAAAAATAAAACATTTGAAAACGGACCATTTTCCACATTTCTGAAGCATGACGTAATGGGGGGGTGTTATCTCTTTTGTCGAAAATCAGCCGTTTTTGCTCGAACATTAAATGCCTCCAAATGGTATTTAATTAACTTCCCGGGGTGAAGAAACCCTTTTTGAGAACTCAGAGTGAGTAAATTGGCCATTTTCATGCACTTTTAACCATTCCATAAATCTTGTGTTTTGGGCCCCTGGAAGCATGAAAATCACTTTAAACATGCTAATTTTAGCTCTAACACTGATGATCCACCTACAAATGTGAACTGACGTTCAAAAATAAAACATTTGAAAACGGACCATTTTCCACATTTCTGAAGCATGACGTAATGGGGGGGTGTTATCTCTTTTGTCGAAAATCAGCCGTTTTTGCTCGAACATTAAATGCCTCCAAATGGTATTTAATTAACTTCCCGGGGTGAAGAAACCCTTTTTGAGAACTCAGAGTGAGTAAATTGGCCATTTTCATGCACTTTTAACCATTCCATAAATCTTGTGTTTTGGGCCCCTGGAAGCATGAAAATCACTTTAAACATGCTAATTTTAGCTCTAACACTGATGATCCACCTACAAATGTGAACTGACGTTCAAATATAAAACATTTGAAAACGGACCATTTTCCACATTTCTGAAGCATGACGTAATGGGGGGGGTGTTATCTCTTTTGTCGAAAATCAGCCGTTTTTGCTCGAACATTAAATGCCTCCAAATGGTATTTAATTAACTTCCCGGGGTGAAGAAACCCTTTTTGAGAACTCAGAGTGAGTAAATTGGCCATTTTCATGCACTTTTAACCATTCCATAAATCTTGTGTTTTGGGCCCCTGGAAGCATGAAAATCACTTTAAACATGCTAATTTTAGCTCTAACACTGATGATCCACCTACAAATGTGAACTGACGTTCAAAAATAAAACATTTGAAAACGGACCATTTTCCACATTTCTGAAGCATGACGTAATGGGGGGGTGTTATCTCTTTTGTCGAAAATCAGCTGTTTTTGCTCGAACATTAAATGCCTCCAAATGGTATTTATTTCACTTCCCGAGCCCCTGGAAGCATGAAAATCACTTTAAACATGCTAATTTTAGCTCTAACACTGATGATCCACCTACAAATGTGAACTGACGTTCAAAAATAAAACATTTGAAAACGGACCTTTTTCCACATTTCTGAAGCATGACGTAATGGGGGGGTGTTATCTCTTTTGTCGAAAATCAGCCGTTTTTGCTCGAACATTAAATGCCTCCAAATGGTATTTAATTAACTTCCCGGGGTGAAGAAACCCTTTTTGAGAACTCAGAGTGAGTAAATTGGCCATTTTCATGCACTTTTAACCATTCCATAAATCTTGTGTTTTGGGCCCCTGGAAGCATGAAAATCACTTTAAACATGCTAATTTTAGCTCTAACACTGATGATCCACCTACAAATGTGAACTGACGTTCAAAAATGAAACATTTGAAAACGTACCATTTTCCACATTTCTGAAGCATGGCGTAATGGGGGGGTGTTATCTCTTTTGTCGAAAATCAGCCGTTTTTGCTCTAACATTAAATGCCTCCAAATGGTATTTAATTAACTTCCCGGGGTGAAGAAACCCTTTTTGAGAACTCAGAGTGATAAATTGGCCATTTTCATGCACTTTTAACCATTCCATAAATCTTGTGTTTTGGGCCCCTGGAAGCATGAAAATCACTTTAAACATGCTAATTTTAGCTCTAACACTGATGATCCACCTACAAATGTGAACTGACGTTCAAAAATAAAACATTTGAAAACGGACCATTTTCCACATTTCTGAAGCATGACGTAATGGGGGGGTGTTATCTCTTTTGTCGAAAATCAGCCGTTTTTGCTCGAACATTAAATGCCTCCAAATGGTATTTAATTAACTTCCTGGGGTGAAGAAACCCTTTTTGAGAACTCAGAGTGAGTAAATTGGCCATTTTCATGCACTTTTAACCATTCCATAAATCTTGTGTTTTGGGCCCCTGGCAGCATGAAAATCACTTTAAACATGCTAATTTTAGCTCTAACACTGATGATCCACCTACAAATGTGAACTGACGTTCAAAAATAAAACATTTGAAAACGGACCATTTTCCACATTTCTGAAGCATGACGTAATGGGGGGGTGTTATCTCTTTTGTCGAAAATCAGCCGTTTTTGCTCGAACATTAAATGCCTCCAAATGGTATTTAATTAACTTCCCGGGGTGAAGAAACCCTTTTTGAGAACTCAGAGTGAGTAAATTGGCCATTTTCATGCACTTTTAACCATTCCATAAATCTTGTGTTTTGGGCCCCTGGAAGCATGAAAATCAATTTAAACATGCTAATTTTAGCTCTAACACTGATGATCCACCTACAAATGTGAACTGACGTTCAAAAATAAAACATTTGAAAACGGACCATTTTCCACATTTCTGAAGCATGACGTAATGGGGGGGTGTTATCTCTTTTGTCGAAAATCAGCCGTTTTTGCTCGAACATTAAATGCCTCCAAATGGTATTTAATTAACTTCCCGGGGTGAAGAAACCCTTTTTGAGAACTCAGAGTGAGTAAATCGGCCATTTTCATGCACTTTTAACCATTCCATAAATCTTGTGTTTTGGGCCCCTGGAAGCATGAAAATCACTTTAAACATGCTAATTTTAGCTCTAACACTGATGATCCACCTACAAATGTGAACTGACGTTCAAAAATAAAACATTTGAAAACGGACCATTTTCGACATTTCTGAAGCATGACGTAATGGGGGGGTGTTATCTCTTTTGTCGAAAATCAGCTGTTTTTGCTCGAACATTAAATGCCTCCAAATGGTATTTAATTAACTTCCCGGGGTGAAGAAACCCTTTCTGAGAACTCAGAGTGAGTAAATTGGCCATTTTCATGCACTTTTAACCATTCCATAAATCTTGTGTTTTGGGCCCCTGGAAGCATGAAAATCACTTTAAACATGCTAATTTTAGCTCTAACACTGATGATCCACCTACAAATGTGAACTGACGTTCAAAAATAAAACATTTGAAAACGGACCATTTTCCACATTTCTGAAGCATGACGTAATGGGGGGGTGTTATCTCTTTTGTCGAAAATCAGCCGTTTTTGCTCGAAGATTAAATGCCTCCAAATGGTATTTAATTAACTTCCCGGGGTGAAGAAACCCTTTTTGAGAACTCAGAGTGAGTAAATTGGCCATTTTCATGCACTTTTAACCATTCCATAAATCTTGTGTTTTGGGCCCCTGGAAGCATGAAAATCACTTTAAACATGCTAATTTTAGCTCTAACACTGATGATCCACCTACAAATGTGAACTGACGTTCAAAAATAAAACATTTGAAAACGGACCATTTTCCACATTTCTGAAGCATGACGTAATGGGGGGGTGTTATCTCTTTTGTCGAAAATCAGCCGTTTTTGCTCGAACATTAAATGCCTCCAAATGGTATTTAATTAACTTCCCGGGGTGAAGAAACCCTTTTTGAGAACTCAGAGTGAGTAAATTGGCCATTTTCATGCACTTTTAACCATTCCATAAATCTTGTGTTTTGGGCCCCTGGAAGCATGAAAATCACTTTAAACATGCTAATTTTAGCTCTAACACTGATGATCCACCTACAAATGTGAACTGACGTTCAAAAATAAAACATTTGAAAACGGACCATTTTCCACATTTCTGAAGCATGACGTAATGGGGGGGTGTTATCTCTTTTGTCGAAAATCAGCTGTTTTTGCTCGAACATTAAATGCCTCCAAATGGTATTTATTTCACTTCCCGAGCCCCTGGAAGCATGAAAATCACTTTAAACATGCTAATTTTAGCTCTAACACTGATGATCCACCTACAAATGTGAACTGACGTTCAAAAATAAAACATTTGAAAACGGACCATTTTCCACATTTCTGAAGCATGACGTAATGGGGGGGTGTTATCTCTTTTGTCGAAAATCAGCCGTTTTTGCTCGAACATTAAATGCCTCCAAATGGTATTTAATTAACTTCCCGGGGTGAAGAAACCCTTTTTGAGAACTCAGAGTGAGTAAATTGGCCATTTTCATGCACTTTTAACCATTCCATAAATCTTGTGTTTTGGGCCCCTGGAAGCATGAAAATCACTTTAAACATGCTAATTTTAGCTCTAACACTGATGATCCACCTACAAATGTGAACTGACGTTCAAAAATAAAACATTTGAAAACGGACCATTTTCCACATTTCTGAAGTATGGCGTAATGGGGGGGTGTTATCTCTTTTGTCGAAAATCAGCCGTTTTTGCTCTAACATTAAATGCCTCCAAATGGTATTTAATTAACTTCCCGGGGTGAAGAAACCCTTTTTGAGAACTCAGAGTGATAAATTGGCCATTTTCATGCACTTTTAACCATTCCATAAATCTTGTGTTTTGGGCCCCTGGAAGCATGAAAATCACTTTAAACATGCTAATTTTAGCTCTAACACTGATGATCCACCTACAAATGTGAACTGACGTTCAAAAATAAAACATTTGAAAACGGACCATTTTCCACATTTCTGAAGCATGACGTAATGGGGGGGTGTTATCTCTTTTGTCGAAAATCAGCTGTTTTTGCTCGAACATTAAATGCCTCCAAATGGTATTTATTTCACTTCCCGAGCCCCTGGAAGCATGAAAATCACTTTAAACATGCTAATTTTAGCTCTAACACTGATGATCCACCTACAAATGTGAACTGACGTTCAAAAATAAAACATTTGAAAACGGACCATTTTCCACATTTCTGAAGCATGACGTAATGGGGGGGTGTTATCTCTTTTGTCGAAAATCAGCCGTTTTTGCTTGAACATTAAATGCCTCCAAATGGTATTTAATTAACTTCCCGGGGTGAAGAAACCCTTTTTGAGAACTCAGAGTGAGTAAATTGGCCATTTTCATGCACTTTTAACCATTCCATAAATCTTGTGTTTTGGGCCCCTGGAAGCATGAAAATCACTTTAAACATGCTAATTTTAGCTCTAACACTGATGATCCACCTACAAATGTGAACTGACGTTCAAAAATAAAACATTTGAAAACGGACCATTTTCCACATTTCTGAAGCATGGCGTAATGGGGGGGTGTTATCTCTTTTGTCGAAAATCAGCCGTTTTTGCTCTAACATTAAATGCCTCCAAATGGTATTTAATTAACTTCCCGGGGTGAAGAAACCCTTTTTGAGAACTCAGAGTGATAAATTGGCCATTTTCATGCACTTTTAACCATTCCATAAATCTTGTGTTTTGGGCCCCTGGAAGCATGAAAATCACTTTAAACATGCTAATTTTAGCTCTAACACTGATGATCCACCTACAAATGTGAACTGACGTTCAAAAATAAAACATTTGAAAACGGACCATTTTCCACATTTCTGAAGCATGACGTAATGGGGGGGTGTTATCTCTTTTGTCGAAAATCAGCCGTTTTTGCTCGAACATTAAATGCCTCCAAATGGTATTTAATTAACTTCCTGGGGTGAAGAAACCCTTTTTGAGAACTCAGAGTGAGTAAATTGGCCATTTTCATGCACTTTTAACCATTCCATAAATCTTGTGTTTTGGGCCCCTGGCAGCATGAAAATCACTTTAAACATGCTAATTTTAGCTCTAACACTGATGATCCACCTACAAATGTGAACTGACGTTCAAAAATAAAACATTTGAAAACGGACCATTTTCCACATTTCTGAAGCATGACGTAATGGGGGGGTGTTATCTCTTTTGTCGAAAATCAGCCGTTTTTGCTCGAACATTAAATGCCTCCAAATGGTATTTAATTAACTTCCCGGGGTGAAGAAACCCTTTTTGAGAACTCAGAGTGAGTAAATTGGCCATTTTCATGCACTTTTAACCATTCCATAAATCTTGTGTTTTGGGCCCCTGGAAGCATGAAAATCAATTTAAACATGCTAATTTTAGCTCTAACACTGATGATCCACCTACAAATGTGAACTGACGTTCAAAAATAAAACATTTGAAAACGGACCATTTTCCACATTTCTGAAGCATGACGTAATGGGGGGGTGTTATCTCTTTTGTCGAAAATCAGCCGTTTTTGCTCGAACATTAAATGCCTCCAAATGGTATTTAATTAACTTCCCGGGGTGAAGAAACCCTTTTTGAGAACTCAGAGTGAGTAAATTGGCCATTTTCATGCACTTTTAACCATTCCATAAATCTTGTGTTTTGGGCCCCTGGAAGCATGAAAATCACTTTAAACATGCTAATTTTAGCTCTAACACTGATGATCCACCTACAAATGTGAACTGACGTTCAAAAATAAAACATTTGAAAACGGACCATTTTCGACATTTCTGAATCATGACGTAATGGGGGGGTGTTATCTCTTTTGTCGAAAATCAGCTGTTTTTGCTCGAACATTAAATGCCTCCAAATGGTATTTAATTAACTTCCCGGGGTGAAGAAACCCTTTCTGAGAACTCAGAGTGAGTAAATTGGCCATTTTCATGCACTTTTAACCATTCCATAAATCTTGTGTTTTGGGCCCCTGGAAGCATGAAAATCACTTTAAACATGCTAATTTTAGCTCTAACACTGATGATCCACCTACAAATGTGAACTGACGTTCAAAAATAAAACATTTGAAAACGGACCATTTTCCACATTTCTGAAGCATGACGTAATGGGGGGGAGTTATCTCTTTTGTCGAAAATCAGCCGTTTTTGCTCGAACATTAAATGCCTCCAAATGGTATTTAATTAACTTCCCGGGGTGAAGAAACCCTTTTTGAGAACTCAGAGTGAGTAAATTGGCCATTTTCATGCACTTTTAACCATTCCATAAATCTTGTGTTTTGGGCCCCTGGAAGCATGAAAATCACTTTAAACATGCTAATTTTAGCTCTAACACTGATGATCCACCTACAAATGTGAACTGACGTTCAAAAATAAAACATTTGAAAACGGACCATTTTCCACATTTCTGAAGCATGACGTAATGGGGGGGTGTTATCTCTTTTGTCGAAAATCAGCCGTTTTTGCTCGAACATTAAATGCCTCCAAATGGTATTTAATTAACTTCCCGGGGTGAAGAAACCCTTTTTGAGAACTCAGAGTGAGTAAATTGGCCATTTTCATGCACTTTTAACCATTCCATAAATCTTGTGTTTTGGGCCCCTGGAAGCATGAAAATCACTTTAAACATGCTAATTTTAGCTCTAACACTGATGATCCACCTACAAATGTGAACTGACGTTCAAATATAAAACATTTGAAAACGGACCATTTTCCACATTTCTGAAGCATGACGTAATGGGGGGGGTGTTATCTCTTTTGTCGAAAATCAGCCGTTTTTGCTCGAACATTAAATGCCTCCAAATGGTATTTAATTAACTTCCCGGGGTGAAGAAACCCTTTTTGAGAACTCAGAGTGAGTAAATTGGCCATTTTCATGCACTTTTAACCATTCCATAAATCTTGTGTTTTGGGCCCCTGGAAGCATGAAAATCACTTTAAACATGCTAATTTTAGCTCTAACACTGATGATCCACCTACAAATGTGAACTGACGTTCAAAAATAAAACATTTGAAAACGGACCATTTTCCACATTTCTGAAGCATGACGTAATGGGGGGGTGTTATCTCTTTTGTCGAAAATCAGCTGTTTTTGCTCGAACATTAAATGCCTCCAAATGGTATTTATTTCACTTCCCGAGCCCCTGGAAGCATGAAAATCACTTTAAACATGCTAATTTTAGCTCTAACACTGATGATCCACCTACAAATGTGAACTGACGTTCAAAAATAAAACATTTGAAAACGGACCTTTTTCCACATTTCTGAAGCATGACGTAATGGGGGGGTGTTATCTCTTTTGTCGAAAATCAGCCGTTTTTGCTCGAACATTAAATGCCTCCAAATGGTATTTAATTAACTTCCCGGGGTGAAGAAACCCTTTTTGAGAACTCAGAGTGAGTAAATTGGCCATTTTCATGCACTTTTAACCATTCCATAAATCTTGTGTTTTGGGCCCCTGGAAGCATGAAAATCACTTTAAACATGCTAATTTTAGCTCTAACACTGATGATCCACCTACAAATGTGAACTGACGTTCAAAAATGAAACATTTGAAAACGTACCATTTTCCACATTTCTGAAGCATGGCGTAATGGGGGGGTGTTATCTCTTTTGTCGAAAATCAGCCGTTTTTGCTCTAACATTAAATGCCTCCAAATGGTATTTAATTAACTTCCCGGGGTGAAGAAACCCTTTTTGAGAACTCAGAGTGATAAATTGGCCATTTTCATGCACTTTTAACCATTCCATAAATCTTGTGTTTTGGGCCCCTGGAAGCATGAAAATCACTTTAAACATGCTAATTTTAGCTCTAACACTGATGATCCACCTACAAATGTGAACTGACGTTCAAAAATAAAACATTTGAAAACGGACCATTTTCCACATTTCTGAAGCATGACGTAATGGGGGGGTGTTATCTCTTTTGTCGAAAATCAGCCGTTTTTGCTCGAACATTAAATGCCTCCAAATGGTATTTAATTAACTTCCTGGGGTGAAGAAACCCTTTTTGAGAACTCAGAGTGAGTAAATTGGCCATTTTCATGCACTTTTAACCATTCCATAAATCTTGTGTTTTGGGCCCCTGGCAGCATGAAAATCACTTTAAACATGCTAATTTTAGCTCTAACACTGATGATCCACCTACAAATGTGAACTGACGTTCAAAAATAAAACATTTGAAAACGGACCATTTTCCACATTTCTGAAGCATGACGTAATGGGGGGGTGTTATCTCTTTTGTCGAAAATCAGCCGTTTTTGCTCGAACATTAAATGCCTCCAAATGGTATTTAATTAACTTCCCGGGGTGAAGAAACCCTTTTTGAGAACTCAGAGTGAGTAAATTGGCCATTTTCATGCACTTTTAACCATTCCATAAATCTTGTGTTTTGGGCCCCTGGAAGCATGAAAATCAATTTAAACATGCTAATTTTAGCTCTAACACTGATGATCCACCTACAAATGTGAACTGACGTTCAAAAATAAAACATTTGAAAACGGACCATTTTCCACATTTCTGAAGCATGACGTAATGGGGGGGTGTTATCTCTTTTGTCGAAAATCAGCCGTTTTTGCTCGAACATTAAATGCCTCCAAATGGTATTTAATTAACTTCCCGGGGTGAAGAAACCCTTTTTGAGAACTCAGAGTGAGTAAATCGGCCATTTTCATGCACTTTTAACCATTCCATAAATCTTGTGTTTTGGGCCCCTGGAAGCATGAAAATCACTTTAAACATGCTAATTTTAGCTCTAACACTGATGATCCACCTACAAATGTGAACTGACGTTCAAAAATAAAACATTTGAAAACGGACAATTTTCGACATTTCTGAAGCATGACGTAATGGGGGGGTGTTATCTCTTTTGTCGAAAATCAGCTGTTTTTGCTCGAACATTAAATGCCTCCAAATGGTATTTAATTAACTTCCCGGGGTGAAGAAACCCTTTCTGAGAACTCAGAGTGAGTAAATTGGCCATTTTCATGCACTTTTAACCATTCCATAAATCTTGTGTTTTGGGCCCCTGGAAGCATGAAAATCACTTTAAACATGCTAATTTTAGCTCTAACACTGATGATCCACCTACAAATGTGAACTGACGTTCAAAAATAAAACATTTGAAAACGGACCATTTTCCACATTTCTGAAGCATGACGTAATGGGGGGGTGTTATCTCTTTTGTCGAAAATCAGCCGTTTTTGCTCGAAGATTAAATGCCTCCAAATGGTATTTAATTAACTTCCCGGGGTGAAGAAACCCTTTTTGAGAACTCAGAGTGAGTAAATTGGCCATTTTCATGCACTTTTAACCATTCCATAAATCTTGTGTTTTGGGCCCCTGGAAGCATGAAAATCACTTTAAACATGCTAATTTTAGCTCTAACACTGATGATCCACCTACAAATGTGAACTGACGTTCAAAAATAAAACATTTGAAAACGGACCATTTTCCACATTTCTGAAGCATGACGTAATGGGGGGGTGTTATCTCTTGTCGAAAATCAGCCGTTTTTGCTCGAACATTAAATGCCTCCAAATGGTATTTAATTAACTTCCCGGGGTGAAGAAACCCTTTTTGAGAACTCAGAGTGAGTAAATTGGCCATTTTCATGCACTTTTAACCATTCCATAAATCTTGTGTTTTGGGCCCCTGGAAGCATGAAAATCACTTTAAACATGCTAATTTTAGCTCTAACACTGATGATCCACCTACAAATGTGAACTGACGTTCAAAAATAAAACATTTGAAAACGGACCATTTTCCACATTTCTGAAGCATGACGTAATGGGGGGGTGTTATCTCTTTTGTCGAAAATCAGCTGTTTTTGCTCGAACATTAAATGCCTCCAAATGGTATTTATTTCACTTCCCGAGCCCCTGGAAGCATGAAAATCACTTTAAACATGCTAATTTTAGCTCTAACACTGATGATCCACCTACAAATGTGAACTGACGTTCAAAAATAAAACATTTGAAAACGGACCATTTTCCACATTTCTGAAGCATGACGTAATGGGGGGGTGTTATCTCTTTTGTCGAAAATCAGCCGTTTTTGCTCGAACATTAAATGCCTCCAAATGGTATTTAATTAACTTCCCGGGGTGAAGAAACCCTTTTTGAGAACTCAGAGTGAGTAAATTGGCCATTTTCATGCACTTTTAACCATTCCATAAATCTTGTGTTTTGGGCCCCTGGAAGCATGAAAATCACTTTAAACATGCTAATTTTAGCTCTAACACTGATGATCCACCTACAAATGTGAACTGACGTTCAAAAATAAAACATTTGAAAACGGACCATTTTCCACATTTCTGAAGTATGGCGTAATGGGGGGGTGTTATCTCTTTTGTCGAAAATCAGCCGTTTTTGCTCTAACATTAAATGCCTCCAAATGGTATTTAATTAACTTCCCGGGGTGAAGAAACCCTTTTTGAGAACTCAGAGTGATAAATTGGCCATTTTCATGCACTTTTAACCATTCCATAAATCTTGTGTTTTGGGCCCCTGGAAGCATGAAAATCACTTTAAACATGCTAATTTTAGCTCTAACACTGATGATCCACCTACAAATGTGAACTGACGTTCAAAAATAAAACATTTGAAAACGGACCATTTTCCACATTTCTGAAGCATGACGTAATGGGGGGGTGTTATCTCTTTTGTCGAAAATCAGCTGTTTTTGCTCGAACATTAAATGCCTCCAAATGGTATTTATTTCACTTCCCGAGCCCCTGGAAGCATGAAAATCACTTTAAACATGCTAATTTTAGCTCTAACACTGATGATCCACCTACAAATGTGAACTGACGTTCAAAAATAAAACATTTGAAAACGGACCATTTTCCACATTTCTGAAGCATGACGTAATGGGGGGGTGTTATCTCTTTTGTCGAAAATCAGCCGTTTTTGCTTGAACATTAAATGCCTCCAAATGGTATTTAATTAACTTCCCGGGGTGAAGAAACCCTTTTTGAGAACTCAGAGTGAGTAAATTGGCCATTTTCATGCACTTTTAACCATTCCATAAATCTTGTGTTTTGGGCCCCTGGAAGCATGAAAATCACTTTAAACATGCTAATTTTAGCTCTAACACTGATGATCCACCTACAAATGTGAACTGACGTTCAAAAATAAAACATTTGAAAACGGACCATTTTCCACATTTCTGAAGCATGGCGTAATGGGGGGGTGTTATCTCTTTTGTCGAAAATCAGCCGTTTTTGCTCTAACATTAAATGCCTCCAAATGGTATTTAATTAACTTCCCGGGGTGAAGAAACCCTTTTTGAGAACTCAGAGTGATAAATTGGCCATTTTCATGCACTTTTAACCATTCCATAAATCTTGTGTTTTGGGCCCCTGGAAGCATGAAAATCACTTTAAACATGCTAATTTTAGCTCTAACACTGATGATCCACCTACAAATGTGAACTGACGTTCAAAAATAAAACATTTGAAAACGGACCATTTTCCACATTTCTGAAGCATGACGTAATGGGGGGGTGTTATCTCTTTTGTCGAAAATCAGCCGTTTTTGCTCGAACATTAAATGCCTCCAAATGGTATTTAATTAACTTCCTGGGGTGAAGAAACCCTTTTTGAGAACTCAGAGTGAGTAAATTGGCCATTTTCATGCACTTTTAACCATTCCATAAATCTTGTGTTTTGGGCCCCTGGCAGCATGAAAATCACTTTAAACATGCTAATTTTAGCTCTAACACTGATGATCCACCTACAAATGTGAACTGACGTTCAAAAATAAAACATTTGAAAACGGACCATTTTCCACATTTCTGAAGCATGACGTAATGGGGGGGTGTTATCTCTTTTGTCGAAAATCAGCCGTTTTTGCTCGAACATTAAATGCCTCCAAATGGTATTTAATTAACTTCCCGGGGTGAAGAAACCCTTTTTGAGAACTCAGAGTGAGTAAATTGGCCATTTTCATGCACTTTTAACCATTCCATAAATCTTGTGTTTTGGGCCCCTGGAAGCATGAAAATCAATTTAAACATGCTAATTTTAGCTCTAACACTGATGATCCACCTACAAATGTGAACTGACGTTCAAAAATAAAACATTTGAAAACGGACCATTTTCCACATTTCTGAAGCATGACGTAATGGGGGGGTGTTATCTCTTTTGTCGAAAATCAGCCGTTTTTGCTCGAACATTAAATGCCTCCAAATGGTATTTAATTAACTTCCCGGGGTGAAGAAACCCTTTTTGAGAACTCAGAGTGAGTAAATTGGCCATTTTCATGCACTTTTAACCATTCCATAAATCTTGTGTTTTGGGCCCCTGGAAGCATGAAAATCACTTTAAACATGCTAATTTTAGCTCTAACACTGATGATCCACCTACAAATGTGAACTGACGTTCAAAAATAAAACATTTGAAAACGGACCATTTTCGACATTTCTGAATCATGACGTAATGGGGGGGTGTTATCTCTTTTGTCGAAAATCAGCTGTTTTTGCTCGAACATTAAATGCCTCCAAATGGTATTTAATTAACTTCCCGGGGTGAAGAAACCCTTTCTGAGAAATCAGAGTGAGTAAATTGGCCATTTTCATGCACTTTTAACCATTCCATAAATCTTGTGTTTTGGGCCCCTGGAAGCATGAAAATCACTTTAAACATGCTAATTTTAGCTCTAACACTGATGATCCACCTACAAATGTGAACTGACGTTCAAAAATAAAACATTTGAAAACGGACCATTTTCCACATTTCTGAAGCATGACGTAATGGGGGGGAGTTATCTCTTTTGTCGAAAATCAGCCGTTTTTGCTCGAACATTAAATGCCTCCAAATGGTATTTAATTAACTTCCCGGGGTGAAGAAACCCTTTTTGAGAACTCAGAGTGAGTAAATTGGCCATTTTCATGCACTTTTAACCATTCCATAAATCTTGTGTTTTGGGCCCCTGGAAGCATGAAAATCACTTTAAACATGCTAATTTTAGCTCTAACACTGATGATCCACCTACAAATGTGAACTGACGTTCAAAAATAAAACATTTGAAAACGGACCATTTTCCACATTTCTGAAGCATGACGTAATGGGGGGGTGTTATCTCTTTTGTCGAAAATCAGCCGTTTTTGCTCGAACATTAAATGCCTCCAAATGGTATTTAATTAACTTCCCGGGGTGAAGAAACCCTTTTTGAGAACTCAGAGTGAGTAAATTGGCCATTTTCATGCACTTTTAACCATTCCATAAATCTTGTGTTTTGGGCCCCTGGAAGCATGAAAATCACTTTAAACATGCTAATTTTAGCTCTAACACTGATGATCCACCTACAAATGTGAACTGACGTTCAAATATAAAACATTTGAAAACGGACCATTTTCCACATTTCTGAAGCATGACGTAATGGGGGGGGTGTTATCTCTTTTGTCGAAAATCAGCCGTTTTTGCTCGAACATTAAATGCCTCCAAATGGTATTTAATTAACTTCCCGGGGTGAAGAAACCCTTTTTGAGAACTCAGAGTGAGTAAATTGGCCATTTTCATGCACTTTTAACCATTCCATAAATCTTGTGTTTTGGGCCCCTGGAAGCATGAAAATCACTTTAAACATGCTAATTTTAGCTCTAACACTGATGATCCACCTACAAATGTGAACTGACGTTCAAAAATAAAACATTTGAAAACGGACCATTTTCCACATTTCTGAAGCATGACGTAATGGGGGGGTGTTATCTCTTTTGTCGAAAATCAGCTGTTTTTGCTCGAACATTAAATGCCTCCAAATGGTATTTATTTCACTTCCCGAGCCCCTGGAAGCATGAAAATCACTTTAAACATGCTAATTTTAGCTCTAACACTGATGATCCACCTACAAATGTGAACTGACGTTCAAAAATAAAACATTTGAAAACGGACCTTTTTCCACATTTCTGAAGCATGACGTAATGGGGGGGTGTTATCTCTTTTGTCGAAAATCAGCCGTTTTTGCTCGAACATTAAATGCCTCCAAATGGTATTTAATTAACTTCCCGGGGTGAAGAAACCCTTTTTGAGAACTCAGAGTGAGTAAATTGGCCATTTTCATGCACTTTTAACCATTCCATAAATCTTGTGTTTTGGGCCCCTGGAAGCATGAAAATCACTTTAAACATGCTAATTTTAGCTCTAACACTGATGATCCACCTACAAATGTGAACTGACGTTCAAAAATGAAACATTTGAAAACGTACCATTTTCCACATTTCTGAAGCATGGCGTAATGGGGGGGTGTTATCTCTTTTGTCGAAAATCAGCCGTTTTTGCTCTAACATTAAATGCCTCCAAATGGTATTTAATTAACTTCCCGGGGTGAAGAAACCCTTTTTGAGAACTCAGAGTGATAAATTGGCCATTTTCATGCACTTTTAACCATTCCATAAATCTTGTGTTTTGGGCCCCTGGAAGCATGAAAATCACTTTAAACATGCTAATTTTAGCTCTAACACTGATGATCCACCTACAAATGTGAACTGACGTTCAAAAATAAAACATTTGAAAACGGACCATTTTCCACATTTCTGAAGCATGACGTAATGGGGGGGTGTTATCTCTTTTGTCGAAAATCAGCCGTTTTTGCTCGAACATTAAATGCCTCCAAATGGTATTTAATTAACTTCCTGGGGTGAAGAAACCCTTTTTGAGAACTCAGAGTGAGTAAATTGGCCATTTTCATGCACTTTTAACCATTCCATAAATCTTGTGTTTTGGGCCCCTGGCAGCATGAAAATCACTTTAAACATGCTAATTTTAGCTCTAACACTGATGATCCACCTACAAATGTGAACTGACGTTCAAAAATAAAACATTTGAAAACGGACCATTTTCCACATTTCTGAAGCATGACGTAATGGGGGGGTGTTATCTCTTTTGTCGAAAATCAGCCGTTTTTGCTCGAACATTAAATGCCTCCAAATGGTATTTAATTAACTTCCCGGGGTGAAGAAACCCTTTTTGAGAACTCAGAGTGAGTAAATTGGCCATTTTCATGCACTTTTAACCATTCCATAAATCTTGTGTTTTGGGCCCCTGGAAGCATGAAAATCAATTTAAACATGCTAATTTTAGCTCTAACACTGATGATCCACCTACAAATGTGAACTGACGTTCAAAAATAAAACATTTGAAAACGGACCATTTTCCACATTTCTGAAGCATGACGTAATGGGGGGGTGTTATCTCTTTTGTCGAAAATCAGCCGTTTTTGCTCGAACATTAAATGCCTCCAAATGGTATTTAATTAACTTCCCGGGGTGAAGAAACCCTTTTTGAGAACTCAGAGTGAGTAAATCGGCCATTTTCATGCACTTTTAACCATTCCATAAATCTTGTGTTTTGGGCCCCTGGAAGCATGAAAATCACTTTAAACATGCTAATTTTAGCTCTAACACTGATGATCCACCTACAAATGTGAACTGACGTTCAAAAATAAAACATTTGAAAACGGACCATTTTCGACATTTCTGAAGCATGACGTAATGGGGGGGTGTTATCTCTTTTGTCGAAAATCAGCTGTTTTTGCTCGAACATTAAATGCCTCCAAATGGTATTTAATTAACTTCCCGGGGTGAAGAAACCCTTTCTGAGAACTCAGAGTGAGTAAATTGGCCATTTTCATGCACTTTTAACCATTCCATAAATCTTGTGTTTTGGGCCCCTGGAAGCATGAAAATCACTTTAAACATGCTAATTTTAGCTCTAACACTGATGATCCACCTACAAATGTGAACTGACGTTCAAAAATAAAACATTTGAAAACGGACCATTTTCCACATTTCTGAAGCATGACGTAATGGGGGGGTGTTATCTCTTTTGTCGAAAATCAGCCGTTTTTGCTCGAAGATTAAATGCCTCCAAATGGTATTTAATTAACTTCCCGGGGTGAAGAAACCCTTTTTGAGAACTCAGAGTGAGTAAATTGGCCATTTTCATGCACTTTTAACCATTCCATAAATCTTGTGTTTTGGGCCCCTGGAAGCATGAAAATCACTTTAAACATGCTAATTTTAGCTCTAACACTGATGATCCACCTACAAATGTGAACTGACGTTCAAAAATAAAACATTTGAAAACGGACCATTTTCCACATTTCTGAAGCATGACGTAATGGGGGGGTGTTATCTCTTGTCGAAAATCAGCCGTTTTTGCTCGAACATTAAATGCCTCCAAATGGTATTTAATTAACTTCCCGGGGTGAAGAAACCCTTTTTGAGAACTCAGAGTGAGTAAATTGGCCATTTTCATGCACTTTTAACCATTCCATAAATCTTGTGTTTTGGGCCCCTGGAAGCATGAAAATCACTTTAAACATGCTAATTTTAGCTCTAACACTGATGATCCACCTACAAATGTGAACTGACGTTCAAAAATAAAACATTTGAAAACGGACCATTTTCCACATTTCTGAAGCATGACGTAATGGGGGGGTGTTATCTCTTTTGTCGAAAATCAGCTGTTTTTGCTCGAACATTAAATGCCTCCAAATGGTATTTATTTCACTTCCCGAGCCCCTGGAAGCATGAAAATCACTTTAAACATGCTAATTTTAGCTCTAACACTGATGATCCACCTACAAATGTGAACTGACGTTCAAAAATAAAACATTTGAAAACGGACCATTTTCCACATTTCTGAAGCATGACGTAATGGGGGGGTGTTATCTCTTTTGTCGAAAATCAGCCGTTTTTGCTCGAACATTAAATGCCTCCAAATGGTATTTAATTAACTTCCCGGGGTGAAGAAACCCTTTTTGAGAACTCAGAGTGAGTAAATTGGCCATTTTCATGCACTTTTAACCATTCCATAAATCTTGTGTTTTGGGCCCCTGGAAGCATGAAAATCACTTTAAACATGCTAATTTTAGCTCTAACACTGATGATCCACCTACAAATGTGAACTGACGTTCAAAAATAAAACATTTGAAAACGGACCATTTTCCACATTTCTGAAGTATGGCGTAATGGGGGGGTGTTATCTCTTTTGTCGAAAATCAGCCGTTTTTGCTCTAACATTAAATGCCTCCAAATGGTATTTAATTAACTTCCCGGGGTGAAGAAACCCTTTTTGAGAACTCAGAGTGATAAATTGGCCATTTTCATGCACTTTTAACCATTCCATAAATCTTGTGTTTTGGGCCCCTGGAAGCATGAAAATCACTTTAAACATGCTAATTTTAGCTCTAACACTGATGATCCACCTACAAATGTGAACTGACGTTCAAAAATAAAACATTTGAAAACGGACCATTTTCCACATTTCTGAAGCATGACGTAATGGGGGGGTGTTATCTCTTTTGTCGAAAATCAGCTGTTTTTGCTCGAACATTAAATGCCTCCAAATGGTATTTATTTCACTTCCCGAGCCCCTGGAAGCATGAAAATCACTTTAAACATGCTAATTTTAGCTCTAACACTGATGATCCACCTACAAATGTGAACTGACGTTCAAAAATAAAACATTTGAAAACGGACCATTTTCCACATTTCTGAAGCATGACGTAATGGGGGGGTGTTATCTCTTTTGTCGAAAATCAGCCGTTTTTGCTTGAACATTAAATGCCTCCAAATGGTATTTAATTAACTTCCCGGGGTGAAGAAACCCTTTTTGAGAACTCAGAGTGAGTAAATTGGCCATTTTCATGCACTTTTAACCATTCCATAAATCTTGTGTTTTGGGCCCCTGGAAGCATGAAAATCACTTTAAACATGCTAATTTTAGCTCTAACACTGATGATCCACCTACAAATGTGAACTGACGTTCAAAAATAAAACATTTGAAAACGGACCATTTTCCACATTTCTGAAGCATGGCGTAATGGGGGGGTGTTATCTCTTTTGTCGAAAATCAGCCGTTTTTGCTCTAACATTAAATGCCTCCAAATGGTATTTAATTAACTTCCCGGGGTGAAGAAACCCTTTTTGAGAACTCAGAGTGATAAATTGGCCATTTTCATGCACTTTTAACCATTCCATAAATCTTGTGTTTTGGGCCCCTGGAAGCATGAAAATCACTTTAAACATGCTAATTTTAGCTCTAACACTGATGATCCACCTACAAATGTGAACTGACGTTCAAAAATAAAACATTTGAAAACGGACCATTTTCCACATTTCTGAAGCATGACGTAATGGGGGGGTGTTATCTCTTTTGTCGAAAATCAGCCGTTTTTGCTCGAACATTAAATGCCTCCAAATGGTATTTAATTAACTTCCTGGGGTGAAGAAACCCTTTTTGAGAACTCAGAGTGAGTAAATTGGCCATTTTCATGCACTTTTAACCATTCCATAAATCTTGTGTTTTGGGCCCCTGGCAGCATGAAAATCACTTTAAACATGCTAATTTTAGCTCTAACACTGATGATCCACCTACAAATGTGAACTGACGTTCAAAAATAAAACATTTGAAAACGGACCATTTTCCACATTTCTGAAGCATGACGTAATGGGGGGGTGTTATCTCTTTTGTCGAAAATCAGCCGTTTTTGCTCGAACATTAAATGCCTCCAAATGGTATTTAATTAACTTCCCGGGGTGAAGAAACCCTTTTTGAGAACTCAGAGTGAGTAAATTGGCCATTTTCATGCACTTTTAACCATTCCATAAATCTTGTGTTTTGGGCCCCTGGAAGCATGAAAATCAATTTAAACATGCTAATTTTAGCTCTAACACTGATGATCCACCTACAAATGTGAACTGACGTTCAAAAATAAAACATTTGAAAACGGACCATTTTCCACATTTCTGAAGCATGACGTAATGGGGGGGTGTTATCTCTTTTGTCGAAAATCAGCCGTTTTTGCTCGAACATTAAATGCCTCCAAATGGTATTTAATTAACTTCCCGGGGTGAAGAAACCCTTTTTGAGAACTCAGAGTGAGTAAATTGGCCATTTTCATGCACTTTTAACCATTCCATAAATCTTGTGTTTTGGGCCCCTGGAAGCATGAAAATCACTTTAAACATGCTAATTTTAGCTCTAACACTGATGATCCACCTACAAATGTGAACTGACGTTCAAAAATAAAACATTTGAAAACGGACCATTTTCGACATTTCTGAATCATGACGTAATGGGGGGGTGTTATCTCTTTTGTCGAAAATCAGCTGTTTTTGCTCGAACATTAAATGCCTCCAAATGGTATTTAATTAACTTCCCGGGGTGAAGAAACCCTTTCTGAGAACTCAGAGTGAGTAAATTGGCCATTTTCATGCACTTTTAACCATTCCATAAATCTTGTGTTTTGGGCCCCTGGAAGCATGAAAATCACTTTAAACATGCTAATTTTAGCTCTAACACTGATGATCCACCTACAAATGTGAACTGACGTTCAAAAATAAAACATTTGAAAACGGACCATTTTCCACATTTCTGAAGCATGACGTAATGGGGGGGTGTTATCTCTTTTGTCGAAAATCAGCCGTTTTTGCTCGAACATTAAATGCCTCCAAATGGTATTTAATTAACTTCCCGGGGTGAAGAAACCCTTTTTGAGAACTCAGAGTGAGTAAATTGGCCATTTTCATGCACTTTTAACCATTCCATAAATCTTGTGTTTTGGGCCCCTGGAAGCATGAAAATCACTTTAAACATGCTAATTTTAGCTCTAACACTGATGATCCACCTACAAATGTGAACTGACGTTCAAAAATAAAACATTTGAAAACGGACCATTTTCCACATTTCTGAAGCATGACGTAATGGGGGGGTGTTATCTCTTTTGTCGAAAATCAGCCGTTTTTGCTCGAACATTAAATGCCTCCAAATGGTATTTAATTAACTTCCCGGGGTGAAGAAACCCTTTTTGAGAACTCAGAGTGAGTAAATTGGCCATTTTCATGCACTTTTAACCATTCCATAAATCTTGTGTTTTGGGCCCCTGGAAGCATGAAAATCACTTTAAACATGCTAATTTTAGCTCTAACACTGATGATCCACCTACAAATGTGAACTGACGTTCAAATATAAAACATTTGAAAACGGACCATTTTCCACATTTCTGAAGCATGACGTAATGGGGGGGGTGTTATCTCTTTTGTCGAAAATCAGCCGTTTTTGCTCGAACATTAAATGCCTCCAAATGGTATTTAATTAACTTCCCGGGGTGAAGAAACCCTTTTTGAGAACTCAGAGTGAGTAAATTGGCCATTTTCATGCACTTTTAACCATTCCATAAATCTTGTGTTTTGGGCCCCTGGAAGCATGAAAATCACTTTAAACATGCTAATTTTAGCTCTAACACTGATGATCCACCTACAAATGTGAACTGACGTTCAAAAATAAAACATTTGAAAACGGACCATTTTCCACATTTCTGAAGCATGACGTAATGGGGGGGTGTTATCTCTTTTGTCGAAAATCAGCTGTTTTTGCTCGAACATTAAATGCCTCCAAATGGTATTTATTTCACTTCCCGAGCCCCTGGAAGCATGAAAATCACTTTAAACATGCTAATTTTAGCTCTAACACTGATGATCCACCTACAAATGTGAACTGACGTTCAAAAATAAAACATTTGAAAACGGACCTTTTTCCACATTTCTGAAGCATGACGTAATGGGGGGGTGTTATCTCTTTTGTCGAAAATCAGCCGTTTTTGCTCGAACATTAAATGCCTCCAAATGGTATTTAATTAACTTCCCGGGGTGAAGAAACCCTTTTTGAGAACTCAGAGTGAGTAAATTGGCCATTTTCATGCACTTTTAACCATTCCATAAATCTTGTGTTTTGGGCCCCTGGAAGCATGAAAATCACTTTAAACATGCTAATTTTAGCTCTAACACTGATGATCCACCTACAAATGTGAACTGACGTTCAAAAATAAAACATTTGAAAACGGACCATTTTCCACATTTCTGAAGCATGGCGTAATGGGGGGGTGTTATCTCTTTTGTCGAAAATCAGCCGTTTTTGCTCTAACATTAAATGCCTCCAAATGGTATTTAATTAACTTCCCGGGGTGAAGAAACCCTTTTTGAGAACTCAGAGTGATAAATTGGCCATTTTCATGCACTTTTAACCATTCCATAAATCTTGTGTTTTGGGCCCCTGGAAGCATGAAAATCACTTTAAACATGCTAATTTTAGCTCTAACACTGATGATCCACCTACAAATGTGAACTGACGTTCAAAAATAAAACATTTGAAAACGGACCATTTTCCACATTTCTGAAGCATGACGTAATGGGGGGGTGTTATCTCTTTTGTCGAAAATCAGCCGTTTTTGCTCGAACATTAAATGCCTCCAAATGGTATTTAATTAACTTCCTGGGGTGAAGAAACCCTTTTTGAGAACTCAGAGTGAGTAAATTGGCCATTTTCATGCACTTTTAACCATTCCATAAATCTTGTGTTTTGGGCCCCTGGCAGCATGAAAATCACTTTAAACATGCTAATTTTAGCTCTAACACTGATGATCCACCTACAAATGTGAACTGACGTTCAAAAATAAAACATTTGAAAACGGACCATTTTCCACATTTCTGAAGCATGACGTAATGGGGGGGTGTTATCTCTTTTGTCGAAAATCAGCCGTTTTTACTCGAACATTAAATGCCTCCAAATGGTATTTAATTAACTTCCCGGGGTGAAGAAACCCTTTTTGAGAACTCAGAGTGAGTAAATTGGCCATTTTCATGCACTTTTAACCATTCCATAAATCTTGTGTTTTGGGCCCCTGGAAGCATGAAAATCAATTTAAACATGCTAATATGGCCGAGATACCCGCCACCCCCTCTCAACACAATCAATCCCCAAAAGGAGGGAAACCGGAAACAGTTCTTGAAGTTTTTGGAAGTGGGATGGAGTGACCATCCCGGCCGTATTTATTAAAACAAAATTAAAACATTAAACGTTTCATGTTATGTACAATTTCATTACCATATTACGATGTTTGGCTAACCTTAACAGATTCTCTAATACAGAGGTTCTCCTAGCCGAACTAGCATCCTACAAAACATTTCTTGACATATTGAAATTGTACAACCTAACGTTTAAGGGCCAACGGCAAGATCATAACCGGTGTCAAGATCCCTAACCAGACTTACCCCTCCCACTTGGGCTGGGCGACAGCACGGAGGCGTACCTCAAGTGCAACTATTCCCAATTTCCCTTGACTTGACGGGGGCACCTAAAGACTCGACGCCAGTTAAAGGTCGTTCGAATACTCGTGTGAGGTATCTAGAAGGTACCGTAGACCTTATCCCAACCCCACACTACTTACCGCATCTGCCGTCGCAGATGTCACTGGCCCCGGGAAATTCCCCAGGAGGGGGCTGTAACCCCTCCTACAAAGGAAGGGGCCTTGACCGCCTTTCCTTTACTTCCGGCGACCCATCCTTAGAAGGGACCGCCTCCCCATTGAGGGGCCAATGGCCACCTCTCCCGAGCGCTCCCATCCGTGTTGGGTGACGCCCACTCATAGGGATCTACTAATTAGTGCTCACCGATCATGACCTTACCGCCTACCAAAATAAATACGACAGTGCAAATTAACCTACGAATACATTGGCCACTATGACCGAAAGAGCATGCATTAAACTTCAACATTAAACTGAATATCTTTAATGGCAAACATACTCAAAACAACCATTCTTTATTAACTCATCAACATGGCACTACAACTTGTATATGAAAACCGAAGCAAAAATTAATCAACTTTATTATACACAACTGGCTGTCTTCAGGGGCTGGTGGGTGGGTCAAAATTGGCTCTTCGTTCTGTCCCGAGCTCACGTGCAGCGAGGAGGTGCAGCTTCAGAGCACAAGAACAAGAGGATGTCTTCTGGTCTTGCGTCCCTTTTTATCCATCTTCAGGGCGGGCGTATACCCGCCCCTGCCTGCCCCGAGGGCGTGGCTGGCTGCGTCGGTGTCTAGGCCAGCCCACTCTAGGGCGGGAACGAGCGCGCCCCAGCTACGCCGCTTCGGGCATACCAGCTGAGGCGCGCCTCCCGCCCAAAAATGGCTTCCCGGGGGGATCGAGGCACTCGGCCATACGTTCGGGGGGACCGAGTTGGTCGCCCCTTTCCATATGGCCGAGATACCCGCCACCCCCTCTCAACACAATCAATCCCCAAAAGGAGGGAAACCGGAAACAGTTCTTGAAGTTTTTGGAAGTGGGATGGAGTGACCATCCCGGCCGTATTTATTAAAACAAAATTAAAACATTAAACGTTTCATGTTATGTACAATTTCATTACCATATTACGATGTTTGGCTAACCTTAACAGATTCTCTAATACAGAGGTTCTCCTAGCCGAACTAGCATCCTACAAAACATTTCTTGACATATTGAAATTGTACAACCTAACGTTTAAGGGCCAACGGCAAGATCATAACCGGTGTCAAGATCCCTAACCAGACTTACCCCTCCCACTTGGGCTGGGCGACAGCACGGAGGCGTACCTCAAGTGCAACTATTCCCAATTTCCCTTGACTTGACGGGGGCACCTAAAGACTCGACGCCAGTTAAAGGTTGTTCGAATACTCGTGTGAGGTATCTAGAAGGTACCGTAGACCTTATCCCAACCCCACACTACTTACCGCATCTGCCGTCGCAGATGTCACTGGCTCCGGGAAATTCCCCAGGAGGGGGCTGTAACCCCTCCTACAAAGGAAGGGGCCTTGACCGCCTTTCCTTTACTTCCGGCGACCCATCCTTAGAAGGGACCGCCTCCCCATTGAGGGGCCAATGGCCACCTCTCCCGAGCGCTCCCATCCGTGTTGGGTGACGCCCACTCATAGGGATCTACTAATTAGTGCTCACCGATCATGACCTTACCGCCACAGGCCCGGATAGTTGACCGGCTATCCGGGCCCCCCACAAAACTCCTAGCTAAAGGTCATGTTCCAACGTTTTTAACCATGCTAAGAAGTCTCCTATGAGTAACTCATTTCCCACCCGAGACAAATGCACACCATCCCCTAGATACATACTGTCATCATTAATACAACCGTGCGAGATAGAATGCAATGTCCTGGAACGAAACAACCTACTCACTTTGTTATTAAGTTTTCTAACAGAATGGTTCAAAGCAGGGATCGAAACAGCCCCCCGCCACACTTTTCGTGGGATCATATGAGACCACGCAATTATGCACCCCGGAACTTTCCTCGCCAACCAACTTACAGTGGAAAGCATTGCCTCCAGGAGAAGTCGTCTACCGGTGGTGACCAAATCATTGCCCCCTAAATGTACTATGACTATAGACGGCGGTGACCTCGTCCGCCCTAACAAACCCTCAAAGAATGCCTGAAACTGGTCAATACAGAGACCGCCCCTTCCGTAGAAGGACATTCTGTACCCGTATTCCCCAGCTACGTGAATCATGTCACCTGCTTCGAATACGTCAGCGGCACGCCTCACGTATGAGTGGCCCACGACCCACACCTCCTTTCTCACAGCCGGTGATGTCTGACCGCTGGCCTGGTGTTGGGTCGACTGCATAGTCCGCCCCGCCTCGAAGGCTTGCGTAACTGAAAACCAAACAAAAGACAAGAAGCGTGAGTACATTATTACAGCTTCACAACATGTGCAACCGCACATACCTCTTATAACAATTGGAGGACCAACGCCCCACTCGTTTTACTTGTTCCACATTAAGACCCCTGGCTGTAGCTTCAGTGGCAGCCCCTATCCGAAAGGAATGGGTCCCAAACTCACCCGGGTCCAAGCCCGCTGCGGTAATTGACATCGCGAGCACCCGCTGAAACTGAAACTTCGTCAGTGGGGTGGCGTCCGCGTGTCTCAACAATGTCCCCCCCCCATGATGCCACCCTTTGTGCTAGGTAATCTTCTAAACACTTCACCGGACACATGGGAGACCCTGAAATCCTGCGAATGACTATGCAGTCACCCACCCCACCTTGATCGGTTTTTGACTTGACAAAGGATACAGTCATCGTCTCACCCCTGATCTGAACGTGTTCCCGGCACAAACCCCCCACCACATCCCGCTTGTTCCTTGCTACCAGCTCACTTATCCTCATTGCCCCGTGAAATGCAAGCGTAAAAGCAGCTCGGAACAAACAGGCCTCGAACTGAGACGAGCATGTGGCGGGGAGTGTGGCCAGCAACTGGGACAACCTATCCAGACCTATCGGGCGCCTCTCATCTACTTTGCGACCCTCAAGGCGTTGCCACCCACGCAGCGCTTTCTGTACCACAAAAGACGCTGTCGGGTCCTGGATATTATGCGCCCTGGCAACAAAGGAAATGGCAGCACGATGCCTCTGGGCTGTAGCCACCGACTTCCCAGCCTTACGCAAGGACATCAGAAAATGTACTACCCAATCCTCATGCCCCCAAAGCCCCCCTCTCTCAGTCCCCAAAAAGGCTAAATAAGCCCGAAACGCCCCTTCGTATGCCTTCCTCGTCCTTGGTGCTAGACTCTCTCCCACGAGGTAACGAAGTTCGGGGCACCGAGAGACCAGAGAGCTTCGGGAAAGGGTGCTGGCTCTGGGTCCGCTGAGGGAAGGAAACCCAAGAAAGCCTGCATTTGAAAACGAGACAGTGCATCAGCAGCCTGATTCATCACCCCTGGGACATGTTTTGCTCTGAATACCACGTTCAGTTGCATACACAGTAAGACAATTTCTTTAAGCAGCCTTAAAATCATTTTGCAACGTGCTGCCTGACTATTGATGCATTCTACAACGGTCATATTGTCAGACCAAAATATGACAGAGTGATTTTTGAATCCATCGGGCCAGGTTCTGAGGGCCACCAAAATGGGAAACAGTTCAAGGAAAGCAATATTGCTCGTCAGCCCCTCTTCATGCCACCATGTTGGCCACCTTTGTGCCGACCATTTTGTGCCGAAGATGGCGCCGAAACCCATGCTTCCCGCTGAATCTGTCCATAGACCAAGCTCTTCAGAGGACAAGGCCGGTTTGTTCCAGACGACTCGACCATTGAAATCCGCCAAAAATGCTAACCAAATACGCATGTCTTGGCGGACCTCTGCCGATAATCTCGTGCGATGATGACCCTCTCTTAGGCCAACCATCGCCTGGGCAATTGAACGGGAGAAGGGGCGGGCCATCGGGATCACCCTTAGGGCAAAATTCAACTTCCCAACCAATTGCTGCAATTGATGCAGCGTAACTTTAGATGCAATAATACACATTTGCAGGGCTGCCCTGAATTTCGACACTTTGGCAGCTGGTAAACGAAAACAACCCTCACTAGAGTCCAACTCGATCCCGAGAAACTCGAGGCAAGTCGTGGGACCCACCGTTTTACCTGGTGCCAATGGCACGCCAAATTGATTCATTAAAACACAAAATTCAGTCAAGGCCCGGGCACATTCGTCATCCCCAGCGCCCCCAAGGAACAGAAAGTCATCGAGGTAATGCATCACATTCCGAAAACCCGTTTTCTTCGTGTAAACCCATTGTAGAAAACTACTGAATTTCTCGAAATATGCACAAGATATAGAGCACCCCATCGGCATACACCTATCCATGTAATACGAACCTTGAAACATGAATCCCAAAAGACGTTGGTCTTCCGGGTATACCGGGAGCAAACGGAACGCTGACTCGATATCTGATTTCGCCATCAGCGTCCCGGGCCCCAGGCGATTCAAAATGGCTACGGCCTCATCGAATGATGCGTACCGCACCGAACATATCTCAGGATCAATTGCGTCGTTTACAGAAAGGCCATGAGGCGCTGATAAATTGTGAATCAATCGAAACTCACCGGGGTCCTTCTTGGGGACCACCCCTAAAGGAGAACAAACAAAATTCTGTACCGGGGGAACACTAAACGGGCCGGCAACCCGACCTCGGGTAACCTCTTTCCGGATCTTATCCTGTACTACAGTCGTATGCTGCAAGACGGAAAGTTGGTTTTTGCACGTCCCGATACCCTGAAAGTCCCCCACCGGGATGCGGAAACCGTATGAAAAACCGTTTCGTAGCACCCCAGCGGAAGTACGATCCGGGTATTCGCTGAGCCAGGGAATCATTGCCAGGGTATCAATCGAGGTTGGTAAAGGCGCCCCTCGGACTATATTAGACCTGTTTGGCGCCTCCTCTACCCCCATTTTCACCCGATTTGGCTCTGCACGAGGACTCAGGATGGGGTGCCCCACAACCACTACATTCGTGTTTGAATTTACAAGATCCCGGGGGCCTAGTACATTTACTTCTGTTGAAATTGAAACAGAAACCCCTCTTCCCTGTAATTCCGGCGGGTCTCGGATAATCGTCTGTACCCGTACCCGACCTAAAGGGCGTCCCCCCATTTTGGCGGGAGGACTCACCAACAGAACTCCCCACCAACGGCACTTTCAACATCCCCGACTCTTTCATTTTATTCCATGTCAAAGAATCGTAACAGTCCCAGGTTAAACTTTTGTTATGCTCCATCGCTTTCCTGAAAAGGTTGTCATAACAGAACCATTGGTTACCTTGGTGCGATGTCGAGTACCCCATAATCCGTGACTGATATACTGGAAATTCAGGGAGCAATTCAGGCCTACGTTCCCCCAAAATTGACGTAAAAATTCCCCAAGCATTACCCCAGTTGCCAATATTCTCATTCACTTTAAAGGCGGCCATTTTTGCGCGCCAAATACTTGGGTGCATCAGATCCTTTTGGCCCTTAACAGTTTCCACCTCATAATGATCAACGAGCAAGGAGAAAATGTTTACGTATTCCCCCGCCCAAATCTTTTCCTTTATTGCCAAAGGAACATGTTGCCCCAACTTTTCTCTACGAGAGGGTGTTGACTCATCCCTTGCGATCGGCAATGGCCGCTTACCTGCACCGGACGCTGCCTCCGCCACTCGTGGCTTGTCTATCACCGCATCCGACGCAGGCACCTTGGCTGTATCACGCTTCTCGCGCCACTGTTTAATGAGTGCTTGCGCTTCGGCAGCCGTGGCGCCCTCGCTGCTGTCCCCCAACCACGCCGCTAACTGTGCCGCCAACTCGGGAGGCATATCTTCAGTGGATGTCGGGGTGACTACTACGGGGATCGGAATCCCCTCCTTCGGTACCGGGGCCGGTACCGGGGCTGGCGCCTCGAGCGGGGAACAGGGAACCGGGACGTCTCCCCCGACCGGCCCCCTTCTCGGCCTCTTTGGCTTCCCTCCGGCCGGTGGACGCCCCGATCCCTCCTCACCGTCTCGCTCCGCCAACCGTTTCTTAATTTCGGACATGTCCTTCATGAGGGCCCGAACCAACTGGTCAGTCGACATTCTCTTCGCGCCTTTCTTGGGCATTTTTCCAGACGAAGTATCTAGAAGACAAAAAGAGGGATTAAAACGCTCAAAATTGGCTCTTCGTTCTGTCCCGAGCTCACGTGCAGCGAGGAGGTGCAGCTTCAGAGCACAAGAACAAGAGGATGTCTTCTGGTCTTGCGTCCCTTTTTATCCATCTTCAGGGCGGGCGTATACCCGCCCCTGCCTGCCCCGAGGGCGTGGCTGGCTGCGTCGGTGTCTAGGCCAGCCCACTCTAGGGCGGGAACGAGCGCGCCCCAGCTACGCCGCTTCGGGCATACCAGCTGAGGCGCGCCTCCCGCCCAAAAATGGCTTCCCGGGGGGATCGAGGCACTCGGCCATACGTTCGGGGGGACCGAGTTGGTCGCCCCTTTCCATTTTAGCTCTAACACTGATGATCCACCTACAAATGTGAACTGACGTTCAAAAATAAAACATTTGAAAACGGACCATTTTCCACATTTCTGAAGCATGACGTAATGGGGGGGTGTTATCTCTTTTGTCGAAAATCAGCCGTTTTTGCTCGAACATTAAATGCCTCCAAATGGTATTTAATTAACTTCCCGGGGTGAAGAAACCCTTTTTGAGAACTCAGAGTGAGTAAATTGGCCATTTTCATGCACTTTTAACCATTCCATAAATCTTGTGTTTTGGGCCCCTGGAAGCATGAAAATCACTTTAAACATGCTAATTTTAGCTCTAACACTGATGATCCACCTACAAATGTGAACTGACGTTCAAAAATAAAACATTTGAAAACGGACCATTTTCGACATTTCTGAAGCATGACGTAATGGGGGGGTGTTATCTCTTTTGTCGAAAATCAGCTGTTTTTGCTCGAACATTAAATGCCTCCAAATGGTATTTATTTCACTTCCCGAGCCCCTGGAAGCATGAAAATCACTTTAAACATGCTAATTTTAGCTCTAACACTGATGATCCACCTACAAATGTGAACTGACGTTCAAAAATAAAACATTTGAAAACGGACCATTTTCCACATTTCTGAAGCATGACGTAATGGGGGGGGTGTTATCTCTTTTGTCGAAAATCAGCCGTTTTTGCTCGAACATTAAATGCCTCCAAATGGTATTTAATTAACTTCCCGGGGTGAAGAAACCCTTTTTGAGAACTCAGAGTGAGTAAATTGGCCATTTTCATGCACTTTTAACCATTCCATAAATCTTGTGTTTTGGGCCCCTGGAAGCATGAAAATCACTTTAAACATGCTAATTTTAGCTCTAACACTGATGATCCACCTACAAATGTGAACTGACGTTCAAAAATAAAACATTTGAAAACGGACCATTTTCCACATTTCTGAAGCATGACGTAATGGGGGGGTGTTATCTCTTTTGTCGAAAATCAGCCGTTTTTGCTCGAACATTAAATGCCTCCAAATGGTATTTAATTAACTTCCCGGGGTGAAGAAACCCTTTTTGAGAACTCAGAGTGAGTAAATTGGCCATTTTCATGCACTTTTAACCATTCCATAAATCTTGTGTTTTGGGCCCCTGGAAGCATGAAAATCACTTTAAACATGCTAATTTTAGCTCTAACACTGATGATCCACCTACAAATGTGAACTGACGTTCAAAAATAAAACATTTGAAAACGGACCATTTTCCACATTTCTGAAGCATGACGTAATGGGGGGTTGTTATCTCTTTTGTCGAAAATCAGCCGTTTTTGCTCGAACATTAAATGCCTCCAAATGGTATTTAATTAACTTCCCGGGGTGAAGAAACCCTTTTTGAGAACTCAGAGTGAGTAAATTGGCCATTTTCATGCACTTTTAACCATTCCATAAATCTTGTGTTTTGGGCCCCTGGAAGCATGAAAATCACTTTAAACATGCTAATTTTAGCTCTAACACTGATGATCCACCTACAAATGTGAACTGACGTTCAAAAATAAAACATTTGAAAACGGACCATTTTCCACATTTCTGAAGCATGACGTAATGGGGGGGTGTTATCTTTTTTGTCGAAAATCAGCCGTTTTTGCTCGAACATTAAATGCCTCCAAATGGTATTTAATTAACTTCCCGGGGTGAAGAAACCCTTTTTGAGAACTCAGAGTGAGTAAATTGGCCATTTTCATGCACTTTTAACCATTCCATAAATCTTGTGTCTTGGGCCCCTGGAAGCATGAAAATCACTTTAAACATGCTAATTTTAGCTCTAACACTGATGATCCACCTACAAATGTGAATTGACGTTCAAAAATAAAACATTTGAAAACGGACCATTTTCCACATTTCTGAAGCATGACGTAATGGGGGGGTGTTATCTCTTTTGTCGAAAATCAGCCGTTTTTGCCCTAACATTAAATGCCTCCAAATGGTATTTAATTAACTTCCCGGGGTGAAGAAACCCTTTTTGAGAACTCAGAGTGAGTAAATTGGCCATTTTCATGCACTTTTAACCATTCCATAAATCTTGTGTTTTGGGCCCCTGGAAGCATGAAAATCACTTTAAACATGCTAATTTTAGCTCTAACACTGATGATCCACCTACAAATGTGAACTGACGTTCAAAAATAAAACATTTGAAAACGGACCATTTTCCACATTTCTGAAGCATGACGTAATGGGGGGGTGTTATCTCTTTTGTCGAAAATCAGCCGTTTTTGCTCGAACATTAAATGCCTCCAAATGGTATTTAATTAACTTCCTGGGGTGAAGAAACCCTTTTTGAGAACTCAGAGTGAGTAAATTGGCCATTTTCATGCACTTTTAACCATTCCATAAATCTTGTGTTTATGGCCCCTGGAAGCATGAAAATCACTTAAAACATGCTAATTTTAGCTCTAACACTGATGATCCACCTACAAATGTGAACTGACGTTCAAAAATAAAACATTTGAAAACGGACCATTTTCCACATTTCTGAAGCATGACGTAATGGGGGGTGTTATCTCTTTTGTCGATAATCAGCCGTTTTTGCTCGAACATTAAATGCCTCCAAATGGTATTTAATTAACTTCCCGGGGTGAAGAAACCCTTCTTGAGAACTCAGAGTGAGTAAATTGGCCATTTTCATGCACTTTTAACCATTCCATAAATCTTGTGTTTTGGGCCCCTGGAAGCATGAAAATCACTTTAAACATGCTAATTTTAGCTCTAACACTGATGATCCACCTACAAATGTGAACTGACGTTCAAAAATAAAACATTTGAAAACGGACCATTTTCCACATTTCTGAAGCATGACGTAATGGGGGGGTGTTATCTCTTTTGTCGAAAATCAGCCGTTTTTGCTCGAACATTAAATGCCTCCAAATGGTATTTAATTAACTTCCCGGGGTGAAGAAACCCTTTTTGAGAACTCAGAGTGAGTAAATTGGCCATTTTCATGCACTTTTAACCATTCCATAAATCTTGTGTTTTGGGCCCCTGGAAGCATGAAAATCACTTTAAACATGCTAATTTTAGCTCTAACACTGATGATCCACCTACAAATGTGAACTGACGTTCAAAAATAAAACATTTGAAAACGGACCATTTTCCACATTTCTGAAGCATGACGTAATGGGGGGTTGTTATCTCTTTTGTCGAAAATCAGCCGTTTTTGCTCGAACATTAAATGCCTCCAAATGGTATTTAATTAACTTCCCGGGGTGAAGAAACCCTTTTTGAGAACTCAGAGTGAGTAAATTGGCCATTTTCATGCAGTTTTAACCATTCCATAAATCTTGTGTTTTGGGCCCCTGGAAGCATGAAAATCACTTTAAACATGCTAATTTTAGCTCTAACACTGATGATCCACCTACAAATGTGAACTGACGTTCAAAAATAAAACATTTGAAAACGGACCATTTTCCACATTTCTGAAGCATGACGTAATGGGGGGGTGTTATCTCTTTTGTCGAAAATCAGCCGTTTTTGCTCGAACATTAAATGCCTCCAAATGGTATTTAATTAACTTCCCGGGGTGAAGAAACCCTTTTTGAGAACTCAGAGTGAGTAAATTGGCCATTTTCATGCACTTTTAACCATTCCATAAATCTTGTGTTTTGGGCCCCTGGAAGCATGAAAATCACTTTAAACATGCTAATTTTAGCTCTAACACTGATGATCCACCTACAAATGTGAACTGACGTTCAAAAATAAAACATTTGAAAACGGACCATTTTCCACATTTCTGAAGCATGACGTAATGGGGGGGTGTTATCTCTTTTGTCGAAAATCAGCTGTTTTTGCTCGAACATTAAATGCCTCCAAATGGTATTTAATTAACTTCCCGGGGTGAAGAAACCCTTTTTGAGAACTCAGAGTGAGTAAATTGGCCATTTTCATGCACTTTTAACCATTCCATAAACCTTGTGTTTTGGGCCCCTGGAAGCATGAAAATCACTTTAAACATGCTAATTTTAGCTCTAACACTGATGATCCACCTACAAATGTGAACTGACGTTCAAAAATAAAACTTTTGAAAACGGACCATTTTCGACATTTCTGAAGCATGACGTAATGGGGGGGTGTTATCTCTTTTGTCGAAAATCAGCTGTTTTTGCTCGAACATTAAATGCCTCCAAATGGTATTTATTTCACTTCCCGAGCCCCTGGAAGCATGAAAATCACTTTAAACATGCTAATTTTAGCTCTAACACTGATGATCCACCTACAAATGTGAACTGACGTTCAAAAATAAAACATTTGAAAACGGACTATTTTCCACATTTCTGAAGCATGACGTAATGGGGGGGTGTTATCTCTTTTGTCGAAAATCAGCCGTTTTTGCTTGAACATTAAATGCCTCCAAATGGTATTTAATTAACTTCCCGGGGTGGAGAAACCCTTTTTGAGAACTCAGAGTGAGTAAATTGGCCATTTTCATGCACTTTTAACCATTCCATAAATCTTGTGTTTTGGGCCCCTGGAAGCATGAAAATCACTTTAAACATGCTAATTTTAGCTCTAACACTGATGATCCACCTACAAATGTGAACTGACGTTCAAAAATAAAACATTTGAAAACGGACCATTTTCGACATTTCTGAAGCATGACGTAATGGGGGGGTGTTATCTCTTTTGTCGAAAATCAGCTGTTTTTGCTCGAACATTAAATGCCTCCAAATGGTATTTAATTAACTTCCCGGGGTGAAGAAACCCTTTCTGAGAACTCAGAGTGAGTAAATTGGCCATTTTCATGCACTTTTAACCATTCCATAAATCTTGTGTTTTGGGCCCCTGGAAGCATGAAAATCACTTTAAACATGCTAATTTTAGCTCTAACACTGATGATCCACCTACAAATGTGAACTGACGTTCAAAAATAAAACATTTGAAAACGGACCATTTTCCACATTTCTGAAGCATGACGTAATGGGGGGGTGTTATCTCTTTTGTCGAAAATCAGCCGTTTTTGCTCGAACATTAAATGCCTCCAAATGGTATTTAATTAACTTCCCGGGGTGAAGAAACCCTTTTTGAGAACTCAGAGTGAGTAAATTGGCCATTTTCATGCACTTTTAACCATTCCATAAATCTTGTGTTTTGGGCCCCTGGAAGCATGAAAATCACTTTAAACATGCTAATTTTAGCTCTAACACTGATGATCCACCTACAAATGTGAACTGACGTTCAAAAATAAAACATTTGAAAACGGACCATTTTCCACATTTCTGAAGCATGACGTAATGGGGGGGTGTTATCTTTTTTGTCGAAAATCAGCCGTTTTTGCTCGAACATTAAATGCCTCCAAATGGTATTTAATTAACTTCCCGGGGTGAAGAAACCCTTTTTGAGAACTCAGAGTGAGTAAATTGGCCATTTTCATGCACTTTTAACCATTCCATAAATCTTGTGTTTTGGGCCCCTGGAAGCATGAAAATCACTTTAAACATGCTAATTTTAGCTCTAACACTGATGATCCACCTACAAATGTGAACTGACGTTCAAAAATAAAACATTTGAAAACGGACCATTTTCCACATTTCTGAAGCATGACGTAATGGGGGGGTGTTATCTCTTTTGTCGAAAATCAGCCGTTTTTGCTCGAACATTAAATGCCTCCAAATGGTATTTAATTAACTTCCCGGGGTGAAGAAACCCTTTTTGAGAACTCAGAGTGAGTAAATTGGCCATTTTCATGCACTTTTAACCATTCCATAAATCTTGTGTTTTGGGCCCCTGGAAGCATGAAAATCACTTTAAACATGCTAATTTTAGCTCTAACACTGATGATCCACCTACAAATGTGAACTGACGTTCAAAAATAAAACATTTGAAAACGGACCATTTTCCACATTTCTGAAGCATGACGTAATGGGGGGATGTTATCTCTTTTGTCGAAAATCAGCTGTTTTTGCTCGAACATTAAATGCCTCCAAATGGTATTTATTTCACTTCCCGAGCCCCTGGAAGCATGAAAATCACTTTAAACATGCTAATTTTAGCTCTAACACTGATGATCCACCTACAAATGTGAACTGACGTTCAAAAATAAAACATTTGAAAACGGACCATTTTCCACATTTCTGAAGCATGACGTAATGGGGGGGTGTTATCTCTTTTGTCGAAAATCAGCCGTTTTTGCTCGAACATTAAATGCCTCCAAATGGTATTTAATTAACTTCCCGGGGTGAAGAAACCCTTTTTGAGAACTCAGAGTGAGTAAATTGGCCATTTTCATGCACTTTTAACCATTCCATAAATCTTGTGTTTTGGGCCCCTGGAAGCATGAAAATCACTTTAAACATGCTAATTTTAGCTCTAACACTGATGATCCACCTACAAATGTGAACTGACGTTCAAAAATAAAACATTTGAAAACGGACCATTTTCCACATTTCTGAAGCATGGCGTAATGGGGGGGTGTTATCTCTTTTGTCGAAAATCAGCCGTTTTTGCTCTAACATTAAATGCCTCCAAATGGTATTTAATTAACTTCCCGGGGTGAAGAAACCCTTTTTGAGAACTCAGAGTGATAAATTGGCCATTTTCATGCACTTTTAACCATTCCATAAATCTTGTGTTTTGGGCCCCTGGAAGCATGAAAATCACTTTAAACATGCTAATTTTAGCTCTAACACTGATGATCCACCTACAAATGTGAACTGACGTTCAAAAATAAAACATTTGAAAACGGACCATTTTCCACATTTCTGAAGCATGACGTAATGGGGGGGGTGTTATCTCTTTTGTCGAAAATCAGCCGTTTTTGCTCGAACATTAAATGCCTCCAAATGGTATTTAATTAACTTCCCGGGGTGAAGAAACCCTTTTTGAGAACTCAGAGTGAGTAAATTGGCCATTTTCATGCACTTTTAACCATTCCATAAATCTTGTGTTTTGGGCCCCTGGAAGCATGAAAATCACTTTAAACATGCTAATTTTAGCTCTAACACTGATGATCCACCTACAAATGTGAACTGACGTTCAAAAATAAAACATTTGAAAACGGACCATTTTCCACATTTCTGAAGCATGACGTAATGGGGGGGTGTTATCTCTTTTGTCGAAAATCAGCCGTTTTTGCTCGAACATTAAATGCCTCCAAATGGTATTTAATTAACTTCCCGGGGTGAAGAAACCCTTTTTGAGAACTCAGAGTGAGTAAATTGGCCATTTTCATGCACTTTTAACCATTCCATAAATCTTGTGTTTTGGGCCCCTGGAAGCATGAAAATCACTTTAAACATGCTAATTTTAGCTCTAACACTGATGATCCACCTACAAATGTGAACTGACGTTCAAAAATAAAACATTTGAAAACGGACCATTTTCCACATTTCTGAAGCATGACGTAATGGGGGGTTGTTATCTCTTTTGTCGAAAATCAGCCGTTTTTGCTCGAACATTAAATGCCTCCAAATGGTATTTAATTAACTTCCCGGGGTGAAGAAACCCTTTTTGAGAACTCAGAGTGAGTAAATTGGCCATTTTCATGCACTTTTAACCATTCCATAAATCTTGTGTTTTGGGCCCCTGGAAGCATGAAAATCACTTTAAACATGCTAATTTTAGCTCTAACACTGATGATCCACCTACAAATGTGAACTGACGTTCAAAAATAAAACATTTGAAAACGGACCATTTTCCACATTTCTGAAGCATGACGTAATGGGGGGGTGTTATCTTTTTTGTCGAAAATCAGCCGTTTTTGCTCGAACATTAAATGCCTCCAAATGGTATTTAATTAACTTCCCGGGGTGAAGAAACCCTTTTTGAGAACTCAGAGTGAGTAAATTGGCCATTTTCATGCACTTTTAACCATTCCATAAATCTTGTGTCTTGGGCCCCTGGAAGCATGAAAATCACTTTAAACATGCTAATTTTAGCTCTAACACTGATGATCCACCTACAAATGTGAATTGACGTTCAAAAATAAAACATTTGAAAACGGACCATTTTCCACATTTCTGAAGCATGACGTAATGGGGGGGTGTTATCTCTTTTGTCGAAAATCAGCCGTTTTTGCCCTAACATTAAATGCCTCCAAATGGTATTTAATTAACTTCCCGGGGTGAAGAAACCCTTTTTGAGAACTCAGAGTGAGTAAATTGGCCATTTTCATGCACTTTTAACCATTCCATAAATCTTGTGTTTTGGGCCCCTGGAAGCATGAAAATCACTTTAAACATGCTAATTTTAGCTCTAACACTGATGATCCACCTACAAATGTGAACTGACGTTCAAAAATAAAACATTTGAAAACGGACCATTTTCCACATTTCTGAAGCATGACGTAATGGGGGGGTGTTATCTCTTTTGTCGAAAATCAGCCGTTTTTGCTCGAACATTAAATGCCTCCAAATGGTATTTAATTAACTTCCTGGGGTGAAGAAACCCTTTTTGAGAACTCAGAGTGAGTAAATTGGCCATTTTCATGCACTTTTAACCATTCCATAAATCTTGTGTTTATGGCCCCTGGAAGCATGAAAATCACTTAAAACATGCTAATTTTAGCTCTAACACTGATGATCCACCTACAAATGTGAACTGACGTTCAAAAATAAAACATTTGAAAACGGACCATTTTCCACATTTCTGAAGCATGACGTAATGGGGGGTGTTATCTCTTTTGTCGATAATCAGCCGTTTTTGCTCGAACATTAAATGCCTCCAAATGGTATTTAATTAACTTCCCGGGGTGAAGAAACCCTTCTTGAGAACTCAGAGTGAGTAAATTGGCCATTTTCATGCACTTTTAACCATTCCATAAATCTTGTGTTTTGGGCCCCTGGAAGCATGAAAATCACTTTAAACATGCTAATTTTAGCTCTAACACTGATGATCCACCTACAAATGTGAACTGACGTTCAAAAATAAAACATTTGAAAACGGACCATTTTCCACATTTCTGAAGCATGACGTAATGGGGGGGTGTTATCTCTTTTGTCGAAAATCAGCCGTTTTTGCTCGAACATTAAATGCCTCCAAATGGTATTTAATTAACTTCCCGGGGTGAAGAAACCCTTTTTGAGAACTCAGAGTGAGTAAATTGGCCATTTTCATGCACTTTTAACCATTCCATAAATCTTGTGTTTTGGGCCCCTGGAAGCATGAAAATCACTTTAAACATGCTAATTTTAGCTCTAACACTGATGATCCACCTACAAATGTGAACTGACGTTCAAAAATAAAACATTTGAAAACGGACCATTTTCCACATTTCTGAAGCATGACGTAATGGGGGGTTGTTATCTCTTTTGTCGAAAATCAGCCGTTTTTGCTCGAACATTAAATGCCTCCAAATGGTATTTAATTAACTTCCCGGGGTGAAGAAACCCTTTTTGAGAACTCAGAGTGAGTAAATTGGCCATTTTCATGCAGTTTTAACCATTCCATAAATCTTGTGTTTTGGGCCCCTGGAAGCATGAAAATCACTTTAAACATGCTAATTTTAGCTCTAACACTGATGATCCACCTACAAATGTGAACTGACGTTCAAAAATAAAACATTTGAAAACGGACCATTTTCCACATTTCTGAAGCATGACGTAATGGGGGGGTGTTATCTCTTTTGTCGAAAATCAGCCGTTTTTGCTCGAACATTAAATGCCTCCAAATGGTATTTAATTAACTTCCCGGGGTGAAGAAACCCTTTTTGAGAACTCAGAGTGAGTAAATTGGCCATTTTCATGCACTTTTAACCATTCCATAAATCTTGTGTTTTGGGCCCCTGGAAGCATGAAAATCACTTTAAACATGCTAATTTTAGCTCTAACACTGATGATCCACCTACAAATGTGAACTGACGTTCAAAAATAAAACATTTGAAAACGGACCATTTTCCACATTTCTGAAGCATGACGTAATGGGGGGGTGTTATCTCTTTTGTCGAAAATCAGCTGTTTTTGCTCGAACATTAAATGCCTCCAAATGGTATTTAATTAACTTCCCGGGGTGAAGAAACCCTTTTTGAGAACTCAGAGTGAGTAAATTGGCCATTTTCATGCACTTTTAACCATTCCATAAACCTTGTGTTTTGGGCCCCTGGAAGCATGAAAATCACTTTAAACATGCTAATTTTAGCTCTAACACTGATGATCCACCTACAAATGTGAACTGACGTTCAAAAATAAAACTTTTGAAAACGGACCATTTTCGACATTTCTGAAGCATGACGTAATGGGGGGGTGTTATCTCTTTTGTCGAAAATCAGCTGTTTTTGCTCGAACATTAAATGCCTCCAAATGGTATTTATTTCACTTCCCGAGCCCCTGGAAGCATGAAAATCACTTTAAACATGCTAATTTTAGCTCTAACACTGATGATCCACCTACAAATGTGAACTGACGTTCAAAAATAAAACATTTGAAAACGGACTATTTTCCACATTTCTGAAGCATGACGTAATGGGGGGGTGTTATCTCTTTTGTCGAAAATCAGCCGTTTTTGCTTGAACATTAAATGCCTCCAAATGGTATTTAATTAACTTCCCGGGGTGGAGAAACCCTTTTTGAGAACTCAGAGTGAGTAAATTGGCCATTTTCATGCACTTTTAACCATTCCATAAATCTTGTGTTTTGGGCCCCTGGAAGCATGAAAATCACTTTAAACATGCTAATTTTAGCTCTAACACTGATGATCCACCTACAAATGTGAACTGACGTTCAAAAATAAAACATTTGAAAACGGACCATTTTCGACATTTCTGAAGCATGACGTAATGGGGGGGTGTTATCTCTTTTGTCGAAAATCAGCTGTTTTTGCTCGAACATTAAATGCCTCCAAATGGTATTTAATTAACTTCCCGGGGTGAAGAAACCCTTTCTGAGAACTCAGAGTGAGTAAATTGGCCATTTTCATGCACTTTTAACCATTCCATAAATCTTGTGTTTTGGGCCCCTGGAAGCATGAAAATCACTTTAAACATGCTAATTTTAGCTCTAACACTGATGATCCACCTACAAATGTGAACTGACGTTCAAAAATAAAACATTTGAAAACGGACCATTTTCCACATTTCTGAAGCATGACGTAATGGGGGGGTGTTATCTCTTTTGTCGAAAATCAGCCGTTTTTGCTCGAACATTAAATGCCTCCAAATGGTATTTAATTAACTTCCCGGGGTGAAGAAACCCTTTTTGAGAACTCAGAGTGAGTAAATTGGCCATTTTCATGCACTTTTAACCATTCCATAAATCTTGTGTTTTGGGCCCCTGGAAGCATGAAAATCACTTTAAACATGCTAATTTTAGCTCTAACACTGATGATCCACCTACAAATGTGAACTGACGTTCAAAAATAAAACATTTGAAAACGGACCATTTTCCACATTTCTGAAGCATGACGTAATGGGGGGGTGTTATCTTTTTTGTCGAAAATCAGCCGTTTTTGCTCGAACATTAAATGCCTCCAAATGGTATTTAATTAACTTCCCGGGGTGAAGAAACCCTTTTTGAGAACTCAGAGTGAGTAAATTGGCCATTTTCATGCACTTTTAACCATTCCATAAATCTTGTGTTTTGGGCCCCTGGAAGCATGAAAATCACTTTAAACATGCTAATTTTAGCTCTAACACTGATGATCCACCTACAAATGTGAACTGACGTTCAAAAATAAAACATTTGAAAACGGACCATTTTCCACATTTCTGAAGCATGACGTAATGGGGGGGTGTTATCTCTTTTGTCGAAAATCAGCCGTTTTTGCTCGAACATTAAATGCCTCCAAATGGTATTTAATTAACTTCCCGGGGTGAAGAAACCCTTTTTGAGAACTCAGAGTGAGTAAATTGGCCATTTTCATGCACTTTTAACCATTCCATAAATCTTGTGTTTTGGGCCCCTGGAAGCATGAAAATCACTTTAAACATGCTAATTTTAGCTCTAACACTGATGATCCACCTACAAATGTGAACTGACGTTCAAAAATAAAACATTTGAAAACGGACCATTTTCCACATTTCTGAAGCATGACGTAATGGGGGGATGTTATCTCTTTTGTCGAAAATCAGCTGTTTTTGCTCGAACATTAAATGCCTCCAAATGGTATTTATTTCACTTCCCGAGCCCCTGGAAGCATGAAAATCACTTTAAACATGCTAATTTTAGCTCTAACACTGATGATCCACCTACAAATGTGAACTGACGTTCAAAAATAAAACATTTGAAAACGGACCATTTTCCACATTTCTGAAGCATGACGTAATGGGGGGGTGTTATCTCTTTTGTCGAAAATCAGCCGTTTTTGCTCGAACATTAAATGCCTCCAAATGGTATTTAATTAACTTCCCGGGGTGAAGAAACCCTTTTTGAGAACTCAGAGTGAGTAAATTGGCCATTTTCATGCACTTTTAACCATTCCATAAATCTTGTGTTTTGGGCCCCTGGAAGCATGAAAATCACTTTAAACATGCTAATTTTAGCTCTAACACTGATGATCCACCTACAAATGTGAACTGACGTTCAAAAATAAAACATTTGAAAACGGACCATTTTCCACATTTCTGAAGCATGGCGTAATGGGGGGGTGTTATCTCTTTTGTCGAAAATCAGCCGTTTTTGCTCTAACATTAAATGCCTCCAAATGGTATTTAATTAACTTCCCGGGGTGAAGAAACCCTTTTTGAGAACTCAGAGTGATAAATTGGCCATTTTCATGCACTTTTAACCATTCCATAAATCTTGTGTTTTGGGCCCCTGGAAGCATGAAAATCACTTTAAACATGCTAATTTTAGCTCTAACACTGATGATCCACCTACAAATGTGAACTGACGTTCAAAAATAAAACATTTGAAAACGGACCATTTTCCACATTTCTGAAGCATGACGTAATGGGGGGGTGTTATCTCTTTTGTCGAAAATCAGCCGTTTTTGCTCGAACATTAAATGCCTCCAAATGGTATTTAATTAACTTCCTGGGGTGAAGAAACCCTTTTTGAGAACTCAGAGTGAGTAAATTGGCCATTTTCATGCACTTTTAACCATTCCATAAATCTTGTGTTTTGGGCCCCTGGCAGCATGAAAATCACTTTAAACATGCTAATGTTAGCTCTAACACTGATGATCCACCTACAAATGTGAACTGACGTTCAAAAATAAAACATTTGAAAACGGACCATTTTCCACATTTCTGAAGCATGACGTAATGGGGGGGTGTTATCTCTTTTGTCGAAAATCAGCCGTTTTTGCTCGAACATTAAATGCCTCCAAATGGTATTTAATTAACTTCCCGGGGTGAAGAAACCCTTTTTGAGAACTCAGAGTGAGTAAATTGGCCATTTTCATGCACTTTTAACCATTCCATAAATCTTGTGTTTTGGGCCCCTGGAAGCATGAAAATCAATTTAAACATGCTAATTTTAGCTCTAACACTGATGATCCACCTACAAATGTGAACTGACGTTCAAAAATAAAACATTTGAAAACGGACCATTTTCCACATTTCTGAAGCATGACGTAATGGGGGGGTGTTATCTCTTTTGTCGAAAATCAGCCGTTTTTGCTCGAACATTAAATGCCTCCAAATGGTATTTAATTAACTTCCCGGGGTGAAGAAACCCTTTTTGAGAACTCAGAGTGAGTAAATTGGCCATTTTCATGCACTTTTAACCATTCCATAAATCTTGTGTTTTGGGCCCCTGGAAGCATGAAAATCACTTTAAACATGCTAATTTTAGCTCTAACACTGATGATCCACCTACAAATGTGAACTGACGTTCAAAAATAAAACATTTGAAAACGGACCATTTTCGACATTTCTGAAGCATGACGTAATGGGGGGGTGTTATCTCTTTTGGCGAAAATCAGCTGTTTTTGCTCGAACATTAAATGCCTCCAAATGGTATTTATATCACTTCCCGAGCCCCTGGAAGCATGAAAATCACTTTAAACATGCTAATTTTAGCTCTAACACTGATGATCCACCTACAAATGTGAACTGACGTTCAAAAATAAAACATTTGAAAACGGACCATTTTCCACATTTCTGAAGCATGACGTAATGGGGGGGTGTTATCTCTTTTGTCGAAAATCAGCCGTTTTTGCTCGAACATTAAATGCCTCCAAATGGTATTTAATTAACTTCCTGGGGTGAAGAAACCCTTTTTGAGAACTCAGAGTGAGTAAATTGGCCATTTTCATGCACTTTTAACCATTCCATAAATCTTGTGTTTTGGGCCCCTGGAAGCATGAAAATCACTTTAAACATGCTAATTTTAGCTCTAACACTGATGATCCACCTACAAATGTGAACTGACGTTCAAAAATAAAACATTTGAAAACGGACCATTTTCCACATTTCTGAAGCATGACGTAATGGGGGGTGTTATCTCTTTTGTCGAAAATCAGCCGTTTTTGCTCGAACATTAAATGCCTCCAAATGGTATTTAATTAACTTCCCGGGGTGAAGAAACCCTTTTTGAGAACTCAGAGTGAGTAAATTGGCCATTTTCATGCACTTTTAACCATTCCATAAATCTTGTGTTTTGGGCCCCTGGAAGCATGAAAATCACTTTAAACATGCTAATTTTAGCTCTAACACTGATGATCCACCTACAAATGTGAACTGACGTTCAAAAATAAAACATTTGAAAACGGACCATTTTCCACATTTCTGAAGCATGACGTAATGGGGGGTGTTATCTCTTTTGTCGAAAATCAGCCGTTTTTGCTCGAACATTAAATGCCTCCAAATGGTATTTAATTAACTTCCCGGGGTGAAGAAACCCTTTTTGAGAACTCAGAGTGAGTAAATTGGCCATTTTCATGCACTTTTAACCATTCCATAAATCTTGTGTTTTGGGCCCCTGGAAGCATGAAAATCACTTTAAACATGCTAATTTTAGCTCTAACACTGATGATCCACCTACAAATGTGAACTGACGTTCAAAAATAAAACATTTGAAAACGGACCATTTTCCACATTTCTGAAGCATGACGTAATGGGGGGTTGTTATCTCTTTTGTCGAAAATCAGCCGTTTTTGCTCGAACATTAAATGCCTCCAAATGGTATTTAATTAACTTCCCGGGGTGAAGAAACCCTTTTTGAGAACTCAGAGTGAGTAAATTGGCCATTTTCATGCAATTTTAACCATTCCATAAATCTTGTGTTTTGGGCCCCTGGAAGCATGAAAATCACTTTAAACATGCTAATTTTAGCTCTAACACTGATGATCCACCTACAAATGTGAACTGACGTTCAAAAATAAAACATTTGAAAACCGACCATTTTCCACATTCTGAAGCATGACGTAATGGGGGGGTGTTATCTCTTTTGTCGAAAATCAGCCGTTTTTGCTCGAACATTAAATGCCTCCAAATGGTATTTAATTAACTTCCCGGGGTGAAGAAACCCTTTTTGAGAACTCAGAGTGAGTAAATTGGCCATTTTCATGCACTTTTAACCATTCCATAAATCTTGTGTTTTGGGCCCCTGGAAGCATGAAAATCACTTTAAACATGCTAATTTTAGCTCTAACACTGATGATCCACCTACAAATGTGAACTGACGTTCAAAAATAAAACATTTGAAAACGGACCATTTTCCACATTTCTGAAGCATGACGTAATGGGGGGGTGTTATCTCTTTTGTCGAAAATCAGCCGTTTTTGCTCTAACATTAAATGCCTCCAAATGGTATTTAATTAACTTCCCGGGGTGAAGAAACCCTTTTTGAGAACTCAGAGTGAGTAAATTGGCCATTTTCATGCACTTTTAACCATTCCATAAATCTTGTGTTTTGGGCCCCTGGAAGCATGAAAATCACTTTAAACATGCTAATTTTAGCTCTAACACTGATGATCCACCTACAAATGTGAACTGACGTTCAAAAATAAAACATTTGAAAACGGACCATTTGCCACATTTCTGAAGCATGACGTAATGGGGGGGTGTTATCTCTTTTGTCGAAAATCAGCCGTTTTTGCTCGAACATTAAATGCCTCCAAATGGTATTTAATTAACTTCCTGGGGTAAAGAAACCCTTTTTGAGAACTCAGAGTGAGTAAATTGGCCATTTTCATGCACTTTTAACCATTCCATAAATCTTGTGTTTTGGGCCCCTGGAAGCATGAAAATCACTTTAAACATTCTAATTTTAGCTCTAACACTGATGATCCACCTACAAATGTGAACTGACGTTCAAAAATAAAACATTTGAAAACGGACCATTTTCCACATTTCTGAAGCATGACGTAATGGGGGGTGTTATCTCTTTTGTCGAAAATCTGCCGTTTTTGCTCGAACATTAAATGCCTCCAAATGGTATTTAATTAACTTCCCGGGGTGAAGAAACCCTTTTTGAGAACTCAGAGTGAGTAAATTGGCCATTTTCATGCACTTTTAACCATTCCATAAATCTTGTGTTTTGGGCCCCTGGAAGCATGAAAATCACTTTAAACATGCTAATTTTAGCTCTAACACTGATGATCCACCTACAAATGTGAACTGACGTTCAAAAATAAAACATTTGAAAACGGACCATTTTCCACATTTCTGAAGCATGACGTAATGGGGGGGTGTTATCTCTTTTGTCGAAAATCAGCCGTTTTTGCTCGAACATTAAATGCTTCCAAATGGTATTTAATTAACTTCCCGGGGTGAAGAAACCCTTTTTGAGAACTCAGAGTGAGTAAATTGGCCATTTTCATGCACTTTTAACCATTCCATAAATCTTGTGTTTTGGGCCCCTGGAAGCATGAAAATCACTTTAAACATGCTAATTTTAGCTCTAACACTGATGATCCACCTACAAATGTGAACTGACGTTCAAAAATAAAACATTTGAAAACGGACCATTTTCCACATTTCTGAAGCATGACGTAATGGGGGGTTGTTATCTCTTTTGTCGAAAATCAGCCGTTTTTGCTCGAACATTAAATGCCTCCAAATGGTATTTAATTAACTTCCCGGGGTGAAGAAACCCTTTTTGAGAACTCAGAGTGAGTAAATTGGCCATTTTCATGCACTTTTAACCATTCCATAAATCTTGTGTTTTGGGCCCCTGGAAGCATGAAAATCACTTTAAACATGCTAATTTTAGCTCTAACACTGATGATCCACCTACAAATGTGAACTGACGTTCAAAAATAAAACATTTGAAAACGGACCATTTTCCACATTTCTGAAGCATGACGTAATGGGGGGGTGTTATCTCTTTTGTCGAAAATCAGCCGTTTTTGCTCGAACATTAAATGCCTCCAAATGGTATTTAATTAACTTCCCGGGGTGAAGAAACCCTTTTTGAGAACTCAGAGTGAGTAAATTGGCCATTTTCATGCACTTTTAACCATTCCATAAACCTTGTGTTTTGGGCCCCTGGAAGCATGAAAATCACTTTAAACATGCTAATTTTAGCTCTAACACTGATGATCCACCTACAAATGTGAACTGACGTTCAAAAATAAAACATTTGAAAACGGACCATTTTCGACATTTCTGAAGCATGACGTAATGGGGGGGTGTTATCTCTTTTGTCGAAAATCAGCTGTTTTTGCTCGAACATTAAATGCCTCCAAATGGTATTTATTTCACTTCCCGAGCCCCTGGAAGCATGAAAATCACTTTAAACATGCTAATTTTAGCTCTAACACTGATGATCCACCTACAAATGTGAACTGACGTTCAAAAATAAAACATTTGAAAACGGACCATTTTCCACATTTCTGAAGCATGACGTAATGGGGGGGTGTTATCTCTTTTGTCGAAAATCAGCCGTTTTTGCTTGAACATTAAATGCCTCCAAATGGTATTTAATTAACATCCCGGGGTGGAGAAACCCTTTTTGAGAACTCAGAGTGAGTAAATTGGCCATTTTCATGCACTTTTAACCATTCCATAAATCTTGTGTTTTGGGCCCCTGGAAGCATGAAAATCACTTTAAACATGCTAATTTTAGCTCTAACACTGATGATCCACCTACAAATGTGAACTGACGTTCAAAAATAAAACATTTGAAAACGGACCATTTTCCACATTTCTGAAGCATGACGTAATGGGGGGGTGTTATCTCTTTTGTCGAAAATCAGCCGTTTTTGCTCTAACATTAAATGCCTCCAAATGGTATTTAATTAACTTCCCGGGGTGAAGAAACCCTTTTTGAGAACTCAGAGTGAGTAAATTGGCCATTTTCATGCACTTTTAACCATTCCATAAATCTTGTGTTTTGGGCCCCTGGAAGCATGAAAATCACTTTAAACATGCTAATTTTAGCTCTAACACTGATGATCCACCTACAAATGTGAACTGACGTTCAAAAATAAAACATTTGAAAACGGACCATTTTCCACATTTCTGAAGCATGACGTAATGGGGGGGTGTTATCTCTTTTGTCGAAAATCAGCCGTTTTTGCTCGAACATTAAATGCCTCCAAATGGTATTTAATTAACTTCCTGGGGTGAAGAAACCCTTTTTGAGAACTCAGAGTGAGTAAATTGGCCATTTTCATGCACTTTTAACCATTCCATAAATCTTGTGTTTTGGGCCCCTGGAAGCATGAAAATCACTTTAAACATGCTAATTTTAGCTCTAACACTGATGATCCACCTACAAATGTGAACTGACGTTCAAAAATAAAACATTTGAAAACGGACCATTTTCCACATTTCTGAAGCATGACGTAATGGGGGGTGTTATCTCTTTTGTCGAAAATCAGCCGTTTTTGCTCGAACATTAAATGCCTCCAAATGGTATTTAATTAACTTCCTGGGGTGAAGAAACCCTTTTTGAGAACTCAGAGTGAGTAAATTGGCCATTTTCATGCACTTTTAACCATTCCATAAATCTTGTGTTTTGGGCCCCTGGAAGCATGAAAATCACTTTAAACATGCTAATTTTAGCTCTAACACTGATGATCCACCTACAAATGTGAACTGACGTTCAAAAATAAAACATTTGAAAACGGACCATTTTCCACATTTCTGAAGCATGACGTAATGGGGGGGTGTTATCTCTTTTGTCGAAAATCAGCCGTTTTTGCTCGAACATTAAATGCCTCCAAATGGTATTTAATTAACTTCCCGGGGTGAAGAAACCCTTTTTGAGAACTCAGAGTGAGTAAATTGGCCATTTTCATGCACTTTTAACCATTCCATAAATCTTGTGTTTTGGGCCCCTGGAAGCATGAAAATCACTTTAAACATGCTAATTTTAGCTCTAACACTGATGATCCACCTACAAATGTGAACTGACGTTCAAAAATAAAACATTTGAAAACGGACCATTTTCCACATTTCTGAAGCATGACGTAATGGGGGGGTGTTATCTCTTTTGTCGAAAATCTGCCGTTTTTGCTCGAACATTAAATGCCTCCAAATGGTATTTAATTAACTTCCCGAGCCCCTGGAAGCATGAAAATCACTTTAAACATGCTAATTTTAGCTCTAACACTGATGATCCACCTACAAATGTGAACTGACGTTCAAAAATAAAACATTTGAAAACGGACCATTTTCCACATTTCTGAAGCATGACGTAATGGGGGGGTGTTATCTCTTTTGTCGAAAATCAGCCGTTTTTGCTCGAACATTAAATGCCTCCAAATGGTATTTATTTCACTTCCCGAGACCCTGGAAGTATGAAAATCACTTTAAACATGCTAATTTTAGCTCTAACACTGATGATCCACCTACAAATGTGGAAAGGGGCGACCAACTTGGTCCCCCCGAACGTATGGCTGAGTGCCTCGATCCCCCCGGGAAGCCATTTTTGGGCGGGAGGCGCGTCTCGGCTGGTATGCCCGAAGCGGCGTAGCCGGGGCGCGCCTGTTCCCGCCCTAGAGTGGGCTGGCCTAGACACTGACGCAGCCAGCCACGCCCTCGGGGCAGGCAGGGGCGGGTATACGCCCGCCCTGAAGACGGATAAAAAGGGACGCAAGACCAGAAGACATCCTCTTGTTCTTGTGCCTGAAGCTGCACCTCCTCGCTGCACGTGAGCTCGGGACAGAACGAAGAGCCAATTTTGAGCGTTTTAATCTTTCTTTTTGTCTTCTAGATACTTCGTTTGAAAAATGCCCAAGAAAGGCGCGAAGAGAATGTCGACTGACCAGATGGTTCGGGTTCTCATGAAGGAAATGTCCGAGATAAAGAAGCAGTTGGCGGGGCGAGACGGTGAGGAGGGATCGGGGCGTCCACCGGCCGGGGGGAGGCCTAAGAGGCCGAGAAGGGGGCCGGTCGGGGGAGACGTCCCGGTTCCCTGTTCCCCGCTCGAGCCGCCAGCCCCGGTACCGCAGGAAGGGAATCCCATTCCGGTCGTAGTCACCCCGACATCCGCTGAGGATATGCCTCCCGAGTTGGCGGCACAGTTAGCAGCGTGGTTGGGGGACAGTAGCGGGGGCGCCACGGCTGCCGAAGCGCAAGCACTCATGAAACAGTTGCGCGAGAAACGTGATACAGCCAAGGTGCCCGCGCCGGATGCGGTGATAGACAAGCCACGAGGGGCGGAAGTAGCGTCCGGTGCAGGTAAGCGGCCATTGCCGATCGCAAGGGATGAGTCAACACCCTCTCGTAGAGAAAAATTGGGGCAACATGTTCCTTTGGCAATAAAGGAAAAGATTTGGGCGGGGGAATACGTAAACATTTTCTCCCTGCTCGTTGATCATTATGAGGTCGAAACTGTTAAGGGTCAAAAGGATCTGATGCATCCGAGTGTTTGGCGCGCAAAAATGGCCGCCTTTAAAGTGAATGAGAATATTGGCAACTGGGGTAATGCTTGGGGAGTTTTTACATCAATTTTGGGGGAACGTAGGCCTGAATTGCTCCCTGAATTTCCAGTATATCAGTCACGAATTATGGGGTACTCGACATCGCACCAAGGTAACCAATGGTTCTGTTATGACAACCTTTTCAGGAAAGCGATGGAGCATAACAAAAGTTTAACCTGGGACTGTTACGATTCTTTGACATGGAATAAAATGAAAGAGTCGGGGATGTTGAAAGTGCCGTTGGTGGGGAGTACTGTTGGTGAGTCCTCCCGCCAAAATGGGAGGACGCCCTTTCGGTCGGGTACGGGTACAGACGATTATCCGAGACCCGCCGGAAATACAGGGAAGAGGGGTTTCTGTTTCAATTTCAACAGAAGTAAATGTACTAGGCCCCCGGGATCTTGTAAATTCAAACACGAATGTAGTGGTTGTGGGGCACCCCATCCTGAGTCCTCGTGCAGAGCCAAATCGGGTGAAAATGGGGGTAGAGGAGGCGCCAAACAGGTCTAATATAGTCCGAGGGGCGCCTTTACCAACCCCGATTGATACCCTGGCGATGATTCCCTGGCTCAGCGAATACCCAGATCGTACTTCTGCTGGGGTGCTACGAAACGGTTTTTCATACGGTTTCCGCATCCCGGTGGGGGACTTTCAGGGTGTCGGGACGTGCAAAAACCAGCTTTCCGTCTTGCAGCATACGACTGTAGTACAGGATAAGATCCGGAAAGAGGTTACCCGAGGTCGGGTTGCCGGCCCGTTTAGTGTTCCCCCGGTACAGAATTTTGTTTGTTCTCCTTTAGGGGTGGTCCCCAAGAAGGACCCAGGTGAGTTTCGATTGATTCACAATTTATCAGCTCCTCATGGCCTTTCTGTAAACGACGCAATTGATCCAGAGATATGTTCGGTGCGGTACGCATCATTCGATGAGGCCGTAGCCATTTTGAATCGCCTGGGGCCCGGGACGCTGATGGCGAAATCAGATATCGAGTCAGCGTTCCGTTTGCTCCCGGTATACCCGGAAGACCAACGTCTTTTGGGATTCATGTTTCAAGGTTCGTATTACATGGATAGGTGTATGCCGATGGGGTGCTCTATATCTTGTGCATATTTCGAGAAATTCAGTAGTTTTCTACAATGGGTTTACACGAAGAAAACGGGTTTTCGAAATGTGATGCATTACCTTGATGACTTTCTGTTCCTTGGGGCCGCTGGGGATGATGAATGTGCCCGGGCCTTGACTGAATTTTGTGTTTTAATGAATCAATTTGGCGTGCCATTGGCACCAGGTAAAACTGTGGGTCCCACGACTTGCCTCGAGTTTCTCGGGATCGAGTTGGACTCTAGTGAGGGTTGTTTTCGTTTACCAGCTGCCAAAGTGTCGAAATTCAGGGCAGCCCTGCAAATGTGTATTACTGCATCTAAAGTTACGCTGCATCAATTGCAGCAATTGGTGGGGAAGTTGAATTTTGCCCTAAGGGTGATCCCAATGGCCCGCCCCTTTTCCAGTTCGATTGCCCAGGCGATGGTGGGCCTAAAGGAGGGTCATCATCGCACAAGACTATCGGCTGAGGTCCGCCAAGATATGCGTATTTGGTTAGCATTTTTGGCGGATTTCAATGGTCGAGTCGTCTGGAACAAACCAGCCTTGTCCTCTGAAGAGCTTGGTCTATGGACGGATTCAGCGGGAAGCATGGGCTTTGGCGCCATCTTCGGCACAAAATGGTCGGCACAAAGGTGGCCAACATGGTGGCATGAAGAGGGGCTGACGAGTAATATTGCTTTCCTTGAACTGTTTCCCATTTTGGTGGCCCTCAGAACCTGGCCCGATGGATTCAAAAATCACTCTGTCATATTTTGGTCTGACAATATGACCGTTGTAGAATGCATCAATAGTCAGGCAGCACGTTGTAAAATGATTTTAAGGCTGCTTAAAGAAATTGTCTTACTATGTATGCAACTGAACGTGGTATTCAGAGCGAAACATGTCCCAGGGGTGATGAATCAGGCGGCTGATGCACTGTCTCGTTTTCAAATACAGGCTTTCTCGGGTTTCCTTCCCTCGGCGGACCCAGAGCCGGCACCCTTTCCCGAAGCTCTCTGGTCTCTCGGTGCCCCGAACTTCGTTACCTCGTGGGAGAGAGTCTAGCACCAAGAACGAGGAAGGCATACGAAGGGGCGTTTCGGGCCTATTTAGCCTTTTTGGGGACTGAGAGAGGGGGGCTTTGGGGGCACGAGGATTGGGTAGTACATTTTCTGATGTCCTTGCGTAGGGCTGGGAAGTCGGTGGCTACAGCCCAGAGGCATCGTGCTGCCATTTCCTTCGTTGCCAGGGCCCATAATATCCAGGACCCGACAGCGTCTTTCGTGGTACAGAAAGCGCTACGTGGGTGGCAACGCCTTGAGGGTCGCAGAGTAGATGAGAGGCGCCCGATAGGTCTGGATAGGTTGGCCCAGTTGCTGGCCACACTCCACGCCACATGCTCGTCTCAGTTCGAGGCCTGTTTGTTCCGAGCTGCTTTTACGCTTGCATTTCACGGGGCGATGAGGATAAGTGAGCTGGTGGCAAGGAACAAACAGGATGTGGTGGGGGGTTTGTGCCGGGAACACGTTCAGATCAGGGGTGAGACGATGACTGTATCCTTTGTCAAGTCAAAAACCGATCAAGGTGGGGTGGGAGACTGCATAGTCATTCGCAGGATTCCAGGGTCCTCCATGTGCCCGGTGAAGTGTTTAGAAGATTACCTAGCACGAAGGGTGGCATCATGGGGAGGGACATTGTTGAGACACGCGGACGCCACCCCACTGACGAAGTTTCAGTTTCAGCGGGTGCTCGCGATGTCAATTACCGCAGCGGGCTTGGACCCGGGTGAGTTTGGGACCCATTCCTTTCGGATAGGGGCTGCCACTGAAGCTACAGCCAGGGGTCTTAATGTGGAACAAGTAAAACGAGTGGGGCGTTGGTCCTCCAATTGTTCTAAGAGGTATGTGCGGTTGCACATGTTGTGAAGCTGTAATAATGTACTCACGCTTCTTGTCTTTTGTTTGGTTTTCAGTTACGCAAGCCTTCGAGGCGGGGCGGACTATGCAGTCGACCCAACACCAGGCCAGCGGTCAGACATCACCGGCTGTGAGAAAGGAGGTGTGGGTCGTGGGCCACTCATACGTGAGGCGTGCCGCAGACGTATTCGAAGCAGGTGACATGATTCACGTAGCTGGGGAATACCGGTACAGAATGTCCTTCTACGGAAGGGGCGGTCTCTGTATTGACCAGTTTCAGGCATTCTTTGAGGGTTTGTTAGGGCGGACGAGGTCACCGCCGTCTATAGTCATAGTACATTTAGGGGGCAATGATTTGGTCACATCCGGTAGACGACTTCTCCTGGAGGCAATGCTTTCCACTGTAAGTTGGTTGGCGAGGAAAGTTCCGGGGTGCATAATTGCGTGGTCTCATATGATCCCACGAAAAGTGTGGCGGGGGGCTGTTTCGATTCCTGCTTTGAACCATTCTGTTAGAAAACTTAATAACAAAGTGAGTAGGTTGTTTCGTTCCATGACATTGCATTCTATCTCGCACGGTTGTATTAATGATGACAGTATGTATCTAGGGGATGGTGTGCATTTGTCTCGGGTGGGAAATGAGTTACTCATAGGAGACTTCTTAGCATGGTTAAAAACGTTGAAACATGACCTTTAGCTAGGAGTTTTGTGGGGGGCCCGGATAGCCGGTCAACTATCCGGGCCTGTGGCGGTAAGGTCATGATCGGTGAGCACTAAATTAGTAGATCCCTATGAGTGGGCGTCACCCAACACGGATGGGAGCGCTCGGGAGAGGTGGCCATTGGCCCCTCAATGGGGAGGCGGTCCCTTCTAAGGATGGGTCGCCGGAAGTAAAGGAAAGGCGGTCAAGGCCCCTTCCTTTGTAGGAGGGGTTACAGCCCCCTCCTGGGGAATTTCCCGGGGCCAGTGACATCTGCGACGGCAGATGCGGTAAGTTGTGTGGGGTTGGGATAAGGTCTACGGTACCTTCTAGATACCTCACACGAGTATTCGAACGACCTTTAACTGGCGTCGAGTCTTTAGGTGCCCCCGTCAAGTCAAGGGAAATTGGTAATAGTTGCACTTGAGGTACGCCTCCGTGCTGTCGCCCAGCCCAAGTGGGAGGGGTAAGTCTGGTTAGGGATCTTGACAACGGTTATGACCTTGCCGTTGGCCCTTAAACGTTAGGTTGTACAATTTCAATATGTCAAGAAATGTTTTGTAGGATGCTAGTTCGGCTAGGAGAACCTCTGTATTAGAGAATCTGTTAAGGTTAGCCAAACATCGCAATATGGTAATGAAATTGTACATAACATGAAACGTTTAATGTTTTAATTTTTGTTTTAATAAATACGGCCGGGATGGTCACTCCATCCCACTTCCAAAAACTCAAGAACTGTTTCCGGTTTCCCTCCTTTGGGGATTGTGTTGAGAGGGGGTGGCGGGTATCTCGGCCATATGAACTGACGTTTAAAAATAAAACATTTGAAAACGGACCATTTTCCACATTTATAAAGCATGACGTAATGGGGGGGTGTTACCTCTTTCGTCGAAAATCAGCCGTTTTTGCTCGAACATTAAAATCCTCCAAATGGTATTTAATTAACTTCCCGGGGTGAAGAAACCCTTTTTGAGAACTCAGAGTGAGTAAATTGGCCATTTTCATGCACTTTTAACCATTCCATAAATCTTGTGTTTTGGGCCCCTGGAAGCATGAAAATCACTTTAAACATGCTAATTTTAGCTCTAACACTGATGATCCACCTACAAATGTGAACTGACGTTCAAAAATAAAACATTTGAAAACGGACCATTTTCCACATTTCTGAAGCATGACGTAATGGGGGGGTGTTATCTCTTTTGTCGAAAATCAGCCGTTTTTGCTCGAACATTAAATGCCTCCAAATGGTATTTAATTAACTTCCCGGGGTGAAGAAACCCTTTTTGAGAACTCAGAGTGAGTAAATTGGCCATTTTCATGCACTTTTAACCATTCCATAAATCTTGTGTTTTGGGCCCCTGGAAGCATGAAAATCACTTTAAACATGCTAATTTTAGCTCTAACACTGATGATCCACCTACAAATGTGAACTGACGTTCAAAAATAAAACATTTGAAAACGGACCATTTTCCACATTTCTGAAGCATGACGTAATGGGGGGGTGTTATCTCTTTTGTCGAAAATCAGCCGTTTTTGCTCGAACATTAAATGCCTCCAAATGGTATTTAATTAACTTCCCGAGCCCCTGGAAGCATGAAAATCACTTTAAACATGCTAATTTTAGCTCTAACACTGATGATCCACCTACAAATGTGAACTGACGTTCAAAAATAAAACATTTGAAAACGGACCATTTTCCACATTTCTGAAGCATGACGTAATGGGGGGGTGTTATCTCTTTTGTCGAAAATCAGCCGTTTTTGCTCGAACATTAAATGCCTCCACATGGTATTTATTTCACTTCCCGAACCTCTGGAAGCATGAAAATCACTTTAAACATGCTAATTTTAGCTCTAACACTGATGATCCACCTACAAATGTGAACTGACGTTCAAAAATAAAACATTTGAAAACGGACCATTTTCCACATTTCTGAAGCATGACGTAATGGGGGGGTGTTATCTCTTTTGTCGAAAATCAGCCGTTTTTGCTCGAACATTAAATGCCTCCAAATGGTATTTAATTAACTTCCCGGGGTGAAGAAACCCTTTTTGAGAACTCAGAGTGAGTAAATTGGCCATTTTCATGCACTTTTAACCATTCCATAAATCTTGTGTTTTGGGCCCTTGGAAGCATGAAAATCACTTTAAACATGCTAATTTTAGCTCTAACACTGATGATCCACCTACAAATGTGAACTGACGTTCAAAAATGAAACATTTGAAAACGGACCATTTTCCACATTTCTGAAGCATGACGTAATGGGGGGGTGTTATCTCTTTTGTGGAAAATCAGCCTTTTTTGCTCGAACATTAAATGCCTCCAAATGGTATTTATTTCACTTCCCGAGCCCCTGGAAGCATGAAAATCACTTTAAACATGCTAATTTTAGCTCTAACACTGATGATCCACCTACAAATGTGAACTGACGTTCAAAAATAAAACATTTGAAAACGGACCATTTTCCACATTTCTGAAGCATGACGTAATGGGGGGGTGTTATCTCTTTTGTCGAAAATCAGCCGTTTTTGCTCGAACATTAAATGCCTCCAAATGGTATTTAATTAACTTCCCGGGGTGAAGAAACCCTTTTTGAGAACTCAGAGTGAGTAAATTGGCCATTTTCATGCACTTTTAACCATTCCATAAATCTTGTGTTTTGGGCCCCTGGAAGCATGAAAATCACTTTAAACATGCTAATTTTAGCTCTAACACTGATGATCCACCTACAAATGTGAACTGACATTCAAAAATAAAACATTTGAAAACGGACCATTTTCCACATTTCTGAAGCATGACGTAATGGGGGGGTGTTATCTCTTTTGTCGAAAATCAGCCGTTTTTGCTCGAACATTAAATGCCTCCAAATGGTATTTAATTAACTTCCCGGGGTGAAGAAACCCTTTTTGAGAACTCAGAGTGAGTAAATTGGCCATTTTCATGCACTTTTAACCATTCCATAAATCTTGTGTTTTGGGCCCCTGGAAGCATGAAAATCACTTTAAACATGCTAATTTTAGCTCTAACACTGATGATCCACCTACAAATGTGAACTGACGTTCAAAAATAAAACATTTGAAAACGGACCATTTTCCACATTTCTGAAGCATGACGTAATGGGGGGGTGTTATCTCTTTTGTCGAAAATCAGCCGTTTTTGCTCGAACATTAAATGCCTCCAAATGGTATTTAATTAACTTCCCGAGCCCCTGGAAGCATGAAAATCACTTTAAACATGCTAATTTTAGCTCTAACACTGATGATCCACCTACAAATGTGAACTGACGTTCAAAAATAAAACATTTGAAAACGGACCATTTTCCACATTTCTGAAGCATGACGTAATGGGGGGGTGTTATCTCTTTTGTCGAAAATCAGCCGTTTTTGCTCGAACATTAAATGCCTCCAAATGGTATTTAATTAACTTCCCGGGGTGAAGAAACCCTTTTTGAGAACTCAGAGTGAGTAAATTGGCCATTTTCATGCACTTTTAACCATTCCATAAATCTTGTGTTTTGGGCCCTTGGAAGCATGAAAATCACTTTAAACATGCTAATTTTAGCTCTAACACTGATGATCCACCTACAAATGTGAACTGACGTTCAAAAATGAAACATTTGAAAACGGACCATTTTCCACATTTCTGAAGCATGACGTAATGGGGGGGTGTTATCTCTTTTGTGGAAAATCAGCCTTTTTTGCTCGAACATTAAATGCCTCCAAATGGTATTTATTTCACTTCCCGAGCCCCTGGAAGCATGAAAATCACTTTAAACATGCTAATTTTAGCTCTAACACTGATGATCCACCTACAAATGTGAACTGACGTTCAAAAATAAAACATTTGAAAACGGACCATTTTCCACATTTCTGAAGCATGACGTAATGGGGGGGTGTTATCTCTTTTGTCGAAAATCAGCCGTTTTTGCTCGAACATTAAATGCCTCCAAATGGTATTTAATTAACTTCCCAGGGTGAAGAAACCCTTTTTGAGAACTCAGAGTGAGTAAATTGGCCATTTTCATGCACTTTTAACCATTCCATAAATCTTGTGTTTTGGGCCCCTGGAAGCATGAAAATCACTTTAAACATGCTAATTTTAGCTCTAACACTGATGATCCACCTACAAATGTGAACTGACATTCAAAAATAAAACATTTGAAAACGGACCATTTTCCACATTTCTGAAGCATGACGTAATGGGGGGGTGTTATCTCTTTTGTCGAAAATCAGCCGTTTTTGCTCGAACATTAAATGCCTCCAAATGGTATTTAATTAACTTCCCGGGGTGAAGAAACCCTTTTTGAGAACTCAGAGTGAGTAAATTGGCCATTTTCATGCACTTTTAACCATTCCATAAATCTTGTGTTTTGGGCCCCTGGAAGCATGAAAATCACTTTAAACATGCTAATTTTAGCTCTAACACTGATGATCCACCTACAAATGTGAACTGACGTTCAAAAATAAAACATTTGAAAACGGACCATTTTCCACATTTCTGAAGCATGACGTAATGGGGGGGTGTTATCTCTTTTGTCGAAAATCAGCCGTTTTTGCTCGAACATTAAATGCCTCCAAATGGTATTTAATTAACTTCCCGGGGTGAAGAAACCCTTTTTGAGAACTCAGAGTGAGTAAATTGGCCATTTTCATGCACTTTTAACCATTCCATAAATCTTGTGTTTTGGGCCCCTGGAAGCATGAAAATCACTTTAAACATGCTAATTTTAGCTCTAACACTGATGATCCACCTACAAATGTGAACTGACGTTCAAAAATAAAACATTTGAAAACGGATAATTTTCCACATTTCTGAAGCATGATGTAATGGGGGGGTGTTATCTCTTTTGTCGAAAATCAGCCGTTTTTGCTCGAACATTAAATGCCTCCAAATGGTATTTATTTCACTTCCCGAGCCCCTGGAAGCATGAAAATCACTTTAAACATGCTAATTTTAGCTCTAAGACTGATGATCCACCTACAAATGTGAACTGACGTTCAAAAATAAAACATTTGAAAACGGACCATTTTCCACATTTCTGAAGCATGACGTAATGAGGGGGTGTTATCTCTTTTGTCGAAAATCAGCCATTTTTGCTCGAACATTAAATGCCTCCAAATGGTATTTAATTAACTTCCCGGGGTGAAGAAACCCTTTTTGAGAACTCAGAGTGAGTAAATTGGCCATTTTCATGCACTTTTAACCATTCCATAAATCTTGTGTTTTGGGCCCCTGGAAGCATGAAAATCACTTTAAACATGCTAATTTTAGCTCTAACACTGATGATCCACCTACAAATGTGAACTGACGTTCAAAAATAAAAAATTTGAAAACGGACCATTTTCCACATTTCTGAAGCAGGACGTAATGGGGGGGTGTTATCTCTTTTGTCGAAAATCAGCCGTTTTTGCTCGAACATTAAATGCCTCCAAATGGTATTTAATTAACTTCCCGGGGTGAAGAAACCCTTTTTGAGAACTCAGAGTGAGTAAATTGGCCATTTTCATGCACTTTTAACCATTCCATAAATCTTGTGTTTTGGGCCCCTGGAAGCATGAAAATCACTTTAAACATGCTAATTTTAGCTCTAACACTGATGATCCACCTACAAATGTGAACTGACGTTCAAAAATAAAACATTTGAAAACGGACCATTTTCCACATTTCTGAAGCATGACGTAATGGGGGGGTGTTATCTCTTTTGTCGAAAATCAGCCGTTTTTGCTCGAACATTAAATGCCTCCAAATGGTATTTAATTAACTTCCCGAGCCCCTGGAAGCATGAAAATCATTTTAAACATGCTAATTTTAGCTCTAACACTGATGATCCACCTACAAATGTGAACTGACGTTCAAAAATAAAACATTTGAAAACGGACCATTTTCCACATTTCTGAAGCATGACGTAATGGGGGGGGGTGTTATCTCTTTTGTCGAAAATCAGCCGTTTTTGCTCGAACATTAAATGCCTCCAAATGGTATTTAATTAACTTCCCGAGCCCCTGGAAGCATGAAAATCACTTTAAACATGCTAATTTTAGCTCTAACACTGATGATCCACCTACAAATGTGAACTGACGTTCAAAAATAAAACATTTGAAAACGGACCATTTTCCACATTTCTGAAGCATGACGTAATGGGGGGGTGTTATCTCTTTTGTCGAAAATCAGCCGTTTTTGCTCGAACATTAAATGCCTCCACATGGTATTTATTTCACTTCCCGAGCCCCTGGAAGCATAAAAATCACTTTAAACATGCTAATTTTAGCTCTAATACTGATGATCCACCTACAAATGTGAACTGATGTTCAAAAATAAAACATTTGAAAACGGACCATTTTCCACATTTCTGAAGCATGACGTAATGGGGGGGTGTTATCTCTTTTGTCGAAAATCAGCCGTTTTTGCTCGAACATTAAATGCCTCCAAATGGTATTTAATTAACTTCCCGGGGTGAAGAAACCCTTTTTGAGAACTCAGAGTGAGTAAATTGGCCATTTTCATGCACTTTTAACCATTCCATAAATCTTGTGTTTTGGGCCCCTGGAAGCATGAAAATCACTTTAAACATGCTAATTTTAGCTCTAACACTGATGATCCACCTACAAATGTGAACTGACGTTCAAAAATAAAACATTTGAAAACGGACCATTTTCCACATTTCTGAAGCATGACTTAATGGGGGGGTGTTATCTCTTTTGTCGAAAATCAGCCGTTTTTGCTCGAACATTAAATGCATCCAAATGGTATTTAATTAACTTCCCGGGGTGAAGAAACCCTTTTTGAGAACTCAGAGTGAGTAAATTGGCCATTTTCATGCACTTTTAACCATTCCATAAATCTTCTGTTTTGGGCCCCTGGAAGCATGAAAATCACTTTAAACATGCTAATTTTAGCTCTAACACTGATGATCCACCTACAAATGTGAACTGACGTTCAAAAATAAAACATTTGAAAACGGACCATTTTCCACATTTCTGAAGCATGACGTAATGGGGGGGTGTTATCTCTTTTGTCGAAAATCAGCCGTTTTTGCTCGAACATTAAATGCCTCCAAATGGTATTTAATTAACTTCCCGGGGTGAAGAAACACTTTTTGAGAACTCAGAGTGAGTAAATTGGCCATTTTCATGCACTTTTAACCATTCCATAAATCTTGTGTTTTGGGCCCCTGGAAGCATGAAAATCACTTTAAACATGCTAATTTTAGCTCTAACACTGATGATCAACCTACAAATGTTAACTGACGTTCAAAAATAAAACATTTGAAAACTGACCATTTTCCACATTTCTGAAGCATGACGTAATGGGGGGGGTGTTATCTCTTTTGTCAAAAATCAGCCGTTTTTGCTCGAACATTAAATGCCTCCAAATGGTATTTAATTAACTTCCCGGGGTGAAGAAACCCTTTTTGAGAACTCAGAGTGAGTAAATTGGCCATTTTCATGCACTTTTAACCATTCCATAAATCTTGTGTTTTGGGCCCCTGGAAGCATGAAAATCACTTTAAACATGCTAATTTTAGCTCTAACACTGATGATCCACCTACAAATGTGAACTGACGTTCAAAAATAAAACATTTGAAAACGGACCATTTTCCACATTTCTGAAGCATGACGTAATGGGGGGGTGTTATCTCTTTTGTCGAAAATCAGCCGTTTTTGCTCGAACATTAAATGCCTCCAAATGGTATTTAATTAACTTCCCGGGGTGAAGAAACACTTTTTGAGAACTCAGAGTGAGTAAATTGGCCATTTTCATGCACTTTTAACCATTCCATAAATCTTGTGTTTTGGGCCCCTGGAAGCATGAAAATCACTTTAAACATGCTAATTTTAGCTCTAACACTGATGATCCACCTACAAATGTTAACTGACGTTCAAAAATAAAACATTTGAAAACTGACCATTTTCCACATTTCTGAAGCATGACGTAATGGGGGGTGTTATCTCTTTTGTCAAAAATCAGCCGTTTTTGCTCGAACATTAAATGCCTCCAAATGGTATTTAATTAACTTCCCGGGGTGAAGAAACCCTTTTTGAGAACTCAGAGTGAGTAAATTGGCCATTTTCATGCACTTTTAACCATTCCATAAATCTTGTGTTTTGGGCCCCTGGAAGCATGAAAATCACTTTAAACATGCTAATTTTAGCTCTAACACTGATGATCCACCTACAAATGTGAACTGACGTTCAAAAATAAAACATTTGAAAACGGACCATTTTCCACATTTCTGAAGCATGACGTAATGGGGGGTGTTATCTCTTTTGTCGAAAATCAGCCGTTTTTGCTCGAACATTAAATGCCTCCAAATGGTATTTAATTAACTTCCCGGGGTGAAGAAACCCTTTTTGAGAACTCAGAGTGAGTAAATTGGCCATTTTCATGCACTTTTACCCATTCCATAAATCTTGTGTTTTAGGCCCCTGGAAGCATGAAAATCACTTTAAACATGCTAATTTTAGCTCTAACACTGATGATCCACCTACAAATGTGAACTGACGTTCAAAAATAAAACATTTGAAAACGGACCATTTTCCACATTTCTGAAGCATGACGTAATGGGGGGGTGTTATCTCTTTTGTCGAAAATCAGCCGTTTTTGCTCGAACATTAAATGCCTCAAAATGGTATTTAATTAACTTCCCGGGGTGAAGAAACCCTTTTTGAGAACTCAGAGTGAGTAAATTGGCCATTTTCATGCACTTTTAACCATTCCATAAATCTTGTGTTTTGGGCCCCTGGAAGCATGAAAATCACTTTAAACATGCTAATTTTAGCTCTAACACTGATGATCCACCTACAAATGTGAACTGACGTTCAAAAATAAAACATTTGAAAACGGACCATTTTCCACATTTCTGAAGCATGACGTAATGGGGGGGTGTTATCTCTTTTGTCGAAAATCAGCCGTTTTTGCTCGAACATCAAATGCCTCCAAATGGTATTTAATTAACTTCCCGGGGTGAAGAAACCCTTTTTGAGAACTCAGAGTGAGTAAATTGGCCATTTTCATGCACTTTTACCCATTCCATAAATCTTGTGTTTTGGGCCCCTGGAAGCATGAAAATCACTTTAAACATGCTAATTTTAGCTCTAACACTGATGATCCACCTACAAATGTGAACTGACGTTCAAAAATAAAACATTTGAAAACGGACCATTTTCCACATTTCTGAAGCATGACGTAATGGGGGGGTGTTATCTCTTTTGTCGAAAATCAGCCGTTTTTGCTCGAACATTAAATGCCTCCAAATGGTATTTAATTAACTTCCCGGGGTGAAGAAACACTTTTTGAGAACTCAGAGTGAGTAAATTGGCCATTTTCATGCACTTTTAACCATTCAATAAATCTTGTGTTTTGGGCCCCTGGAAGCATGAAAATCACTTTAAACATGCTAATTTTAGCTCTAACACTGATGATCCACCTACAAATGTTAACTGACGTTCAAAAATAAAACATTTGAAAACTGACCATTTTCCACATTTCTGAAGCATGACGTAATGGGGGGGTGTTATCTCTTTTGTCAAAAATCAGCCGTTTTTGCTCGAACATTAAATGCCTCCAAATGGTATTTAATTAACTTCCCGGGGTGAAGAAACCCTTTTTGAGAACTCAGAGTGAGTAAATTGGCCATTTTCATGCACTTTTAACCATTCCATAAATCTTGTGTTTTGGGCCCCTGGAAGCATGAAAATCACTTTAAACATGCTAATTTTAGCTCTAACACTGATGATCCACCTACAAATGTGAACTGACGTTCAAAAATAAAACATTTGAAAACGGACCATTTTCCACATTTCTGAAGCATGACGTAATGGGGGGGTGTTATCTCTTTTGTCAAAAATCAGCCGTTTTTGCTCGAACATTAAATGCCTCCAAATGGTATTTAATTAACTTCCCGGGGTGAAGAAACCCTTTTTGAGAACTCAGAGTGAGTAAATTGGCCATTTTCATGCACTTTTAACCATTCCATAAATCTTGTGTTTTGGGCCCCTGGAAGCATGAAAATCACTTTAAACATGCTAATTTTAGCTCTAACACTGATGATCCACCTACAAATGTGAACTGACGTTCAAAAATAAAACATTTGAAAACGGACCATTTTCCACATTTCTGAAGCATGACGTAATGGGGGGGTGTTATCTCTTTTGTCGAAAATCAGCCGTTTTTGCTCGAACATTAAATGCCTCCAAATGGTATTTAATTAACTTCCCGGGGTGAAGAAACACTTTTTGAGAACTCAGAGTGAGTAAATTGGCCATTTTCATCCACTTTTAACCATTCCATAAATCTTGTGTTTTGGGCCCCTGGAAGCATGAAAATCACTTTAAACATGCTAATTTTAGCTCTAACACTGATGATCCACCTACAAATGTTAACTGACGTTCAAAAATAAAACATTTGAAAACTGACCATTTTCCACATTTCTGAAGCATGACGTAATGGGGGGTGTTATCTCTTTTGTCAAAAATCAGCCGTTTTTGCTCGAACATTAAATGCCTCCAAATGGTATTTAATTAACTTCCCGGGGTGAAGAAACCCTTTTTGAGAACTCAGAGTGAGTAAATTGGCCATTTTCATGCACTTTTAACCATTCCATAAATCTTGTGTTTTGGGCCCCTGGAAGCATGAAAATCACTTTAAACATGCTAATTTTAGCTCTAACACTGATGATCCACCTACAAATGTGAACTGACGTTCAAAAATAAAACATTTGAAAACGGACCATTTTCCACATTTCTGAAGCATGACGTAATGGGGGGTGTTATCTCTTTTGTCGAAAATCAGCCGTTTTTGCTCGAACATTAAATGCCTCCAAATGGTATTTAATTAACTTCCCGGGGTGAAGAAACCCTTTTTGAGAACTCAGAGTGAGTAAATTGGCCATTTTCATGCACTTTTACCCATTCCATAAATCTTGTGTTTTAGGCCCCTGGAAGCATGAAAATCACTTTAAACATGCTAATTTTAGCTCTAACACTGATGATCCACCTACAAATGTGAACTGACGTTCAAAAATAAAACATTTGAAAACGGACCATTTTCCACATTTCTGAAGCATGACGTAATGGGGGGGTGTTATCTCTTTTGTCGAAAATCAGCCGTTTTTGCTCGAACATTAAATGCCTCCAAATGGTATTTAATTAACTTCCCGGGGTGAAGAAACCCTTTTTGAGAACTCAGAGTGAGTAAATTGGCCATTTTCATGCACTTTTAACCATTCCATAAATCTTGTGTTTTGGGCCCCTGGAAGCATGAAAATCACTTTAAACATGCTAATTTTAGCTCTAACACTGATGATCCACCTACAAATGTGAACTGACGTTCAAAAATAAAACATTTGAAAACGGACCATTTTCCACATTTCTGAAGCATGACGTAATGGGGGGGTGTTATCTCTTTTGTCGAAAATCAGCCGTTTTTGCTCGAACATTAAATGCCTCCAAATGGTATTTAATTAACTTCCCGGGGTGAAGAAACCCTTTTTGAGAACTCAGAGTGAGTAAATTGGCCATTTTCATGCACTTTTAACCATTCCATAAATCTTGTGTTTTGGGCCCCTGGAAGCATGAAAATCACTTTAAACATGCTAATTTTAGCTCTAACACTGATGATCCACCTACAAATGTGAACTGACGTTCAAAAATAAAACATTTGAAAACGGACCATTTTCCACATTTCTGAAGCATGACGTAATGGGGGGGTGTTATCTCTTTTGTCGAAAATCAGCCGTTTTTGCTCGAACATCAAATGCCTCCAAATGGTATTTAATTAACTTCCCGGGGTGAAGAAACCCTTTTTGAGAACTCAGAGTGAGTAAATTGGCCATTTTCATGCACTTTTACCCATTCCATAAATCTTGTGTTTTGGGCCCCTGGAAGCATGAAAATCACTTTAAACATGCTAATTTTAGCTCTAACACTGATGATCCACCTACAAATGTGAACTGACGTTCAAAAATAAAACATTTGAAAACGGACCATTTTCCACATTTCTGAAGCATGACGTAATGGGGGGGTGTTATCTCTTTTGTCGAAAATCAGCCGTTTTGCTCGAACATTAAATGCCTCCAAATGGTATTTAATTAACTTCCCGGGGTGAAGAAACCCTTTTTGAGAACTCAGAGTGAGTAAATTGGCCATTTTCATGCACTTTTAACCATTCCATAAATCTTGTGTTTTGGGCCCCTGGAAGCATGAAAATCACTTTAAACATGCTAATTTTAGCTCTAACACTGATGATCCACCTACAAATGTGAACTGACGTTCAAAAATAAAACATTTGAAAACGGACCATTTTCCACATTTCTGAAGCATGACGTAATGGGGGGGTGTTATCTCTTTTGTCAAAAATCAGCCGTTTTTGCTCGAACATTAAATGCCTCCAAATGGTATTTAATTAACTTCCCGGGGTGAAGAAACCCTTTTTGAGAACTCAGAGTGAGTAAATTGGCCATTTTCATGCACTTTTAACCATTCCATAAATCTTGTGTTTTGGGCCCCTGGAAGCATGAAAATCACTTTAAACATGCTAATTTTAGCTCTAACACTGATGATCCACCTACAAATGTGAACTGACGTTCAAAAATAAAACATTTGAAAACGGACCATTTTCCACATTTCTGAAGCATGACGTAATGGGGGGGTGTTATCTCTTTTGTCGAAAATCAGCCGTTTTTGCTCGAACATTAAATGCCTCCAAATGGTATTTAATTAACTTCCCGGGGTGAAGAAACCCTTTTTGAGAACTCAGAGTGAGTAAATTGGCCATTTTCATGCACTTTTAACCATTCCATAAATTTTGTGTTTTGGGCCCCTGGAAGCATGAAAATCACTTTAAACATGCTAATTTTAGCACTAACACTGATGATCCACCTACAAATGTGAACTGACGTTCAAAAATAAAACATTTGAAAACGGACCATTTTCCACATTTCTGAAGCATGACGTAATGGGGGGGTGTTATCTCTTTTGTCGAAAATCAGCCGTTTTTGCTCGAACATTAAATGCCTCCAAATGGTATTTAATTAACTTCCCGGGGTGAAGAAACCCTTTTTGAGAACTCAGAGTGAGTAAATTGGCCATTTTCATGCACTTTTAACCATTCCATAAATCTTGTGTTTTGGGCCCCTGGAAGCATGAAAATCACTTTAAACATGCTAATTTTAGCTCTAACACTGATGATCCACCTACAAATGTGAACTGACGTTCAAAAATAAAACATTTGAAAACGGACCATTTTCCACATTTCTGAAGCATGACATAATGGGGGGGTGTTATCTCTTTTGTCGAAAATCAGCCGTTTTTGCTCGAACATTAAATGCCTCCAAATGGTATTTAATTAACTTCCCGGGGTGAAGAAACCCTTTTTGAGAACTCAGAGTGAGTAAATTGGCCATTTTCATGCACTTTTAACCATTCCATAAATCTTGTGTTTTGGGCCCCTGGAAGCATGAAAATCACTTTAAACATGCTAATTTTAGCTCTAACACTGATGATCCACCTACAAATGTGAACTGACGTTCAAAAATAAAACATTTGAAAACGGACCATTTTCCACATTTCTGAAGCATGACGTAATGGGGGGGTGTTATCTCTTTTGTCGAAAATCAGCCGTTTTTGCTCGAACATTAAATGCCTCCAAATGGTATTTAATTAACTTCCCGGGGTGAAGAAACCCTTTTTGAGAACTCAGAGTGAGTAAATTGGCCATTTTCATGCACTTTTAACCATTCCATAAATCTTGTGTTTTGGGCCCCTGGAAGCATGAAAATCACTTTAAACATGCTAATTTTAGCTCTAACACTGATGATCCACCTACAAATGTGAACTGACGTTCAAAAATAAAACATTTGAAAACGGACCATTTTCCACATTTCTGAAGCATGACGTAATGGGGGGGTGTTATCTCTTTTGTCGAAAATCAGCTGTTTTTGCTCGAACATTAAATGCCTCCAAATGGTATTTATTTCACTTCCCGAGCCCCTGGAAGCATGAAAATCACTTTAAACATGCTAATTTTAGCTCTAACACTGATGATCCACCTACGAATGTGAACTGACGTTCAAAAATAAAACATTTGAAAACGGACCATTTTCCACATTTCTGAAGCATGACGTAATGGGGGGGTGTTATCTCTTTTGTCGAAAATCAGCCGTTTTTGCTCGAACATTAAATGCCTCCAAATGGTATTTAATTAACTTCCCGGGGTGAAGAAACCCTTTTTGAGAACTCAGAGTGAGTAAATTGGCCATTTTCATGCACTTTTAACCATTCCATAAATCTTGTGTTTTGGGCCCCTGGAAGCATGAAAATCACTTTAAACATGCTAATTTTAGCTCTAACACTGATGATCCACCTACAAATGTGAACTGACGTTCAAAAATAAAACATTTGAAAACGGACCATTTTCCACATTTCTGAAGCATGACGTAATGGGGGGGTGTTATCTCTTTTGTCGAAAATCAGCCGTTTTTGCTCTAACATTAAATGCCTCCAAATGGTATTTAATTAACTTCCCGGGGTGAAGAAACCCTTTTTGAGAACTCAGAGTGAGTAAATTGGCCATTTTCATGCACTTTTAACCATTCCATAAATCTTGTGTTTTGGGCCCCTGGAAGCATGAAAATCACTTAAAACATGCTAATTTTAGCTCTAACACTGATGATCCACCTACAAATGTGAACTGACGTTCAAAAATAAAACATTTGAAAACGGACCATTTTCCACATTTCTGAAGCATGACGTAATGGGGGGGTGTTATCTCTTTTGTCGAAAATCAGCCGTTTTTGCTCGAACATTAAATGCCTCCAAATGGTATTTAATTAACTTCCCGGGGTGAAGAAACCCTTTTTGAGAACTCAGAGTGAGTAAATTGGCCATTTTCATGCACTTTTAACCATTCCATAAATCTTGTGTTTTGGGCCCCTGGAAGCATGAAAATCACTTTAAACATGCTAATTTTAGCTCTAACACTGATGATCCACCTACAAATGTGAACTGACGTTCAAAAATAAAACATTTGAAAACGGACCATTTTCCACATTTCTGAAGCATGACGTAATGGGGGGGTGTTATCTCTTTTGTCGAAAATCAGCTGTTTTTGCTCGAACATTAAATGCCTCCAAATGGTATTTATTTCACTTCCCGAGCCCCTGGAAGCATGAAAATCACTTTAAACATGCTAATTTTAGCTCTAACACTGATGATCCACCTACGAATGTGAACTGACGTTCAAAAATAAAACATTTGAAAACGGACCATTTTCCACATTTCTGAAGCATGACGTAATGGGGGGGTGTTATCTCTTTTGTCGAAAATCAGCCGTTTTTGCTCGAACATTAAATGCCTCCAAATGGTATTTAATTAACTTCCCGGGGTGAAGAAACCCTTTTTGAGAACTCAGAGTGAGTAAATTGGCCATTTTCATGCACTTTTAACCATTCCATAAATCTTGTGTTTTGGGCCCCTGGAAGCATGAAAATCACTTTAAACATGCTAATTTTAGCTCTAACACTGATGATCCACCTACAAATGTGAACTGACGTTCAAAAATAAAACATTTGAAAACGGACCATTTTCCACATTTCTGAAGCATGACGTAATGGGGGGGTGTTATCTCTTTTGTCGAAAATCAGCCGTTTTTGCTCTAACATTAAATGCCTCCAAATGGTATTTAATTAACTTCCCGGGGTGAAGAAACCCTTTTTGAGAACTCAGAGTGAGTAAATTGGCCATTTTCATGCACTTTTAACCATTCCATAAATCTTGTGTTTTGGGCCCCTGGAAGCATGAAAATCACTTTAAACATGCTAATTTTAGCTCTAACACTGATGATCCACCTACAAATGTGAACTGACGTTCAAAAATAAAACATTTGAAAACGGACCATTTTCCACATTTCTGAAGCATGACGTAATGGGGGGGTGTTATCTCTTTTGTCGAAAATCAGCCGTTTTTGCTCGAACATTAAATGCCTCCACATGGTATTTATTTCACTTCCCGAGCCCCTGGAAGCATAAAAATCACTTTAAACATGCTAATTTTAGCTCTAACACTGATGATCCACCTACAAATGTGAACTGACGTTCAAAAATAAAACATTTGAAAACGGACCATTTTCCACATTTCTGAAGCATGACGTAATGGGGGGGTGTTATCTCTTTTGTCGAAAATCAGCCGTTTTTGCTCGAACATTAAATGCCTCCAAATGGTATTTAATTAACTTCCCGGGGTGAAGAAACCCTTTTTGAGAACTCAGAGTGAGTAAATTGGCCATTTTCATGCACTTTTAACCATTCCATAAATCTTGTGTTTTGGGCCCCTGGAAGCATGAAAATCACTTTAAACATGCTAATTTTAGCTCTAACACTGATGATCCACCTACAAATGTGAACTGACGTTCAAAAATAAAACATTTGAAAACGGACCATTTTCCACATTTCTGAAGCATGACGTAATGGGGGGGTGTTATCTCTTTTGTCGAAAATCAGCTGTTTTTGCTCGAACATTAAATGCCTCCAAATGGTATTTATTTCACTTCCCGAGCCCCTGGAAGCATGAAAATCACTTTAAACATGCTAATTTTAGCTCTAACACTGATGATCCACCTACGAATGTGAACTGACGTTCAAAAATAAAACATTTGAAAACGGACCATTTTCCACATTTCTGAAGCATGACGTAATGGGGGGGTGTTATCTCTTTTGTCGAAAATCAGCCGTTTTTGCTCGAACATTAAATGCCTCCAAATGGTATTTAATTAACTTCCCGGGGTGAAGAAACCCTTTTTGAGAACTCAGAGTGAGTAAATTGGCCATTTTCATGCACTTTTAACCATTCCATAAATCTTGTGTTTTGGGCCCCTGGAAGCATGAAAATCACTTTAAACATGCTAATTTTAGCTCTAACACTGATGATCCACCTACAAATGTGAACTGACGTTCAAAAATAAAACATTTGAAAACGGACCATTTTCCACATTTCTGAAGCATGACGTAATGGGGGGGTGTTATCTCTTTTGTCGAAAATCAGCCGTTTTTGCTCTAACATTAAATGCCTCCAAATGGTATTTAATTAACTTCCCGGGGTGAAGAAACCCTTTTTGAGAACTCAGAGTGAGTAAATTGGCCATTTTCATGCACTTTTAACCATTCCATAAATCTTGTGTTTTGGGCCCCTGGAAGCATGAAAATCACTTTAAACATGCTAATTTTAGCTCTAACACTGATGATCCACCTACAAATGTGAACTGACGTTCAAAAATAAAACATTTGAAAACGGACCATTTTCCACATTTCTGAAGCATGACGTAATGGGGGGTGTTATCTCTTTTGTCGAAAATCAGCCGTTTTTGCTCGAACATTAAATGCCTCCAAATGGTATTTAATTAACTTCCTGGGGTGAAGAAACCCTTTTTGAGAACTCAGAGTGAGTAAATTGGCCATTTTCATGCACTTTTAACCATTCCATAAATCTTGTGTTTTGGGCCCCTGGAAGCATGAAAATCACTTTAAACATGCTAATTTTAGCTCTAACACTGATGATCCACCTACAAATGTGAACTGATGTTCAAAAATAAAACATTTGAAAACGGACCATTTTCCACATTTCTGAAGCATGACGTAATGGGGGGTGTTATCTCTTTTGTCGAAAATCAGCCGATTTTGCTCGAACATTAAATGCCTCCAAATGGTATTTAATTAACTTCCCGGGGTGAAGAAACCCTTTTTGAGAACTCAGAGTGAGTAAATTGGCCATTTTCATGCACTTTTAACCATTCCATAAATCTTGTGTTTTGGGCCCCTGGAAGCATGAAAATCACTTTAAACATGCTAATTTTAGCTCTAACACTGATGATCCACCTACAAATGTGAACTGACGTTCAAAAATAAAACATTTGAAAATGGACCATTTTCCACATTTCTGAAGCATGACGTAATGGGGGGGTGTTATCTCTTTTGTCGAAAATCAGCCGTTTTTGCTCGAACATTAAATGCCTCCACATGGTATTTATTTCACTTCCCGAGCCCCTGGAAGCATAAAAATCACTTTAAACATGCTAATTTTAGCTCTAACACTGATGATCCACCTACAAATGTGAACTGACGTTCAAAAATAAAACATTTGAAAACGGACCATTTTCCACATTTCTGAAGCATGACGTAATGGGGGGGTGTTATCTCTTTTGTCGAAAATCAGCCGTTTTTGCTCGAACATTAAATGCCTCCAAATGGTATTTAATTAACTTCCCGGGGTGAAGAAACCCTTTTTGAGAACTCAGAGTGAGTAAATTGGCCATTTTCATGCACTTTTAACCATTCCATAAATCTTGTGTTTTGGGCCCCTGGAAGCATGAAAATCACTTTAAACATGCTAATTTTAGCTCTAACACTGATGATCCACCTACAAATGTGAACTGACGTTCAAAAATAAAACATTTGAAAACGGACCATTTTCCACATTTCTGAAGCATGACTTAATGGGGGGGTGTTATCTCTTTTGTCGAAAATCAGCCGTTTTTGCTCGAACATTAAATGCATCCAAATGGTATTTAATTAACTTCCCGGGGTGAAGAAACCCTTTTTGAGAACTCAGAGTGAGTAAATTGGCCATTTTTATGCACTTTTAACCATTCCATAAATCTTGTGTTTTGGGCCCCTGGAAGCATGAAAATCACTTTAAACATGCTAATTTTAGCTCTAACACTGATGATCCACCTACAAATGTGAACTGACGTTCAAAAATAAAACATTTGAAAACGGACCATTTTCCACATTTCTGAAGCATGACGTAATGGGGGGGTGTTATCTCTTTTGTCGAAAATCAGCCGTTTTTGCTCGAACATTAAATGCCTCCAAATGGTATTTAATTAACTTCCCGGGGTGAAGAAACACTTTTTGAGAACTCAGAGTGAGTAAATTGGCCATTTTCATGCACTTTTAACCATTCCATAAATCTTGTGTTTTGGGCCCCTGGAAGCATGAAAATCACTTTAAACATGCTAATTTTAGCTCTAACACTGATGATCCACCTACAAATGTGAACTGACGTTCAAAAATAAAACATTTGAAAACTGACCATTTTCCACATTTCTGAAGCATGACGTAATGGGGGGGTGTTATCTCTTTTGTCAAAAATCAGCCGTTTTTGCTCGAACATTAAATGCCTCCAAATGGTATTTAATTAACTTCCCGGGGTGAAGAAACCCTTTTTGAGAACTCAGAGTGAGTAAATTGGCCATTTTCATGCACTTTTAACCATTCCATAAATCTTGTGTTTTGGGCCCCTGGAAGCATGAAAATCACTTTAAACATGCTAATTTTAGCTCTAAAACTGATGATCCACCTACAAATGTGAACTGACGTTCAAAAATAAAACATTTGAAAACGGACCATTTTCCACATTTCTGGAGCATGACGTAATGGGGGGGTGTTATCTCTTTTGTCGAAAATCAGCCGTTTTTGCTCGAACATTAAATGCCTCCAAATGGTATTTAATTAACTTCCCGGGGTGAAGAAACCCTTTTTGAGAACTCAGAGTGAGTAAATTGGCCATTTTCATGCACTTTTAACCATTCCATAAATCTTGTGTTTTGGGCCCCTGGAAGCATGAAAATCACTTTAAACATGCTAATTTTAGCTCTAACACTGATGATCCACCTACAAATGTGAACTGACGTTCAAAAATAAAACATTTGAAAACGGACCATTTTCCACATTTCTGAAGCATGACGTAATGGGGGGGTGTTATCTCTTTTGTCGAAAATCAGCCATTTTTGCTCGAACATTAAATGCCTCCAAATGGTATTTAATTAACTTCCCGGGGTGAAGAAACCCTTTTTGAGAACTCAGAGTGAGTAAATTGGCCATTTTCATGCACTTTTAACCATTCCATAAATCTTGTGTTTTGGGCCCCTGGAAGCATGAAAATCACTTTAAACATGCTAATTTTAGCTCTAACACTGATGATCCACCTACAAATGTGAACTGACGTTCAAAAATAAAACATTTGAAAACGGACCATTTTCCACATTTCTGAAGCATGACGTAATGGGGGGGTGTTATCTCTTTTGTCGAAAATCAGCCGTTTTTGCTCGAACATCAAATGCCTCCAAATGGTTTTTAATTAACTTCCCGGGGTGAAGAAACCCTTTTTGAGAACTCAGAGTGAGTAAATTGGCCATTTTCATGCACTTTTACCCATTCCATAAATCTTGTGTTTTGGGCCCCTGGAAGCATGAAAATCACTTTAAACATGCTAATTTTAGCTCTAACACTGATGATCCACCTACAAATGTGAACTGACGTTCAAAAATAAAACATTTGAAAACGGACCATTTTCCACATTTCTGAAGCATGACGTAATGGGGGGGTGTTATCTCTTTTGTCGAAAATCAGCCGTTTTTGCTCGAACATTAAATGCCTCCAAATGGTATTTAATTAACTTCCCGGGGTGAAGAAACCCTTTTTGAGAACTCAGAGTGAGTAAATTGGCCATTTTCATGCACTTTTAACCATTCCATAAATCTTGTGTTTTGGGCCCCTGGAAGCATGAAAATCACTTTAAACATGCTAATTTTAGCTCTAACACTGATGATCCACCTACAAATGTGAACTGACGTTCAAAAATAAAACATTTGAAAACGGACCATTTTCCACATTTCTGAAGCATGACGTAATGGGGGGGTGTTATCTCTTTTGTCGAAAATCAGCCGTTTTTGCTCGAACATTAAATGCCTCCAAATGGTATTTAATTAACTTCCCGGGGTGAAGAAACCCTTTTTGAGAACTCAGAGTGAGTAAATTGGCCATTTTCATGCACTTTTAACCATTCCATAAATCTTGTGTTTTGGGCCCCTGGAAGCATGAAAATCACTTTAAACATGCTAATTTTAGCACTAACACTGATGATCCACCTACAAATGTGAACTGACGTTCAAAAATAAAACATTTGAAAACGGACCATTTTCCACATTTCTGAAGCATGACGTAATGGGGGGGTGTTATCTCTTTTGTCGAAAATCAGCCGTTTTTGCTCGAACATTAAATGCCTCCAAATGGTATTTAATTAACTTCCCGGGGTGAAGAAACACTTTTTGAGAACTCAGAGTGAGTAAATTGGCCATCTTCATGCACTTTTAACCATTCCATAAATCTTGTGTTTTGGGCCCCTGGAAGCATGAAAATCACTTTAAACATGCTAATTTTAGCTCTAACACTGATGATCCACCTACAAATGTGAACTGATGTTCAAAAATAAAACATTTGAAAACGGACCATTTTCCACATTTCTGAAGCATGACGTAATGGGGGGTGTTATCTCTTTTGTCGAAAATCAGCCGTTTTTGCTCGAACATTAAATGCCTCCAAATGGTATTTAATTAACTTCCCGGGGTGAAGAAACCCTTTTTTAGAACTCAGAGTGAGTAAATTGGCCATTTTCATGCACTTTTAACCATTCCATAAATCTTGTGTTTTGGGCCCCTGGAAGCATGAAAATCACTTTAAACATGCTAATTTTAGCTCTAACACTGATGATCCACCTACAAATGTGAACTGACGTTCAAAAATAAAACATTTGAAAACGGACCATTTTCCACATTTCTGAAGCATGACGTAATGGGGGGGTGTTATCTCTTTTGTCGAAAATCAGCCGTTTTAGCTCGAACATTAAATGCCTCCAAATGGTATTTAATTAACTTCCCGGGGTGAAGAAACCCTTTTTGAGAACTCAGAGTGAGTAAATTGGCCATTTTCATGCACTTTTAACCATTCCATAAATCTTGTGTTTTGGGCCCCTGGAAGCATGAAAATCACTTTAAACATGCTAATTTTAGCTCTAACACTGATGATCCACCTACAAATGTGAACTGACGTTCAAAAATAAAACATTTGAAAACGGACCATTTTCCACATTTCTGAAGCATGACGTAATGGGGGGTTGTTATCTCTTTTGTCGAAAATCAGCCATTTTTGCTCGAACATTAAATGCCTCCAAATGGTATTTAATTAACTTCCCGGGGTGAAGAAACCCTTTTTGAGAACTCAGAGTGAGTAAATTGGCCATTTTCATGCACTTTTAACCATTCCATAAATCTTGTGTTTTGGGCCCCTGGAAGCATGAAAATCACTTTAAACATGCTAATTTTAGCACTAACACTGATGATCCACCTACAAATGTGAACTGACGTTCAAAAATAAAACATTTGAAAACGGACCATTTTCCACATTTCTGAAGCATGACGTAATGGGGGGGTGTTATCTCTTTTGTCGAAAATCAGCCGTTTTTGCTCGAACATTAAATGCCTCCAAATGGTATTTAATTAAAATCCCGGGGTGAAGAAACCCTTTTTGAGAACTCAGAGTGAGTAAATTGGCCATTTTCATGCACTTTTAACCATTCCATAAATCTTGTGTTTTGGGCCCCTGGAAGCATGAAAATCACTTTAAACATGCTAATTTTAGCTCTAACACTGATGATCCACCTACAAATGTGAACTGATGTTCAAAAATAAAACATTTGAAAACGGACCATTTTCCACATTTCTGAAGCATGACGTAATGGGGGGTGTTATCTCTTTTGTCGAAAATCAGCCGTTTTTGCTCGAACATTAAATGCCTCCAAATGGTATTTAATTAACTTCCCGGGGTGAAGAAACCCTTTTTGAGAACTCAGAGTGAGTAAATTGGCCATTTTCATGCACTTTTAACCATTCCATAAATCTTGTGTTTTGGGCCCCTGGAAGCATGAAAATCACTTTAAACATGCTAATTTTAGCTCTAACACTGATGATCCACCTACAAATGTGAACTGACGTTCAAAAATAAAACATTTGAAAACGGACCATTTTCCACATTTCTGAAGCATGACGTAATGGGGGGGTGTTATCTCTTTTGTCGAAAATCAGCCGTTTTTGCTCGAACATTAAATGCCTCCAAATGGTATTTAATTAACTTCCCGGGGTGAAGAAACCCTTTTTGAGAACTCAGAGTGAGTAAATTGGCCATTTTCATGCACTTTAACCATTCCATAAATCTTGTGTTTTGGGCCCCTGGAAGCATGAAAATCACTTTAAACATGCTAATTTTAGCTCTAACACTGATGATCCACCTACAAATGTGAACTGACGTTCAAAAATAAAACATTTGAAAACGGACCATTTTCCACATTTCTGAAGCATGACGTAATGGGGGGTTGTTATCTCTTTTGTCGAAAATCAGCCATTTTTGCTCGAACATTAAATGCCTCCAAATGGTATTTAATTAACTTCCCGGGGTGAAGAAACCCTTTTTGAGAACTCAGAGTGAGTAAATTGGCCATTTTCATGCACTTTTAACCATTCCATAAATCTTGTGTTTTGGGCCCCTGGAAGCATGAAAATCACTTTAAACATGCTAATTTTAGCTCTAACACTGATGATCCACCTACAAATGTGAACTGACGTTCAAAAATAAAACATTTGAAAACGGACCATTTTCCACATTTCTGAAGCATGACGTAATGGGGGGGTGTTATCTCTTTTGTCGAAAATCAGCCGTTTTTGCTCGAACATTAAATGCCTCCAAATGGTATTTAATTAACTTCCCGAGCCCCTGGAAGCATGAAAATCACTTTAAACATGCTAATTTTAGCTCTAACACTGATGATCCACCTACAAATGTGAACTGACGTTCAAAAATAAAACATTTGAAAACGGACCATTTTCCACATTTCTGAAGCATGACGTAATGGGGGGGGTGTTATCTCTTTTGTCGAAAATCAGCCGTTTTGCTCGAACATTAAATGCCTCCAAATGGTATTTAATTAACTTCCCGGGGTGAAGAAACCCTTTTTGAGAACTCAGAGTGAGTAAATTGGCCATTTTCATGCACTTTTAACCATTCCATAAATCTTGTGTTTTGGGCCCCTGGAAGCATGAAAATCACTTTAAACATGCTAATTTTAGCTCTAACACTGATGATCCACCTACAAATGTGAACTGACGTTCAAAAATAAAACATTTGAAAACGGACCATTTTCCACATTTCTGAAGCATGACGTAATGGGGGGGTGTTATCTCTTTTGTCGAAAATCAGCCGTTTTTGCTCGAACATTAAATGCCTCCAAATGGTATTTAATTAACTTCCCGGGGTGAAGAAACCCTTTTTGAGAACTCAGAGTGAGTAAATTGGCCATTTTCATGCACTTTTAACCATTCCATAAATCTTGTGTTTTGGGCCCCTGGAAGCATGAAAATCACTTTAAACATGCTAATTTTAGCTCTAACACTGATGATCCACCTACAAATGTGAACTGACGTTCAAAAATAAAACATTTGAAAACGGACCATTTTCCACATTTCTGAAGCATGACGTAATGGGGGGGTGTTATCTCTTTTGTCGAAAATCAGCCGTTTTTGCTCGAACATTAAATGCCTCCAAATGGTATTTAATTAACTTCCCGGGGTGAAGAAACCCTTTTTGAGAACTCAGAGTGAGTAAATTGGCCATTTTCATGCACTTTTAACCATTCCATAAATCTTGTGTTTTGGGCCCCTGGAAGCATGAAAATCACTTTAAACATGCTAATTTTAGCACTAACACTGATGATCCACCTACAAATGTGAACTGACGTTCAAAAATAAAACATTTGAAAACGGACCATTTTCCACATTTCTGAAGCATGACGTAATGGGGGGGTGTTATCTCTTTTGTCGAAAATCAGCCGTTTTTGCTAGAACATTAAATGCCTCCAAATGGTATTTAATTAACTTCCCGGGGTGAAGAAACCCTTTTTGAGAACTCAGAGTGAGTAAATTGGCCATCTTCATGCACTTTTAACCATTCCATAAATCTTGTGTTTTGGGCCCCTGGAAGCATGAAAATCACTTTAAACATGCTAATTTTAGCTCTAACACTGATGATCCACCTACAAATGTGAACTGATGTTCAAAAATAAAACATTTGAAAACGGACCATTTTCCACATTTCTGAAGCATGACGTAATGGGGGGTGTTATCTCTTTTGTCGAAAATCAGCCGTTTTTGCTCGAACATTAAATGCCTCCAAATGGTATTTAATTAACTTCCCGGGGTGAAGAAACCCTTTTTGAGAACTCAGAGTGAGTAAATTGGCCATTTTCATGCACTTTAACCATTCCATAAATCTTGTGTTTTGGGCCCCTGGAAGCATGAAAATCACTTTAAACATGCTAATTTTAGCTCTAACACTGATGATCCACCTACAAATGTGAACTGACGTTCAAAAATAAAACATTTGAAAACGGACCATTTTCCACATTTCTGAAGCATGACGTAATGGGGGGTTGTTATCTCTTTTGTCGAAAATCAGCCATTTTTGCTCGAACATTAAATGCCTCCAAATGGTATTTAATTAACTTCCCGGGGTGAAGAAACCCTTTTTGAGAACTCAGAGTGAGTAAATTGGCCATTTTCATGCACTTTTAACCATTCCATAAATCTTGTGTTTTGGGCCCCTGGAAGCATGAAAATCACTTTAAACATGCTAATTTTAGCTCTAACACTGATGATCCACCTACAAATGTGAACTGACGTTCAAAAATAAAACATTTGAAAACGGACCATTTTCCACATTTCTGAAGCATGACGTAATGGGGGGGTGTTATCTCTTTTGTCGAAAATCAGCCGTTTTTGCTCGAACATTAAATGCCTCCAAATGGTATTTAATTAACTTCCCGAGCCCCTGGAAGCATGAAAATCACTTTAAACATGCTAATTTTAGCTCTAACACTGATGATCCACCTACAAATGTGAACTGACGTTCAAAAATAAAACATTTGAAAACGGACCATTTTCCACATTTCTGAAGCATGACGTAATGGGGGGGGTGTTATCTCTTTTGTCGAAAATCAGCCGTTTTGCTCGAACATTAAATGCCTCCAAATGGTATTTAATTAACTTCCCGGGGTGAAGAAACCCTTTTTGAGAACTCAGAGTGAGTAAATTGGCCATTTTCATGCACTTTTAACCATTCCATAAATCTTGTGTTTTGGGCCCCTGGAAGCATGAAAATCACTTTAAACATGCTAATTTTAGCTCTAACACTGATGATCCACCTACAAATGTGAACTGACGTTCAAAAATAAAACATTTGAAAACGGACCATTTTCCACATTTCTGAAGCATGACGTAATGGGGGGGTGTTATCTCTTTTGTCGAAAATCAGCCGTTTTTGCTCGAACATTAAATGCCTCCAAATGGTATTTAATTAACTTCCCGGGGTGAAGAAACCCTTTTTGAGAACTCAGAGTGAGTAAATTGGCCATTTTCATGCACTTTTAACCATTCCATAAATCTTGTGTTTTGGGCCCCTGGAAGCATGAAAATCACTTTAAACATGCTAATTTTAGCTCTAACACTGATGATCCACCTACAAATGTGAACTGACGTTCAAAAATAAAACATTTGAAAACGGACCATTTTCCACATTTCTGAAGCATGACGTAATGGGGGGTGTTATCTCTTTTGTCGAAAATCAGCCGTTTTTGCTCGAACATTAAATGCCTCCAAATGGTATTTAATTAACTTCCCGGGGTGAAGAAACCCTTTTTGAGAACTCAGAGTGAGTAAATTGGCCATTTTCATGCACTTTTAACCATTCCATAAATCTTGTGTTTTGGGCCCCTGGAAGCATGAAAATCACTTTAAACATGCTAATTTTAGCACTAACACTGATGATCCACCTACAAATGTGAACTGACGTTCAAAAATAAAACATTTGAAAACGGACCATTTTCCACATTTCTGAAGCATGACGTAATGGGGGGGTGTTATCTCTTTTGTCGAAAATCAGCCGTTTTTGCTCGAACATCAAATGCCTCCAAATGGTATTTAATTAACTTCCCGGGGTGAAGAAACCCTTTTTGAGAACTCAGAGTGAGTAAATTGGCCATTTTCATGCACTTTTACCCATTCCATAAATCTTGTGTTTTGGGCCCCTGGAAGCATGAAAATCACTTTAAACATGCTAATTTTAGCTCTAACACTGATGATCCACCTACAAATGTGAACTGACGTTCAAAAATAAAACATTTGAAAACGGACCATTTTCCACATTTCTGAAGCATGACGTAATGGGGGGGTGTTATCTCTTTTGTCGAAAATCAGCCGTTTTTGCTCGAACATTAAATGCCTCCAAATGGTATTTAATTAACTTCCCGGGGTGAAGAAACCCTTTTTGAGAACTCAGAGTGAGTAAATTGGCCATTTTCATGCACTTTTAACCATTCCATAAATCTTGTGTTTTGGGCCCCTGGAAGCATGAAAATCACTTTAAACATGCTAATTTTAGCTCTAACACTGATGATCCACCTACAAATGTGAACTGACGTTCAAAAATAAAACATTTGAAAACGGACCATTTTCCACATTTCTGAAGCATGACGTAATGGGGGGGTGTTATCTCTTTTGTCGAAAATCAGCCGTTTTTGCTCGAACATTAAATGCCTCCAAATGGTATTTAATTAACTTCCCGGGGTGAAGAAACCCTTTTTGAGAACTCAGAGTGAGTAAATTGGCCATTTTCATGCACTTTTAACCATTCCATAAATCTTGTGTTTTGGGCCCCTGGAAGCATGAAAATCACTTTAAACATGCTAATTTTAGCACTAACACTGATGATCCACCTACAAATGTGAACTGACGTTCAAAAATAAAACATTTGAAAACGGACCATTTTCCACATTTCTGAAGCATGACGTAATGGGGGGGCGTTATCTCTTTTGTCGAAAATCAGCCGTTTTTGCTCGAACATTAAATGCCTCCAAATGGTATTTAATTAACTTCCCGGGGTGAAGAAACCCTTTTTGAGAACTCAGAGTGAGTAAATTGGCCATCTTCATGCACTTTTAACCATTCCATAAATCTTGTGTTTTGGGCCCCTGGAAGCATGAAAATCACTTTAAACATGCTAATTTTAGCTCTAACACTGATGATCCACCTACAAATGTGAACTGACGTTCAAAAATAAAACATTTGAAAACGGACCATTTTCCACATTTCTGAAGCATGACGTAATGGGGGGGTGTTATCTCTTTTGTCGAAAATCAGCCGTTTTTGCTCGAACATTAAATGCCTCCAAATGGTATTTAATTAACTTCCCGGGGTGAAGAAACCCTTTTTGAGAACTCAGAGTGAGTAAATTGGCCATTTTCATGCACTTTTAACCATTCCATAAATCTTGTGTTTTGGGCCCCTGGAAGCATGAAAATCACTTTAAACATGCTAATTTTAGCTCTAACACTGATGATCCACCTACAAATGTGAACTGACGTTCAAAAATAAAACATTTGAAAACGGACCATTTTCCACATTTCTGAAGCATGACGTAATGGGGGGGTGTTATCTCTTTTGTCGAAAATCAGCTGTTTTTGCTCGAACATTAAATGCCTCCAAATGGTATTTATTTCACTTCCCGAGCCCCTGGAAGCATGAAAATCACTTTAAACATGCTAATTTTAGCTCTAACACTGATGATCCACCTACGAATGTGAACTGACGTTCAAAAATAAAACATTTGAAAACGGACCATTTTCCACATTTCTGAAGCATGACGTAATGGGGGGGTGTTATCTCTTTTGTCGAAAATCAGCCGTTTTTGCTCGAACATTAAATGCCTCCAAATGGTATTTAATTAACTTCCCGGGGTGAAGAAACCCTTTTTGAGAACTCAGAGTGAGTAAATTGGCCATTTTCATGCACTTTTAACCATTCCATAAATCTTGTGTTTTGGGCCCCTGGAAGCATGAAAATCACTTTAAACATGCTAATTTTAGCTCTAACACTGATGATCCACCTACAAATGTGAACTGACGTTCAAAAATAAAACATTTGAAAACGGACCATTTTCCACATTTCTGAAGCATGACGTAATGGGGGGGTGTTATCTCTTTTGTCGAAAATCAGCCGTTTTTGCTCTAACATTAAATGCCTCCAAATGGTATTTAATTAACTTCCCGGGGTGAAGAAACCCTTTTTGAGAACTCAGAGTGAGTAAATTGGCCATTTTCATGCACTTTTAACCATTCCATAAATCTTGTGTTTTGGGCCCCTGGAAGCATGAAAATCACTTAAAACATGCTAATTTTAGCTCTAACACTGATGATCCACCTACAAATGTGAACTGACGTTCAAAAATAAAACATTTGAAAACGGACCATTTTCCACATTTCTGAAGCATGACGTAATGGGGGGGTGTTATCTCTTTTGTCGAAAATCAGCCGTTTTTGCTCGAACATTAAATGCCTCCAAATGGTATTTAATTAACTTCCCGGGGTGAAGAAACCCTTTTTGAGAACTCAGAGTGAGTAAATTGGCCATTTTCATGCACTTTTAACCATTCCATAAATCTTGTGTTTTGGGCCCCTGGAAGCATGAAAATCACTTTAAACATGCTAATTTTAGCTCTAACACTGATGATCCACCTACAAATGTGAACTGACGTTCAAAAATAAAACATTTGAAAACGGACCATTTTCCACATTTCTGAAGCATGACGTAATGGGGGGGTGTTATCTCTTTTGTCGAAAATCAGCTGTTTTTGCTCGAACATTAAATGCCTCCAAATGGTATTTATTTCACTTCCCGAGCCCCTGGAAGCATGAAAATCACTTTAAACATGCTAATTTTAGCTCTAACACTGATGATCCACCTACGAATGTGAACTGACGTTCAAAAATAAAACATTTGAAAACGGACCATTTTCCACATTTCTGAAGCATGACGTAATGGGGGGGTGTTATCTCTTTTGTCGAAAATCAGCCGTTTTTGCTCGAACATTAAATGCCTCCAAATGGTATTTAATTAACTTCCCGGGGTGAAGAAACCCTTTTTGAGAACTCAGAGTGAGTAAATTGGCCATTTTCATGCACTTTTAACCATTCCATAAATCTTGTGTTTTGGGCCCCTGGAAGCATGAAAATCACTTTAAACATGCTAATTTTAGCTCTAACACTGATGATCCACCTACAAATGTGAACTGACGTTCAAAAATAAAACATTTGAAAACGGACCATTTTCCACATTTCTGAAGCATGACGTAATGGGGGGGTGTTATCTCTTTTGTCGAAAATCAGCCATTTTTGCTCTAACATTAAATGCCTCCAAATGGTATTTAATTAACTTCCCGGGGTGAAGAAACCCTTTTTGAGAACTCAGAGTGAGTAAATTGGCCATTTTCATGCACTTTTAACCATTCCATAAATCTTGTGTTTTGGGCCCCTGGAAGCATGAAAATCACTTTAAACATGCTAATTTTAGCTCTAACACTGATGATCCACCTACAAATGTGAACTGACGTTCAAAAATAAAACATTTGAAAACGGACCATTTTCCACATTTCTGAAGCATGACGTAATGGGGGGGTGTTATCTCTTTTGTCGAAAATCAGCCGTTTTTGCTCGAACATTAAATGCCTCCACATGGTATTTATTTCACTTCCCGAGCCCCTGGAAGCATAAAAATCACTTTAAACATGCTAATTTTAGCTCTAACACTGATGATCCACCTACAAATGTGAACTGACGTTCAAAAATAAAACATTTGAAAACGGACCATTTTCCACATTTCTGAAGCATGACGTAATGGGGGGGTGTTATCTCTTTTGTCGAAAATCAGCCGTTTTTGCTCGAACATTAAATGCCTCCAAATGGTATTTAATTAACTTCCCGGGGTGAAGAAACCCTTTTTGAGAACTCAGAGTGAGTAAATTGGCCATTTTCATGCACTTTTAACCATTCCATAAATCTTGTGTTTTGGGCCCCTGGAAGCATGAAAATCACTTTAAACATGCTAATTTTAGCTCTAACACTGATGATCCACCTACAAATGTGAACTGACGTTCAAAAATAAAACATTTGAAAACGGACCATTTTCCACATTTCTGAAGCATGACGTAATGGGGGGGTGTTATCTCTTTTGTCGAAAATCAGCTGTTTTTGCTCGAACATTAAATGCCTCCAAATGGTATTTATTTCACTTCCCGAGCCCCTGGAAGCATGAAAATCACTTTAAACATGCTAATTTTAGCTCTAACACTGATGATCCACCTACGAATGTGAACTGACGTTCAAAAATAAAACATTTGAAAACGGACCATTTTCCACATTTCTGAAGCATGACGTAATGGGGGGGTGTTATCTCTTTTGTCGAAAATCAGCCGTTTTTGCTCGAACATTAAATGCCTCCAAATGGTATTTAATTAACTTCCCGGGGTGAAGAAACCCTTTTTGAGAACTCAGAGTGAGTAAATTGGCCATTTTCATGCACTTTTAACCATTCCATAAATCTTGTGTTTTGGGCCCCTGGAAGCATGAAAATCACTTTAAACATGCTAATTTTAGCTCTAACACTGATGATCCACCTACAAATGTGAACTGACGTTCAAAAATAAAACATTTGAAAACGGACCATTTTCCACATTTCTGAAGCATGACGTAATGGGGGGGTGTTATCTCTTTTGTCGAAAATCAGCCGTTTTTGCTCTAACATTAAATGCCTCCAAATGGTATTTAATTAACTTCCCGGGGTGAAGAAACCCTTTTTGAGAACTCAGAGTGAGTAAATTGGCCATTTTCATGCACTTTTAACCATTCCATAAATCTTGTGTTTTGGGCCCCTGGAAGCATGAAAATCACTTTAAACATGCTAATTTTAGCTCTAACACTGATGATCCACCTACAAATGTGAACTGACGTTCAAAAATAAAACATTTGAAAACGGACCATTTTCCACATTTCTGAAGCATGACGTAATGGGGGGTGTTATCTCTTTTGTCGAAAATCAGCCGTTTTTGCTCGAACATTAAATGCCTCCAAATGGTATTTAATTAACTTCCTGGGGTGAAGAAACCCTTTTTGAGAACTCAGAGTGAGTAAATTGGCCATTTTCATGCACTTTTAACCATTCCATAAATCTTGTGTTTTGGGCCCCTGGAAGCATGAAAATCACTTTAAACATGCTAATTTTAGCTCTAACACTGATGATCCACCTACAAATGTGAACTGATGTTCAAAAATAAAACATTTGAAAACGGACCATTTTCCACATTTCTGAAGCATGACGTAATGGGGGGTGTTATCTCTTTTGTCGAAAATCAGCCGATTTTGCTCGAACATTAAATGCCTCCAAATGGTATTTAATTAACTTCCCGGGGTGAAGAAACCCTTTTTGAGAACTCAGAGTGAGTAAATTGGCCATTTTCATGCACTTTTAACCATTCCATAAATCTTGTGTTTTGGGCCCCTGGAAGCATGAAAATCACTTTAAACATGCTAATTTTAGCTCTAACACTGATGATCCACCTACAAATGTGAACTGACGTTCAAAAATAAAACATTTGAAAACGGACCATTTTCCACATTTCTGAAGCATGACGTAATGGGGGGGTGTTATCTCTTTTGTCGAAAATCAGCCGTTTTTGCTCGAACATTAAATGCCTCCACATGGTATTTATTTCACTTCCCGAGCCCCTGGAAGCATAAAAATCACTTTAAACATGCTAATTTTAGCTCTAACACTGATGATCCACCTACAAATGTGAACTGACGTTCAAAAATAAAACATTTGAAAACGGACCATTTTCCACATTTCTGAAGCATGACGTAATGGGGGGGTGTTATCTCTTTTGTCGAAAATCAGCCGTTTTTGCTCGAACATTAAATGCCTCCAAATGGTATTTAATTAACTTCCCGGGGTGAAGAAACCCTTTTTGAGAACTCAGAGTGAGTAAATTGGCCATTTTCATGCACTTTTAACCATTCCATAAATCTTGTGTTTTGGGCCCCTGGAAGCATGAAAATCACTTTAAACATGCTAATTTTAGCTCTAACACTGATGATCCACCTACAAATGTGAACTGACGTTCAAAAATAAAACATTTGAAAACGGACCATTTTCCACATTTCTGAAGCATGACGTAATGGGGGGGTGTTATCTCTTTTGTCGAAAATCAGCCGTTTTTGCTCGAACATTAAATGCCTCCAAATGGTATTTAATTAACTTCCCGGGGTGAAGAAACCCTTTTTGAGAACTCAGAGTGAGTAAATTGGCCATTTTCATGCACTTTT